>NW_008347125.1:1526020-1549392 GCF_000622305.1 Nannospalax galili
TTAAATTTTGTTCATTAAAAACACCATTAAGAAAGTGGGAAAAAAAAACAGGGCTGGAGAGATAGAAATGAGATATGACTCAGTGGTTAAGAGCACTGGCTGCTCTTGGAGAAGACTAAAGTTGGATTGCCAGCACCCACATGGTGGCTAAAAATTATCTGTAACTTCAGTTAGGAGATCCAGTTCCCTCTTCTGACCTTTGTGGGTACTGCACAACATGGCTGTACTTACATACATGCAGGAAATACACTAATACACATACATTTTTTAAAAAATAATAAGTAAAAATATAAAAAAGGGCCAGGCATGGTAGCACATGCCTTAATCTTAGCACTCAGGAGGCAGAGGCAGGCAGATCTCTGTGAGTTCAAGGCCAGCTTGGTCTACATAGTGAGTTCCAGGCCAGCTGGGGCTATGGGGAGACCCTGTCTCAAAAAGACCAATATATATAAGATATATATATATGGAGGCCAGAGAGATGGTTCAGCAGTTAAGAACATTGGCTGCTCTTGCAGAGGACCTGGTAGCTGACAACTGCCCATAACTCCATTTCCAAGGGAATCCAACACCCTCTTCTGAACTCCGTGGCATTACATTACACAGATGCACTTACATATATGCAGGCAATGCACTCATACACACAAAATAAAAATAATAGAATATTTTTAAAGTGAAAAGACTAGGTAAAAGTGATAGAAATATTTGTGAATATATAACCGATGAGATCATTTTAGCCCAAATAGATTCTTTTGAAAGAAAAGTCATAAGTAAAATAGAATGATAAACACTTAACAGAAAACTAATTAAGAGACAGCCATATGCGTTTAAAGAAGAGGAAAACAAATGCTCAGCAGATAACATGGAGAAAAACACCCAACCTCCAAAGATCCCTTTAAAAATTTTCCTGAGTACAAATTTACAAAAATAAAGAATCATGACATTACAGAGTTCATGGAAACATGAAGCCACAGGAATGCATAAGTTTACCAGTGGAGGTGGCAGATCCTTTGGGAAACATTAAAATTTCATATGACTTATATCCAGAACTATAGGAAAACCAGAAATAGTAACCGTAATTACCATCAAGTGGCCCAAAAGACCTATAACTTGTCTCTTCTGACAGGAATTAGGCTGCTGCATTAAGGCATCCTACTAGTATAGGAGCTCACTAATTAAAGAAAGGGATTTTTCTGAGAACTTACTTTTATTGTTTTGATAAATGGACATGGTACAAACAGCCCTCTAAATTCATCTCTCTCTTCTTGTAGATTTGTATAGCTCTCAGGTCTCATCAGAGACCTTCAGTGTGCAGTGAGTAGTGATTAACCCAGAAACTCACAAATGGCCAAAGTGCCTAAAATAAATTTCAGTACAATGTTCAGTCACAAGAGGAAGATCTATATCATACCCCTTTCCTCCTCGGCTCAAGGAGCATCACAGAAGATGGAGCAGAAAGATGGTAATAGCCAGAGTTGGTGGGTGTGCAAAACAGTGTCTTCTCAACATGAAAGCATGGTTGCATTCATGAAATCACAGATGTGTCTCTTGACACAAGACCTGCACAAGATCAAGCCAGTCAACAATACTCAGGCACAAAAGTGGGGCAAGGCTCATAAAGCCCCGCCCCTGAGTAACTACTTATAGTTGATGGCTGCTAGGGCATGGAGAGTCAGTTTTCTTTAGGTGTATAGTCCTTGGTAGGTCCACCATGCTCGAATGGATGGCTACAAACTCATTTGTATATGAACAGCACAAATTGGACTCAGTCAATTATGAAAAAATAAGAGGTCTTGGAGTAGGGAGGAATTAGGGAAGAGGAATATGGTCAAAATACATTGCATGTATATATGAAATTCTCAAAGCATTAATCAAAGTATTATATTAAAAAGAAGAAAGAAAGGAAAAGCTGGTTGTTGTGATGCAGGCCTATATTGCTAGCATTGAGGAGGAGAAAGCAGGATGATCAGAGTTCAAGGTCATCCTTATCTACATAGCTCCAGACCATCCTGGGATACATAAGATACTTTCTCATGGAAACCAAAGGGAGAGGGGAAGAAAATAAGTATTTTAAACATTTTCTAATATGGCTTTGGAGGCCTTGTTAAAAGAAGACTGTAAATGCTATGCTGTAAATACTGGTAGAATAATATTAGGACTAATCATCTTTGGGGAAGATTCTTAAATTATTGGGAGATTTATTTGAAATCATAACATTATTCACAAGGTGGTCAATTTCTAAACAAGCATTTAAAAATTTTTCAATGGCTCAATAGCCAACAAGAAAATTCTGTAGCTATTCAACAATCAGTTTAAGAATAAAAATTCTTCAAAATACATAAATTATAGGCTTATAAAACAAAAAAGTTGGATATGTCACATTTTTGGAAGAATTAGTATTGCTGAGATGCCATATTTTCTGAAATGCAAGGAAATTGAAACCAGCATTTCAGTGTCTAAATCCAGTCAGCTTATATTAAATCTCTTCTGGAAATTAAAAAAAAATAAATGAGAATAATCAAAATTAATCTTAAATAATAGGGGAGAACTTGTCCTATTATAAATCAGTTAAAATAATAAATTGAAATTAACAGATCAATAAATCAATAGAATAGAAATAAAGAATGCAGTGGGAGCTGTTTTCTGAGTCTTTTGTTTCTGTACTGTACATGATGGGGTTTGGATGTAAATTAAGACCATCTAACCCAAAGGTCTGAGTGATCACACACCACACACCACACACCACAGCATATCCTCCTCACAAAACAAATGTATGACACTACCTTTGGAAAACGAAAGAAACATTGGTTAAGATATTAAAGTACATCACATTACTACAGCAGGCAAAATAATGTGATTCCTGGCAGAAGTCTAGAGAAGAGACTGAAGTATTTTAAGTAATCTAATAAGTATCTGTTGAATGAATGAATTTACCAGACTACTCATGCCAAATCCATTTTATCACAAAAGCTTAGACTTAGACTGTCAAATATTTCAGTGTGTTCAAAATTTGACCGTGGCAATAATATTACAATATCTGATTTCCTTTCTTCCCCTCTGAAGAATTAAGATAAGGAATTTTAATCCTAAATAACTCTTAAGTAGCTTGTGATGCCAATTGTCCAAGAAACATCCTCAAAATATCTATCAGGAAGAAATGGATTGTCCACAGAAAATGAGTATTTGGCTGGCAGAGAGAGTTCATTTCCATTGTAAACACATAGACTTGGGGTCAGTTTATAGGACAATGTCTTATGTGTAGGATTGGTGTGAGTATCCACAACAAGTGATTAATTTGGGAGTATGGTCATCAAAAATCAAATTTGAAAATGTGAAACTAAAAACTGTGTCCCTGTCCCTTGCAAGCAGCCAGCCTGCATCTTGTCACTGTAACTGAAAACGTTAGCACTATGTGATGCTTCAACCTACAGCAAAAAGTAGGCACTCCGGCTGGGGTAGCTCCCATCCCTTCCTCATGATCCTGCTGACAAAATCAATTTTCCTCTTCTCTTGTTGCCTACATTTCATAGGATGATGTATTTTCCTTCTATCTCAACCACTTCTTTTATTTATGAATCTCTAGTTTCAACGAAAGCAATAAACCGTTTTTCTCCACTCTCTATTCTTTGAACTTTCATCTTCCAGATTAGAAATTATAAAGATTACAGAATGGCTACATCATTCTTTTTATGGACCTACCCGTCAAAGACCTGTGATTCTCATCTTGAAGAAAATAGGGCATGGTTGTCTGAGTGATGCAATGTAACCCTTACTCAACACCATTTAGGCTTTTCTTCTTCCTGAGCGAAAAATTCACTACATTTACAACTCTTATTTTTGACCTATTAATGAAACATGAAACTAATTTAGATCTTGACCAACATTTTTTTTCAAAAGAAGTAAAATTGGCTAGAATAAAAAATATATTGCATTTCAAGGAGCTAGGGTCAATATTTCAATTTATGTGTGAATACATACTAGTAAGGATGAAAATATATTTCTTATGTCACTATTTGAAAAATCTATAAAAACTCCATATTTTGTGAATTTAGATAAGTGGTATGAGATGAGATACAGCATTCTATTTTTCATTATTTTCCTTTGATTGAATTCACATTAGATGACATGGCAACTTGATCATCTCCATTTACAACTCATGTCTCCTTTAAGGAGCCTCCCAGTCAACATCTAGGGGCCTTTACTCTTCATTAGAAGAGTAGTTTTCCTTTCTTCTTTTCCAAGGTGAACTACCATAAAGGGCCATATGTATTATCCAAGCTTTCTCAGTAGGAACCTTGGTCTGACTGATGCTCACTATCCTTGACTAGCTCTGAGGCTTGTCACGGTGGTCTGACACCTTCTGAAATGTGTGACACCCAAATTTTTCCATTCGTAGTCTCCTCACACTGTCCCCAGTAGGATGACTCTGACCCTAGTACGCACTCTGAGTGACCTCACATCCTTCTCAGGACTGTAATAGAATGCTCCCTCATCTTACGAAGTGTGCTATCCATAACTCAATGTCTTTTGGATTCTTATTTGTGTTGTTTGTTTATAACACTTTTCAGAACTGTGTCATTCTAGTCCAGGATTGCCTAATTTCTGTGACAGGAAACAGACTACATAGAACCACACTGTCCTTTAGTCATCTCTGGTCACCTGGGACTCTTCAGCTCTTGAAATGAGTCCAGTCTGATAAAGGAACTGGACCTTACATTTCATTTGAGTTTAGTTAATTGAATTCAAGCAGCCACATGTGGTTAGGGGCTACTATATTGAACAGCATAATGCTGGAAAAAATTATTGCTGCTGAAATTATATCCTGCCACAAGAAAAGAAGAAAGGACCCTTGACATAGAATTTTGAAACATTTTTACATTTTTCTCATCAGCTTTATTGAAGTGTAACTTATGTATAGCAAATATACAGTAGGTGAGTTTTAACAGACATATCTGGTCATGTAATGACCATAATTAAAATAGAAATCTCATTACTCAGGAATGTTCCTCCTCCTTTTCTTAGTTTCTTGGTTTCTAAAACACTAATCTGGTTTCTGTCGCTTCTGTTTCCTCTTCTCCACCATTCCATGCACATGATCATACTTTTGTCCCTGGTTTCTTCCAATCAGCATAATTATTTACCTGTTTGTGTTGCTGCTTATGTAAGATTCTGCTATATTTTATTGCTAAGTTGCATTCCATTGTATCATAAGAGCTAGCTATACATTCATAAGTTTATTTAGTTTATTTTCAGGTCAGGTACATTATTTTTTTAAAGCGGTTATCACAATAAAGAACATGTTTTGTGGACATTTATTTTTATTTCCCATTGGAAAGTATCTAGAAGTGGGACTGTCAGGTCATGTGATAAGTATATATAACAAACTTTCAAGCTGCTCATTACCATGATTGCATCCCTTTGCATTTTCACACTGATGCATGAAAGCTGTACTGGCTTTAAGTTTTTACTGTCACTCAGCACTACTGGTTTTCTGAATCTGAGACATTCAGTGATATCTCACAGCACTATGAACTTGTATTTTTCCAGTCACTGTGATGTTAGACATCTCTTTGCAATTTTACACTTTCCATATTGTCTTCTTTCATTAAGTGGCAAAATTACTTTTAGATTGTTATCCTTACCATAGTCAATCAAACATGCTATTTATCAGGTATAACTGCAAATGTTTCCTCCCAGTTTGTGATCTGACTTTTCCGTTTCTTAGCATCTTTCAACGCTAAACGGTGTTTTCTTATTGCTTTTGTATTTCTGTTTTTATGCTATTGGGCTTCATATACGAAACTTTTGCCTCTTGAGGTTATAAAGATTTTCTCATGATTTCTTCTGGGTTTATTGTTGTAATTTAACTTAATGTTCAAATTTAAGTTTAAAAAGTTTTCTTTCTGGGGGCTGGAGAGATGGTTCAGCGGTTAAGAACACTGGTTGTTCTTGCAGAAGACCCAGTTTGAATCCCAGCACCCACACGGCAGCTAACAACTGTCTGTAACTCAGTCCCAGGGGATCCAACAGCCTCTTCTGACCTTCAGGGCATTGCATGATATGGGTGCACTTACCTGCATGCAGGCAATACATGTATACACATAAAATAAAAATAATACAAAAATTTTTTAAAGTTTTCTTTCTGAACTAAAGAGGGACTCTAAGTTCTATTCATGTTTTATTCTAAACCTCAGATGAATATAGCATCTTTGAGGTATAATCATCATAAGCCTAGTATTCAAGAAATGTTGAATAATTATGTATGGATGTTTTATTACTCTAACAAGTCCTCTTAGAGCAAGGAATGTTCTCTGAGAGCTAGGATGTTCATATCAGGGAAAATTTTAAATATTACAAAGATATCCTAGATAAAAACTAATCAAAGCTCATTCACTAGTAAGAAGCACTTTTTTTTTTTTTGTCGTTTTCCCTGCAGCCCCAGCTGGCCTAGAACTCACTATATTGATCAGGCTGGCCTTGAACTCACAGAGATCTGCCTGCCTCTGTCTCCCAACTGCTAGGATCAAAGGCATGTGTCACCACGCCCAGCTAGTAGGAAGCATTTTTAAGTTTTGAATGAAAACAACCATTGTTACTCTCTTGCATGCTTGCACTTAAATCTTTCTCATTGCACGGATTCGTTTATTCTTTTGGCTAAGTATTTGTGACAGTCAAAAGATGCTATGATATCTGCTTGCTTTGTGTGATTATGTTCTGTACATATTTCTAACAATCAGCATCGGATTGGGAAAGCATCACAAAGATGAGAATGTTTTCCTGTTACCTTTCTTTGAAGATGAATCTGCATAATCACTTTTAATTTTAAAAGTCATCAGATATGGATTATGAAGATGTGTTACTTCTGAATAACTCAGTGGTAGAATGGAATACCAAGTCCATCTAAGTACCCAGGAAACTAGTCATAATGCTTTTTATGTTACAAACTATTGGCATATCAGGTCTGCATTTGTGCAAAGACCTGGAGCTACAAGTAGAAGAAGGAGCAGGTCTCAAAGAACTAACACAACTGCACAGTTTCTTCTCCTTATTTTTCCCAGAGTCTGGTCAAAAGTGACATAGGGATCTTCTGATGGGAATACTATGGAGTGCTGCAGTAGGGGGAACAGATCCCACCCCACCCCACTAACTTGTGACTGTTGTGCAATACCACAATGCAGTAAAGTTCTAGAGCATGACCCTGTGTTCTCTGAAGTCATCTACCCAATACAAGCAGGAAGGGGGACTCCTCCTTTGCTTGGTAAATGATTTTCTTAAATGATGTAACAGGTAGAAAGGTTTATCTAGTGGATTACCTCTGAACCTGTTGACAAGTATTTGCTGGGATATATAGTCATGATTTCTGCTCTTCAAACTGAAATATGTTTGAAGTGAAAATGATGATGGTCACATGGATCTGAGCTGGTGAAAAGACCTGGTGAGATTCAGCAGGCTTTCCTTATTAGAGACAAGAGAACTCTGACTTAGATAAGGCTGACAGAATGAAAAATCTTCATCAATGCACTAATTCATTTTTCAATAAATATTCATTAATCTTCTACTAAGTACTTTTTAGGTTCCAATAGTGAATAAGACAAATCTTTGTCCCCATTCAGTGAGATTCTGGCAGGTCACATACACTCAAGACGATAATGAATTTTAGTGCTTTACTTAATACTATCAAATAGAGTATGAATGTCAACAATCTTAAGACCTTTCCACAAACTCCATTTCTTTGCTTTCCAGTTCTTGCCAGAGTGATCGAAATTTTAAAACGAGGCAGGTTTCTGAGTTACAGACCTTCAGTTCATGGATTTTTCTTTGTGCATGGCAATTTAAGAAGGGATTTTCCTGACCTAAATGAGATGATCAGGCACAAGGCAAATTCTTTTCCAAAGGAGAATGAATTTACTGGATCCTGTTTGCTGTTTAGAACTCAAGGAAAAACACTATTCATGTACTTCCCATGAATAATTGTCTTAAATTTAAAAACTGAATGTAGTTTATCCTCTTTTTGCTCAGGCATATCAGTTTTTCCTCAGTATTTCCTCCTCCCAACATGCCTAAAAGTATTTGAGCCAGAAGCTTTTAAAACCAAAGCAACAACATAAAACGGATCTTTGGCACAGCTTGCCTCATACTTGATATTATTTAGTTCCTGCCTGGACCACTCTGTATCACACGACACAACTTGATCCTTAAGCTAAGTTTAGGAACTTGATTCAGTATCCTGAGATCCCTGGGACATAGTCTCCCCAACTGTGTTCCTGAACTGCAGAACGTGAGATAAAGTAGATAGAGTACAAGAGGCTGAGATTTAACAAAGGTGAACATGAAAATGAAGCTCATGCTGGGACGAAGAAGAGATGCGAAGATTTGGAGATAAGGTACATATATATATAATTAAACATATCTGGAAGAAGAAAATATTTAATTACTCCCTTCCAGGTTCCATGCCCCAACTAAAGCCGCCAGGAACATATTTTCAGCTCCAGCTTTTTCGGGAGTGCTCACCGTTACAGCTTCCTTATCATATTGTTGGGTATTAAACAGCTACCTTGAGATGAAGGAGAGAAAGGAGGGGTATCACCATCATAATGTATCAGCTCATGTGTACACAGAAGACCAGGCCGGAGGGAAGATGGCAGGAGAGCAAACTGCACTAATGTCCTTGTTCCATGGTGATGTATACCTGTGTGTATCTATTTTGGATTTTGAAACACACAATAGACACAATCTCCAAATCTGAAATTTGTTTTCAAATTACATTCAAATCTGTAACAGAGTTTTCTTGAAATATTCAATCTTTCCATGTCTCTCCTAAAGTAAGAAGTGAAAGGTTAAACCATAATTCTAAAGATACAATTCCCCTAAAAGCTAATGAATCGTAAGAGGTAATCCAAATGTAAAACCTGAGAAGTGATTGAGTGTACTGATTCACTGTTCCCAAACAATAACACACCTGGCCCTTGAAACCTGTGCGATGCCTTTGTACAATGTTTAGACTCAGAGTAATGGCTGAGGGTTGTTCTCATGGAAAACTTTCCAATACAAATAGCTTGAGTAAGGTAAGAAATGTGAATAAATTAAATTGATTTAGAACCATGGGATTTCCTGCTGCCTACTGAAATATTTTAGCCAGTGAAATTATGTGTAGTTTTCAGAAACTACAATAATTCTTATGAAATTCCTTAAGCTGTATGGGTTAATGTGCTCATTCCTTTTTGTTAGCTAGCAACAAACTTGTTAGGAAATGAATCTTCACTTTCATCTAGGTCCAAAGCTGACGTTATACTTTGGCGTGGCCTCTGTACTAATTGCTGGATATACAGGGTGATTTTTATGTTCAGCAGCAACACAATGAGAGGAACAATTCACTCATTCATCAAGATCTTGTTGAGGTCCTACCAAATGTGCAACTGGGACACTGAACAGTTAAGAAGATGGACATTCCCTCTGGGTTACAATTGAGCCTTAGGTTTCAGAGAAACAAAATTTTAAAAATAGTAAACAAAAGTGCTGGTATTAAGTATGGTGTCGGGACTAGAGTGACTAAACCAGACGGTTAAGTAACTAGGTGACTACTCTTGACTGGGTGGTCAGGGAAGGCTTTCCTCAAGAAATAACATTTGAGCAAATACTTAAATAATGAGAAAGACATAGATATGCCAAGATTCTAGGCAAAAATGTAGTCATCATATTTTAAGAAAAAATGAACTTATCTCACCAGTGTTTAATAAACAACTGAACTGCATGGATGGGGGAGGGCCACATAGAAGTTCCCACCCCTAGCTGAGAGCTACTGGCAATTGATGGCTACTGGAGAATAGTCAATTTTCTTTAGGGGCGCGGCCCCTGGTAGGTTGACCATGCTCCAATGGATGGCCCCTACACTTATCCCCATACAGACAGCACTAATTGGATTAAAAAAATAGGAGAATATGAAATTGGAAAGGGGAGGTAGGGGGGATCTAGAAGAATTGGAGAGGAGATCTGTGGAGTAGATATGATTGAAATACATTATATGCATGTATGAAATTCCCAAAAAATAAATTAAAATATTGTTTTAACTAATAACAAGACAAATACAAATTTAAAATCCAATAAAATTGCTGAACAGCTACAACAAAATGTCACTGTTCTGAGAAGTGATAAAGGTGAACACTTAGCAAAGAGCATATTGTGGAAGCCCCCTAGGCCTTGTGGACATTGCAAAGGGTGTGGAGTATAGTCTAAAGCAGGAAGAAGCCACTGGAGTGGTATTAGCAAGAGAACAACACAATGATACTTGCTTCAGAAAACTTACCATGTGGAAGGAGGACTAGCTCTTTGCCAGTAAAACCAAACTCCTTTACAAAAAACCAACTAGGCCTTGCATAATGAACCTTCCTTCTAAAGCACCTTCACCATAAGGTACACTTACATATACAAACCTAAACACAGGCCATGTTCATGACCAGTCACTGTATTCATTGATGGGCAAATGTAGGTAGAAGATAATTCTCAAATCCTGGCATTTCTTTCCCTTAAAGAGGTCCAACCAGCCTAACTCTGAATGTCTTTTAACACCTTCACTCACTCACTTAATATTAGGGAGGTAGCTAACTTATCTGATTGGCAAATTTGGGGCTATAACTGCTTATGCTTGGCTCAGTTCCCAGTATTTCTCATGAAAGTGAATGTATCTGTTGAGAGTCAAAATTCTGCTCTGTATCTCCATGTGGGCAACTTCATTGTCATTGCACATTAACAACTCTACTTGGTTAATAAACTCAAAGCTTAATTTGCCAGTCTGAACTCTATTAGGAGTAAAATGGTATTTTGGTTCAATGTCTACTATTTCAATTTAGGAATATGAAGTGCTATTTTAATTTGGGCTTAGATGTACTTAGATCTATCTGCTGAGACTCTAGCACTATGTTCTATCATGCTGTGAAGAAGGAAGAATGCACACCACCTACATGGAGGAAATCCTTTCTGTAAAATATTTTATCTTGTACACAAGAAAATAGCATCTCATGCAGAACAGCAAACCTGAACTCTACATTAAAAACAAACAAAAACGCTGATTTATGTGGAATCTTGTAAGACTCTACCACTACTCTATTTATACAGAAATAGTCACACACATAAAAACGGGGAGAAGGGGCAATGTAAAGAATGCTGAACTTTCACACACACTGTATTCCTTTTCTTCTGGTCACTGACTTTCACTCTCTTCCAAGTATTGATCTGTAAGCTTTGGCTCTGAGCACTGCTTCCCTCCTTCTTATTTTCTATTCTGTTCTCTCTCTCATATCAGGCAATGGGAGTAGGCTACTGCTCTTCATTTCTTTTCTTAAAGTTGTCCTCATTTCCATTTGAGTGTAATGCATTGTTAAAGCTCAGTTGTTCAGTGCTTGAAAGATGGTTTCCTGGTATTTCAAACTCTACTCCAAATCCCAACCCAAGGAATAGAATCTCTCCTTTGTAAATTCACAGTGAGTTCTCATGTGAAAAGATGAGAGCTTTAATAGATGAAAATAAATCCATGTATGAGGGGGCTGGAGAGATGGCTTGGTGGTTAACAGCACTGACTCCTCTTACAGAGGACCCAGATTCAATTCCCAGCACCCACATGGCGGCTAACAACTATCCATAACCCCAGTTCCAGGAGATCCGATGCCCTCTT
Source organism: Nannospalax galili (assembly GCF_000622305.1). Classification (NCBI taxonomy): domain Eukaryota; kingdom Metazoa; phylum Chordata; class Mammalia; order Rodentia; family Spalacidae; genus Nannospalax; species Nannospalax galili. Next base: position 1,537,686 of record NW_008347125.1, read on the forward strand.
CTGACTTCTGTGAGTGCACGATATGGGTACACTTAGATACATGCAGGCAATACACTTACACATAAAGTAAAAACAATAAATAAAATTTTAAAAAGAAGTGAACTTCATATATGAAAAAAGAACCCTAGACACAAGGAAACATAGAAACTATTTTGTTTGTCTTAACAAAGAAATTGAATGTAGATCTTCACTATTAAAAGCATCATTATTACAAACGTATTATAAAGTTCTGATTCAGTTACTGGGTATTTAGTATTAATAAGATAAAGGTAAAACCACTTTAGATTTGCCTACATGCTCTTAAACATATCCTTTCATTTTTTTCAGGTGAAAATTTTAAAACCTTATTGAATTTTTTTACTATAAGGGTATAAATGTATTTCAGAATATTCCTTAGTATCTTTCAGTAGTAACTTTTATTTATTTTTTATTGCTTAAGTATTTTAGATTTCATAATGTAGTGTTTCTCAACCCAAATTTACAAGGCAATTATAACACATAATGGCAAACACCTAATTGTACAAGATTTTGTAGACCTTGTCTAAACCTTTACCCCAGGAATTAGGCCACCTCATAGGCCACCATTCCAAGAAAAATAAAATAGAAATAATAGTAAGTCTTAGTTGCTGACATTATTTCTTCTAGTCTATGACATGTCTATAAAGTCTTGGAATGATCATGCCTATTTTCCTGATAAGTACCCATACCCAACAGGTTAAGACAAGAGCAGTGCAGGTGTTTGAATTAAAAAGTCATATGAATTTCCTGTCATGTCACAGGAAGTAACAGTGCTTTAAACCATGCTTCAGACCATTACCCCTTCCACTGAAGTTACAACTTCTAATTTTCTAATTGTCTGCTCCTCCAAGTCCTCAGAGTGACTCAGACATCTGGGACTTGGCCCAGCTTCTGACTGACTCAGAAGTACTTCCGCAGCAACTGCTGCTCATTTTTGGAAAAGAAGGGCAGAACTGCTGCTCTGAGTCATAAGACATGGCAGATATGGCAGACAGGGGTAAAGAGAGTTGAAGTTCATACCCCAAATGCATTTCACAGAGACTAGCCAAAAGATAAAAGGGTAAAGGGCTGGCTGGTCTGACTAGCAGGAGAGAGTTAACTAAAACAAAGGTGTGTGGGAAAGCCCTAAGGAGTCTACTGTCTTATAATCCAATTAAAAGAATTTGAGAGGAAACACCCTGCTAGATAATGCTACTCCTAGAACCAGTGAGTTACCAAGCAAACATTTTAGTGCCACATGTTATGTAGGATACCACCATAAGAGTTGTTGGCTAGGAAGGCACCAGAGGCCTCCCAAACAATATAAACTCTTGCCATTCCTCCTGGGTGCCCACCAGAACTAGATGATAAGAGCCTGTTGTTGAAGATACCATGTATCAGCCTTAAAAGGTATACAGGAATCAAGCTGAAACTAAGCTGGAAGCTTCTTCCCCCTGACTAGCCTTCATAATGCCGGAAGTTGCTATGTAGGCTACTAGGGAAGAAAAGACATCAATGTCTTACCCAACTGTGAACCTTATATACTACATGATCAACCTATTAGACAAGTGCCCACCAGTGCAATAGTAACACAACTTTTTATGGGGGCAAGCTGCCTGCTTTCTGATTGGATTTGAGGTCCACTCTTCAGGAGGGAATCCATGTCTCATACTGTAAATCCAGTCAAATATGCATGCCTGGGGAGATCAGAGGCCCTAGGGGGGAACTTACTACTGCTAACAAAGTGCCCAACAGCCTTCTAAATATCTACACTTATATTCCTTGACAAATGCCACTCATCTCTAATCAGAGAAGCCTCTCTTTGCAGTGAACAGTAGTGAGTACTGAGACTCGTGGCTACCCAGGATGCTGAGAATAAGTTACACTTGAAGGCCCAGCTCTAATCAAGACGTATATACCACCCCCTCTAAGTCTCAAATAGCACTAAAAGAAAGGGCAAGAAGAATATAAGAGTTGGAAGATAGGGGAAAGGGCAGTGAAATGCCATCCTCTCAGCATGACACAGCTTCTGCAGTCATGAACTCATAGCAGCTGAGGTTACCTGCACACAAGACTGATCCTGTTGACAGTCAATCATGAATAAGGGAGAGGCCCTTGAAGGCCTACCCCTCCCTCCTGGCTATGGATGAATTATGGAGGAGGGGAAGTTCCTGTCTTCACGTGTATACTCTGTGGGGACACCACTAGGTTCCAATGAATAGTTCCAAACTCATGATCACATAGACAGCTCTGGTTAATCTCAGTGGGCCACAAAACAAAACAAAAAGACATGAATGTGGGAAAGTGATTTGAAGAGGAAAAAAGGGGGCTGGCAAGAGTGGAAAGGGGTTAAGAAAGGATGGAAGTATTGAAAATGTATTATATACATATGTGAAATTGTCAAAGAATAAAATTAATGGAAAAAAGATAAGTAGATATATTTTATCCTAGAAGCTTTTGAAAATACTAGAAATTAAACAAATTTGAATGATTATTCTTTTTTTTCTAAAAAGTCCTCTCTTAACCTTCACACACAGATACTAAAAAAAAAAAGTGACAGAGGGGGCTAGAGTGATGGTTCAGTGGTTAGGAACACTTGCTGCTCTTGTAGAGGAGCCAGGTCTGATTCCCAGCACCAACTTGGCAGCTAACAACCATCTGTAACTCCAGTTCCACGAGATCCAATGCCCTCTTCTGGCCTCTGCAGGCATTGCATGACATGGGTACACTTAAATACATGCAGGTAATACACTCAAAGACATAAAAATAATAAGTAATAAAAAAAAACTGACAGAGAAAGAGATACTTAGTTCTCATCTCAACTCTCCCTGTTGTAAATACATTTTCTCTTTATTATTTGAACATACAGATTAACTTAAGTTCTAGATCATCACTTGTTGCCATGAATTGAATTACTCAAGCTTTTCTATCCTGCTTGACAATTGAATAAGACACACTGCACTGTTTGATTATTGATAAAGCAAAACAATTTTTTCAAAGTCCAACCAGAACATAATCTTCAGCAGAGCACATGTCAATTAATTCTTTTAAATTTACATGCTATTTTGAAAGGATATTTAACATAATAACAGAGATTTTTAAATAAAAAGAAAGAGAAAATCTACAAGTGTTAACTTAAGCTTCCCAAAAGAGTATAATAGAATGTGAGTCTGAGGACATAACAAGTGTATCCAATGAGACCGCAGAAATCATCACCTCCTCTGGGTTCAGGTTCAAGGGGGACGTGTTAAGGCTCCAACATCACTAGTTCAATGCTGGCCAAAGCCACAGTTAGAATTCATCCTGTATGTTTGCTCAATATTTTGGAAGATATTTAAAAGTCTCTTAAATATTAAAACACTATTTATGTCTGTAACCTCATTAATTTTAATGTCCAAGAAGAGGTTTTGAAAGAACTTCCTTAATATTATCAGTTTTGAAGCATCCATAGCCAAGTTTAATGAATCCCAGGCCTGATGGGATCCTAAGTTGACAGAGAATCTTTTCCTACAAAGACTTCTTTCCTTGCATCTACTGTACAGTCCTGCCACATTAAGCAGGGGTCAGCAGCATCAGGCTTTCAGGTTGAATTGTGTGGCTGGATGCCGGCTTTACTCTGTCTTCCCTCCTTATGCTTAGACAGCGTCCAACCTCCCTCATTGTGTCTTATTTTCTCCACCCTTAAAATGAAGACAGTGAAATTACTTACCTGGCAGAGCCGTTATGGACATTGAAATATAAAATGCTCAGGACAAGACCAGGTACATCAAAAGGTCTTTGGAAAAGTACACTACAGAAAGACATGGTGGTCTCTAGAGATCAGTGGCCTTCTCCAGGACACACAGCAACAAATCTAAGATCTGAATCGAAGCCTCTGAAACCCCTGTCTGGCAGGCTCAAAACTGTTCATTGCCAATCACCTACAGCTGTGTGCTAGGTGAGTCACTGCCACGTAAAATAATGGATAAAAATTAACTTACAACATCGATTAATTAGAAAGTTTTACTTGAAATGTAAAGTGAATTTTTTCTGTCTTTTTAAATATAGAGATTTATGGAGCCAATGAAATCTTCTCAGCTACTTAAACTTATTAAAATTGAAAAAGTTGCAAGAATCCATGCCCGAGGTGCTGACTTTTTACACAACTAATGGATTGTTCCACCATCCTAAAAGCCCAGGTATGTGAGATCTGCTGTGGTGGCCATGATTGAACAGAACAGAACCATGCTTTCTGTAGAGAACTGACAGGGCCAGAAGGCAACAGAGTGAGTAACTTATTAATTTAAGAGATGGTCCTCTTAGTCTGAGTCTCAGGACATCGTTGCTGATTTGTGACTATGGAATACTGTCCCCTCACAGTCATCACAACCATTTCACGTTGCCAGTCTTTCCCCCAAAGAAATGCATCTTTGACCCAACAACAGGAAGTTGACTAAGCCACAACTCCCAGCCAAACAAAATGGCATTTTCACTTGCTACAGGATAAGACATGCAGGAAATCTGTGATGAAACCAAGTCCTGGAAGCAAGGCAAGGTGGAAGCCATCAGTCATGGCAAGATTCTTCCTTTAAATGACTCACTCAGATGAGAGAGGCCGTTAGTTTTCACATTCTGGTGCTCTGAAGGCACAGCCCGTCACAGAACCTATAAACTATCCACCATCCCTGAAGAATGCCCATGGCGCTATTTGGGGGTCTAGACTGCAGGTGACTCATTCATCCACGTAAATCTTATACAGAGGATAAGTCAGCATGCAGCAAACATGCTTGATTTCTACCTACTCCACCCCATTCTAGCTTCCAGAAATTCCAGCCCAACCTCAAACTCTTGTGATGAATTGGTTCTCCAGGTAGGATGACAGCTATGACAAAACCTGAGTAAGAGTCCGCACAGCTGCCCTCCACCCCAAGGAGATCGACATGCAGAAAATGCAAAAGACTGATTACGTTGTTCATTCCAGCGTGCAATTTCCCTCTAGATAAATATGAGTTGATTTGGAAAGCTCTTTTGCAAGTAAGCCTGCCTTCACTGAAGGCTGCCAAATTTAACAACAATCATCCTTATCAAAAACCCAGTGACCAGATTCTGCATATTTACTCAGTCTCTCAAGTTACCTGTGTAACTATTTACAAAGGGTTCTGCCAAGAACAGGGAAGAGGTATAAAGTTCATAATTGTTGCTGTGTATAGAATACAAATAGAAGAAAACAAACCCAACTCCTTAGAAATGCAAGTGTTGATAAGACTATAAGTCACTTTCAAATACTGTGAAGAATGAGTACTTAAATGATTTTAAAAGGAATAGCCTGTATTAATATAAAAATACATACATAAAATAAGTTCACTAAAAACACATGTAGCATTGATATATACAGTGTGACAAAGGTTGGGAGTTATAGGAAAACATAATTAAATTCCACACTATATAGAACTTTTCTATAATATATGCAATTAAAAAATATCTTTAAGGAAAGCAGATATCCAATTAGAAGTTGGTTGGCTACTCACAAGATGGAGTCCGTATCTGATACTGTTATCAGAGCCAAGAAGAACCTGTGGCTAGAGAGGTTACAGGCCATAGAAGAGAACCTACTACTATCATTCTGCTAAGTAGACATAGTATTAAACTGACTCCTAATGACTTATTATCATACCCATAGATTAATGCATCTCTCAGCTCTCACCAGGGAAGGTTTTTGCAGCAACACAGAACTACAACTACAAACTACAACTGGTCAGTGTGCAGAGAATTAGAGACTGTGGAGTGCTCAGCCACAGACGGGATACCTAAATCCACTCTCTCCTCCCAAGGCTCAGGAATCATTGGGAAAGAAGGTGCAGAATGATTTTAAGAGCTGAGGTAGTACATGACTTCAAGGAAGCTATGTTGTCTGGAAACCAGAGGGTAGTTGCACATATGAACCTATCACACTTATAACAGCATGTACAAGACCTGTGCAAACCCAAGCCAGGCAGGGGCCTATCATGGATGGAGGATAGTGGGCAGGAATTCCCTGCCCTAGCTGAAGAATTGGCAATTGATAGATGCTGGGAGAGGCAGAGTCAATTTCCCTTACTGATGTGATGCCAGGCTCCAAGGGTGAGACCCATATTCAAGAGTATTTAAGAAACACAGATTAGATGTAATAAGTTTTAAAACTAACACATAATAATAGAGAACATAAAGTCAGGGGAGAGGCAGTAAGGTGGGTGTAGAGAAAATGGAGGGGTCTGAATATAATCAAAACATATTATATGAAATTCTTGAATCAATAAAAACATTTTGAAAAAGAAAATATATTCGATGCAAATCTAAAGAAAAACACCTGGTATGAGAAAATATAAGCTTTAGAGATGGTGGAGGATAACCAAGGGAAAAATCATATCTACTATAAAAGTATTGTGTAAAGTATAGGATTAGATGGTGGAAAGTAGCTGCCATAAATTTTTGCTTAACCAATTCTCACTCACTTCTTTTTATATAGAAAGATAAGTTTACTTAGCTATGGTTACAGAGAGCTAAGAATCCAGAATGGTGGGGGAGGCATGGCAGGAGACAGTCGGAGCAAAAAAGCTAAGCACTCACATCTTCAAGCAGGCATATGAAGCAGAGAGAGCAAACCAGGGAATGGGATAAAGTTATGAAATCTCAAAGCCCACCCCCAGTGACATACTTCCTCCAGCCAGGATGTACCTCCTGAAGGTTCTATGACCTTCCCGAAACATCACTATCAATTGAGCAAGTGTTCAGATACTTGAGTCTATGCAGAATAATTCTTATTCAAACCACCTCATTCCACACCTTGATCCTATAGGTTATGGCCATATCTTAATGCAAAATGCATTTACTCTAACTTTAAAAACCCATAGTCTTTAACAGTCTCAACACTACTCAAAAGTCCAACACCCAAAATTTGTTCTGAGACTTGAGCTATAAGCCTCCAAAAAATCAAAAAGACATATTACTTCTAACATACAAGAACATTTCATAAGTATAGGATTTGGTTGTGGGAAATAACTACTGTAAATAATTGCTTAATCAGTCAGTTCTCTCAAATTGAAAAGATTTATTATCACAAAGTTCTTGTTGATTGAACATAAACTTATCTTTATCCTCTTAAAGTTTGTACTGTGGAAAGGATTTAGCCAAGTTAATAGGCAATAATATAACCATACAATGAATATGTAAGGAGTGCATAGAGTAGATGAAACCTTCAGTATGCTCAGCCTGTGGGATGCAGGTAGCTAACTAGAGAAGGAAACTCTTAGTGGTATAAAAGCAGCTTAGCAAAGCAATAGTAGTTGAAATAAAAAAACACTCTGACACATGGAAAGGCAGATACCTGGAGTAAAAAAACATTGGCTTTGGAGATGGCTACAGATGCCTTTTAAAAGCAGTCTAAATTCAAAATCTAGAATCTTCTGGGTGACCTACAAGATCATAATCACAGGAGAAGCATTGGGTAGTTATCTTCACCTGAGTGATGCTCTTGGTTAAAAACATTCCTGATAATGTTTCTTAATCATCATCATAACTCTTCTGATACCAAATAATTATGAAGATTTAAAGTTAAAAGTTAAACACCTCAGTGGCCCAGCCCCACAGCTTTCTGGAGCCAGCAGCTTGCCTGAGTAAGTTTGGCTGCTGCACCCACTGCACCTTGACTCCCCCAGGCTCATTCACCCTCCCAGCTCCCCCACCCCATCCCTCCTCCTAGCAGGGGGACTGGCACATTTCCTGTCTTGGCACCTCAGACCCCTGGACTGACCTCTTGGCCCAAACTTCCCACTGTTTCTTGATCCTCTGTATCCAGACCAAACCAATTCCTCTCTCTGGTCCCACCTCCCTTTGCATCTCTGGGCAGCCCGGCCCCACAGCATCCTGGAGCTAGCAGCTTGCCTGGATAGTTTGGCTGTGCCCACTGTGCCTTGATTCCCCCAGCCTCGTTCACTTTCCCAGCTCCCCCCACCCCATCTCTCTTCCTAGCAGGGGCATTGGCCCATCTCTTGTCGTGACACCTCAGAACCACAGACTGACCTCTTAGCCCAGAATCCCCACTGCTTCCTGATCCTTTGCATCCAAACCAACCCAATTCCTCCCTGCAGTCCCCAGGAGCCCTCCAGTCTCTTCTCACTCACACCTCCCTTTGGATCCCTGGGGGCCAGCATCTATCCTGGGCCCTGCTCCCAGGCCAGCCCAGCCCTCAAATTCCTGAAGCCAGCATCTTTCCTGGAGGGATACAGACCTTAGGATAAAGCCTGAGAGCATCTGCTTGTCATCTGACTTGGGCCTCTGTGAGAACTCCTGAGCAGCAAGACAAAAGCAATTTGGCCACGCCAATATAAAATCAAAAGAGATAACCTGAAGCCTAGACCAACCAGCTTTTCACGCTCAACAAGTAAACCACAAAGGCACATAAAGTTTACAAAAAGAAGCAGACCAAAACTCAACAAAGGAAGGCTTGAGTCTCACACAAGAACCAGAATCTACAAAAGAAATCCATATGTCAAAATCACAGAGAAAAAATAATAACATGAAAAATCAAAATGATATATCCCCACCAAGCCACATCAGTCCTCTAGAGGAGTACAATGAGAATCCCCTAGAGATAATGCAAGACATGGAACTCAAAAGAACAATTACAAACATGATAAAAGAATTCTGTGAATTTAAAGAACACACAAAGAAAGAAATCAAAGAACTGAAGGAAGATAGGGATAAACTTCTGAATGAATTCAGAAAAGAGCTAGAAATATTGACGACTGCTCAGGCTGAAATGAAGAAGGAAGTGAAACACTCAGTAAGCCAATTAGAAACGACAGGAGAAAGCCTCACCAATAAGATGAATGAAATGGAAAACAGAATATCAAGACTGGAAGATAAAGTGGACAAATTAGACCACTCAAGGAGAGATTATAAAAAACTGAAGAAAACACGAGAATGGAATATGCAGGAAATGTGTGACACCATAAAAAGACCAAACTTACGAATCATAGGCATACAGGAAGGAGAAGAACCCCAAGATAATGGTATGGAGCAGATCTTCAACAGAACCATGGAAGAAAGTTTCCCAAAATTTTCCTAAAGAAAGACATGCCCATACAAATACAAGAAGCATATAGAACATGAAACACACAGGACCAGAAAAGAAACTCTCCATGGCACATCATAGTAAAAACATGAAATGTATAGAACAAAGAGAGTATACTGAAATCTGCAAAAAAAAAAACCAAAAAAATCACATATAAAGGAAAACCCATCAGAATTACAGCTGACTTTTCAGTCCAAACCATGAAAGCCAGAAGAGCCTGGACCAAAGTATTCCCTGTTCTAAGTGATCACAGATGTCAACCCAAATTACTATACCCAGCCAAAATGTCTATCATGGTTGAAGGGGAAAAGAAAAATCTTCCATGACATAAATAGGCTGAAAGAATTCATGTCCACAAAACTTTCAGATAGTTCTTGAAGCACTACAAAGAACTGAAGGTATAACTGTGGAAATGCACAGCTACACCAAGAATGTGAACAGAAATAAAAATGACAGGAATCAATACACATCTTTCATTAATAACTTTAAATATCAATGGACTGAACTCCCCAGTCAAAAGACAGAGACTAGGTAAATGGATGGAGAAACAAAATCCATCTTTTTGTTGTCTTCAAAAAACACATCTCACCTTCAAGGACAGGTACTACTTTAAGGTGAAAGGATGGAAAAAAATATACCAAGTAAATGGTACTAAGAAAAAAGGTATTGCAATTCTAATATTTGATAAAATAGACTTTAAAACTAATCAGAAGAGATAAAGAGGGCAACTTCATTCTGATCAAAGGAACAATTGACCAAGAAGATATTACAATCATGAACATATATTCACCAAACTCTGGTACACCCAACTTCATAAAATCAGTACTACAGGACTTTAAGACCCAGATTAATCTCAACTCACTAATAGTGGGGGACTTCAATACCCAATTGTCTCCATTAGATAGGTCAATAGGACAGTATAACGAAAGATTAAAGGGAACAATATAGTTCTTTAAGAGTCCATGTGTATAGCTAAAAGCTACATAACAAGAAACAATGCCAGACAGGAGATACCTTCCTCTGAGTTGTTGGCCAGGGTAGCCCAAGAAACTCCCAGACAGTAACCCATCTGTATTAGTCAGGGTTCTCTCATTTTAGTTAATCCCAGATCCAGTCAAGTTGACACCCAGGATTAGCCATCACACCAGTATAGAACTGGGAAAATGAACAGCAGGCCCCAATCTTATCTAAAGGAATATTGGCAACTGATTGCTGCTAGATGAGGAAGAGCTGATCTTCCTAAAACAAGGAATTCTAGATAGACTGAGTAGAGTCAGCAGACGGACAAGCACTGGAGACTGGCTAGGGGCGCCGACAACACAGTGACAGTAACAGGCATGACAGAGTATATGGGCTCCAGTGGGGGGGCATGGATTATGGGAGGGTGCCATTTGAGATGTGGGTATATAGATGAATAAGATTGTTTGGGATGTTCTGTATGAAATACACACAAAAAAAATCAACAAATTTTTTTAAATGAGTTATATTTGATGAAGAAGCATAAAAATTTGCTCCATGTTAATTAGTAGAGGTGAAACACATTACCATTGAAACCTACATGATGATTTTATATCCATCCTCAGGTGGATCTCAGAAAGCAACCGACTGTGACTAGTAATAATCAGATATATAGAGATTAGAGACACATGTGCAAACATCTAAGTGTTAGTAGCATTAAAAATGAGTTTTTCTGTATGAAACAGTATATTTTAAAATGAAATGAAGATCTTTTTCAAAGGTTAAAATCTCATTCAATTTATGTCTTATAGGGTTTATACTGAGTTCAATATTGTATAACTGTATTAATTCAACTGTGAACCTAAAAATTACAGCCAATATTGAAAGAGATGCATCTTTGCTCTGGAAATTGTTATTGAATATGTTAATGGTGTAATTAAATGTTTCTTCTAATCATTGGTTATTAAATAATTTTTTAAAAAGTTAGACACCTCATGCTAATGCCATTAAAGTTAACACAAAAATGGCCAACTCCAAGATTACCCTAACATGTTAAACCTCCAGATCAGATATCATAAAGAAAGGAAATGGCAAGTTTCCTCAGAAAGCTGCTCTTTTCAGCTCCCTATCAATCCAGCATGAGCTTCATAATGTGAAAATAGACAGTTTTGACCACAAATAGAAGTACATTTCCTTGGGCAAGAGGGTCAGTTAACATAAAAAAGAGAGGATTGAGGCTACTTAATAGTTAGAAACCACAGTATTTGCTCTAAAGACAACCAGGGTCATTAATTACTAATGATTAGTCCCTTTTCCTTGAAAAAAAAAAAGGTTTTATAAATGTGAGTAGGGTTTGGATTAGAGAAAAGGGGCAGAAACTGGAGAGGAGAGTCTAGACAAAGAAGTCAGTCAGGGCAGAGCTCCAGAGACAAGCATGCTCTTGTTGTCCCCGGGAGTCAGTGGGCCTGCATAAAGTGAGGAAACATTTGAGTTAAAAATAATTACATGAGGGTTGGGCTTGGTGGCGCATGCCTTTAATCCCAGCACTCGGGAGGCAGAGGTAGGTGGATCTCTGTGAGTTCAAGGCCAGCCTGGTCTACATAGTGAGTTCTAGGACAGCTGGGGCTACAGGGAGACCCTATCTCTAAAAGACAATAATAA
>NW_008347125.1:1549410-1554409 GCF_000622305.1 Nannospalax galili
GCAAAGCTATGAATTTAAAAGGCAGTTTGGCCAGGCATAGTGGTGCACGCCTTTAACCTAGCACTTGGGAGGCAGAGGCAGGGAGATCTTTGTGAGTTCAAGGCCAGCCTGGTCTACATAGTGAGTTCAGGTTAGCTGGGACTACAGGAAGACCCTGTCTCTAAAAGACAAAAATAACAACAACAATAATAATAATAATAATAATACTTTGAGGGAGCTGGAGAGATGGCTCAGCAGTCAAAAGCACCAGTTGCTCTTGCAAAGAACCTTGGTTCAATTCCCAGCACTCACATGGCAGCTAACAACCATCCATAACTCCAGTTTCAGGGGGATCCAATGACTTCTTCCGAACTCCATGGGCATTGCATGACACGGGTGCACTTACATGCATGCAGGCAATACACTCATACACATGAAAATAATAAATTTTTAAAAATTAAATTATGTTTAATTGGTTAGTTGGGATAATGTAGCAAAGAAATTTGAAAAAGTACAAGTCATACATACAGTATGACACTCTGGGGAAAAAGAACACTGGGACTTATCAGGAAAATCTAGGAGGCATTCTACAGTGTTATGAGGAGACAATGGTGAAGAATACTATCCATAACCATGGAGGCAGCAGAGAGACATTTTTTATCATATGTGACAGAGATCATAGATGTGAAATGAAAGATGGAGACAATGTCAAAAGCATTTTGAAATATATATATATATATATATAGAGAGAGAGAGAGAGAGAGAGAGAGAGAGAGAACCATCTAAATAAAGGTAAAATTCTAAGTGGCAGGGAGAATGCCCTGTAGCTATGTAAATGGTAACTTCAACTGGTAGAAGCAGGAAGAAGGCAAGGGATAGAGAGTTCGTCTTATTGATCTCATGATAATGAAGTGTCAAAGTAGAAATGTTTATTTAGATGATACAAGGAAAGCCTATGTATTAAGAAAGAGCACAGGCTTGAAGACTAGGTGATATGTTTACATGAGTTTGATTTTTAAAACTTAATTACATTTATTTTTTGTGTGCTCACTTGTGCCATGGTTTGCATGTGGAGCACAGAAGACAACTTCCAAGAACAGGTTCCGTTCTCTTACTGAGTGGGACCCTGGGATTGAACTCAAATCATCAGGCTTGGTGGCAGGCGCCTTTACCCTTTGAGTCATCACACCTGTCCACATGAGTGTCTCTTAAAGGAAAAGAAAACAATGGTAATTCCATTAACCTTTATTTTCAGAAGAATTCTTTCTTTAAACCAAACTTAAGCCAAATGCCAAATGCTTCCTATTTTTTACAGATGAGAGGCATTTTGTAGGTGTGAAGGGTCTAGAACCACTTTCTTTACCAAATCCCTCATCCCACGACATCCTGGGAACCAACACAAGGATATTCATGAGAAGAAGGTGAGCATCGGGGCTCAAGCTACAGAAGAGTGAAAGGAATTAAGTCTTATGTCTTTTATCCCATGAACTAAGTAAATGTCGTCTGTAGCACTCAAGAGTTCCTGCCTCAGATCTAAATGACAGAAGAGAAAGTCAATATCACAGAAAAGTAGAAGAGATAAGTTTATTCTTTTGTAGAACTTTTCAGAAGATGTTACAGTAGCTGGTTGTAATTCTTTAATTCTCTTTATATCAAAAGTCTAACTTGCTTCATCTGACCAATCCGGGCTTATAGTCTAGATCTACTTAATGGAGCACTTGCCCGACACCCAGGCTGTTGAGGAGGCTCTCCTCTGCTGTCCCATACATTCCTCTGTATGCTGCTATTCTGTAACAGTTTCCTCCTAGAAAAAACCTTCCATCTTAGGGGGTTGCTCTGTACCATATAGCTACTCTAAAGGGAGGTGAAGCATCCCATCCTGCAGAGTTCTGCAAGCCGAAGAATAAACAACCCAAACACTTCAGGAAGCCCCTGAAACTGACCTGCTTCACGAGTCCCCGTCTCTCTCCTAGCATATATAAGCCCCAAGGTCAACACTCAGAGAGAGCCGCCTTGGGAGGCACAGACCAACCCAGCCACCTAGAAGGAGCAGAGACTATCTGAGCCATGTGGAAGACCTAGAAAGGACACTCTCCGACCTATTGAGCTGTCTGCATGTGGGGCACTGTACTCCAAATTTCCTGCTTTTGTGAGCTGTCACCCTTGCTGGTATGGGCTTTCGGTGGTACAACTGTATTTGAGTCATTTCTGCTCCTGTATATGAACCTTCATCCATATTTTTATGTTACCCCAATAAAATTCATTTGCTCACCAATGGACTTTGGTGGTACACCTACTTTAGTCCATTGTTGGGTCCCCTATCTTGTGAGTGGATGTTTGTGCATGTCACCCCAGGAATAGTGGTCACAAAACACCTGCTACATAGCTCTACAATGCTACATAGCATTGAAGTGTGATCAGTGTGTGTATATCTACCTCTGTGTAGTTTCTAATTTCCTGAAGGCAAAGACTTTCTAAATCCACTCTCTACCTTCAGACCCTAAAACAGAGTCTAATGCAGAAAATATTAGTATATTAGTGGAATGGATGAATAAAAAAGAACAGAAGAGAATAAAGGACGGGGAAGTGAGAAGGGAAGGGAGGAAGTAAAATGGAAGGAAAGAAGGGGGAAGGGAAGAAAACTAGAGTAGCCCAGCAGAAATCACCATCAATACAACTTCTTTCCAATCCAAGAGGGTCAAAGATGAAAAGCATGGTGCGGAGTAGCTACGTCTATACTGAAATCAAAGAAGTTAGTAAATTGATTACCTCATATCCTTGGAATTCTTGAACAACATTTGTACACATTTTCTTTATTTTGCATATAAATCACCTTTATTGCAATGAAATAACTTCCTTTCAGCTATGGAAGGGTAAGGAGGGCCAACAACGCCTCCAAAAGGGCACAAGCAGAGGCATGGGGGGCAGCAAGCTCTGCTTCCAATGGCCAGAGTCCTCAGGAAGGCACAGTGGAGTGACTGAAAGAAATGCTTTCAGAGAACGGCAGCTGATGGTTGGTGCTGAGAGCAGAGTAGGGAATAAACCAGCACATCGTAGTAGGGAATAAACCAGCACATCGACGGTTATACTTTCCCCATCACTTGACTTCTAAGGTGCTCAGTATGGTTTAGTAACTCATGAAAAGCAGCCTCAGTGGTTTAAAACTGAGTAGACAAGATATCCAGGAACCTAAAGAAAATACTACTAAGATATTTCAAGTGTGCTACATGATACTCTTGACTTTAATTGTAATATTGGAAATTCAGCAGGGTATTTCCATTAATTCCTGGGTCCACTTCCAGAAAACTATTCACTCCTTACAGTTAAAAATTGGTTTCTCTGGCTGAATCTACATTGACTGCCAGAGTACCTGACCCAGACTAGGTGACAGACCAGTGCTTACTGAATATATGCATATGCCCATATGTTCCATTTATGTGAAATTAAGCAATATAGGTAAGTACATCTGCTTACCAGACAGGTAAAATGCTTCAGCTGACTCATGCACATCCATGACATCTTGGATTGGGACACTATATGCTGAGCCTCCTGTTCTCAGCACCATTGTTTATTATGCTTTCTTATTAGGAAGTTAAAACAGCCAAAGAATATTAACAATAATTAGCCTTGAACATAAGAGTAAGCCCACGCACAATTTAGTGCTTGTTAACAGCCTGTGATGAAGACAGGAATCATCAAAAAGTAACCCATTAAGTTGAGAGTTTAATTGTCAACAGAAATACTACTCCTAATCTTCCAGGCATTAGTCAGCAGGGGACCTCAGTGGTAACACTCACGTTTATGGGCCATTCTGAGGTTTTGAGCATCAGATCTCCAACTCAACCTCTTCACTCTTCTGCTCAGCAAACAGCCTTAGCAACAACTTAACTAAGGAAACAGAGACTCTGGAAAATTCTGCCCCCAACCAGACCCTGCAACGCCCAGAGACTAATTCTTCTTTCAC
This sequence comes from Nannospalax galili, assembly GCF_000622305.1. Classification (NCBI taxonomy): domain Eukaryota; kingdom Metazoa; phylum Chordata; class Mammalia; order Rodentia; family Spalacidae; genus Nannospalax; species Nannospalax galili. The sequence goes on from NW_008347125.1 coordinate 1,553,354, forward strand.
TCTTCCCCATTGTCCATGAAGAAGATGAGATCCCCTATCCCTGAGCCTCATTCTGATCACATTGCCCTGAGGCCTCCTTCCAAGAGACTAAAGTTCCCACTGCTCCACCTTCATGCCCAGTTCTGGCTCTAACTGGCTCATTTCCCAGCAGTTTCCAGATACTTCCCTCCATTAAAATCTTGACCCCCTCTTCCTCACTTAGTTCCATTCTCTCTTCTCAAACTTTCCAAAAGAGAAATTAATGTAACGAGTCTGCTTTTCCACCCTCGCGATCACTCCTCAGGTATGATTCTGCCTTTGAACCTGCCATTCCAGCAATGCTTCAATGTTTACCACTGCTGAGGACTTCAAAATTAACAGGCCAGTGAACTAGTTGCTCTCTACTTCTCTTTCCGAACATAGTCCTCCATACCGACAACCACTGACCTGCTCTCCACCAGCACCACAGTATTAGGTCTATCTTGGGGCTGGAGAGATAACTCAGCAGTTAAGGGCACTGGCTGCTCTTGCAGAGGACCTGGGTTCAGTTCCCAGTATCCACTGGTGGCTAACAGCCATCCTAAACTCCAGTTCTAGGGGATCTGATGCCCTCTTCTGACCCCATGAGCATTGTATGCACAGGTACACTTTCAACCATGCAGGCAAATACCCATACACACAAAATAAAAGTAACAAACAAGATATTTTTAAAATTATTTATTTAATAACCACATACTTAGAAGAAGCATTTCATTACATCAGCATTGACATATTTAATAACAATTTTCTGAGCTAGGCTGCATCTCTCACAAACTTGGCTGAACATTTTTAGGTTTACAGATGAATTATTATGCTTATATAATCTTTAACTCATTATAAACTCTATAAGACATAAAATTAAATGAGGTTCCAACATTTAAAAAAGATCTCTACTTCGTTGTCAAAACACACAGTTTAATACAGAAAAATTCATTCCAAGGCAATTGACATTGAGATGTTTTCACATGCATTTCCAATCTCTATATACATGACTATCACTGGTCACAGTCGCCCACCTTCTGAGCTCCTCGGCATCTG
>NW_008347125.1:1554772-1567617 GCF_000622305.1 Nannospalax galili
ATGGAGTTTTACTCAGCAGTAAAGAAAGATGAAATCATGAAATTTGCAGGTAAATGGATGGAACTAGAAACTTTTATACTAAGTGAAGTAATACAGACTCAGAAAAAAGTCGACATATGTTCTCCCTCATAAACAAGATATTTTTAAAAATAGAAAAGAAAGTGATCTATCTCAAAGTCTCGCTCTCACTCTGCTCCACTTCCTAGATAGTGACTGTCCTTATGTTTGAAAATGTATTTATGTACAAAACAGCTTAGGGAAATCTGATACTCAATAAGCTAACAAAAATGAATTAAAAAGCAGAATTTGAATGGGGATACCCGGTATGGGAACGTGAAGGTGCTCTAAAAGCCGTAAGTCATTGAATTAAAATCCCAGTATCAGTGGTACCTATGAGTTGTTGGTCAGGGAGGCTCTTAGGCAACCTTAATAATTGATCAATTGCCACTTTTGTTGGTTACCCACCAGAACTAGATGGTGAGCCCCTAATGGTGAAGGTCCCACATGCCTTAGTCACAGCTGGAACTGGGCTGGAAGTTTCCCTCCTGCTGGCTAGCTTTCACAGTGCCGCACAAGGTGTCATGGAAGCTGCTTGGGTACAATTGTCATCAATAGTCTAACTTGGCTGTGGACCCTGAATGCACTAGTATTGACTAGTCAGGTAATATGTGCCAAGGGTACAAATAATGGCCAACATATTGTGAGGTAACCAACCACTTTCTGGTTGGATTTGTTCTCCACCAGAGTGAATTCACATCTGGTACCATAAACCTAGTCAAAAGCCTATGGCTAGGAGGACATAGACCCTAACGGGGAAGCTACTGCTGTTTTGCTAAATGGACAGAATGAGCCTGTTAAATTACTGTAAAATAACAATTTTTTTTGTCTTTTTGAGACAGGGTTTAAGCCATAGATTAGTGCCACTATTAGCTATAGTCAAAGAAACTTCTTTTTTCAGTGGTGTGGTCAACGGTGATTACAGAGAGTCTTAACTGGGCAGAGTACTGAGAATAAATGGCTACTGAATGCCCAGCCACAAATGGGGCATCTATGTCACCCCCCTACACAGCTCAGGAAATATCACAGAAGTAGAAAAACATAAGAAGAGAAGGGGAGTATGGAATGCTGGCTTCCAGGCATGACATGGTTGCTTCACTTTCCAAAAAATGACTTATTTTATTTTTAATTATGTATGTGTGTTGGTGGGGGATGGGGGGCATATACTGTGAGTACAGATGCCTGCAGAGGCCAGAAGAGGTTATCAGCTTCCCCTAGAACTGGAGTTACAGGTGGGTGTAAGCTGCCTTATATGAGTGCTGGGAATTAAACTCAGGTCCTCTGCAAGAGCTATAGACACTCTTACCTGTTGATCTATGTTGCTCCTAGATCTGCCTAATATTGAGCCTATCAATACTCTGTCATGGAGGGAGGGAGGGCTCATGGGACCTCACCCGTCCCTGCCCATGATTTATATGCACAGTTAATGGTTAATGGGGAAAGAAGAAACTGTTTTCTTCAGTGGTATAGTCACATGCCCCTGTAAACAGACCCTTATCCATTTCCTGTAAAGAATCCTAATGAAACTCATACACACAAAAAAGACATGGAAGCGGTGGGACTAGTTGGGATCAGAAAGGGGACTAGTGGGAGAGGGATGGGGACACAAGACAGTAGTGAGAATAAGTACGATCAAAACACACTATGTACACGCATGAAAATGTCATAATGAAACTCATCATTATACACGAGAAGTAATATATGTTAATAAAAACATTGGCAGAGATGGAGAGATGGTTCCATCATTAAGAGCACTTGCTGTGCAAACATGAGGACCTAAGTATGAATCCCCAGCAACCACAACCACATAAAAAGACAGGCATGGCCATATGCACCAATAACCCCAGAGCTGGGGGAGGCAGAGACAGAGAATGATGGGGCCTACTAACTGCCAAATTAGCTGAAAAATGGCAGGCTCTGAGTTCAGTAAGGATCGTTTCTCAGGGAAATAAAAGAGAGAGCAATAGAGATCCCCCAAGTCCTTCTCTGTCTTCTACATGCATGCACAGGTTTATGCACTTGCACACACACACACATATACACCACACACAGAAAACCATTAAAAAACCTGTTTGTATTTTCCAGTGCAATTCAATTACTTGTACTTCTGCCTTCCTTTTTAAGTTCTAAGTGTCATGACAAAAGACAAGATGTCTGAATTACTGTCTCCTTGTTTCAACAGTGTAATATGTAAAATGTATTGATTTATGACACTTGCACATAGGATATAAAATTCAGAGGTACTATTCTGTATGAGATACGATTCTGTATTAGATATTTTAGAATTTCAGGACCTAGAATCCATAACTTTCAGTACAATGATTTGTTTATTACATGATATATTTATTCCTTCAAAAGCTAATGTTTACATAATTAATAAATTTTTAAAAAATCGTTGAGTGCTTCATGCTAGCGTGTTCCATGTGCTCAGCGAATAAACAGTCATGGTCCCTGTTCTCAGGGTGCAGAAAGATGATAAATCAACACAGACAATAAAATGCCAGATAATAGCTAAGAAGAAAAATGGATCCCTATGAAGAGCAAGTTGCTGGAGAAGAATGTGTCTTCCTAGATGGGTTACTGTTAGTATTTGGATTTTCAGTGTCCCCAAAAGGCCCTTGCGTTGAAGACTTAGAGTCATTGGGAGGAAACAACAGGAGGTGGGGCCTAGTGGCAATCAGGTAGGTCACTGGTACCATGCCCTTGAAGACAATATTGGGGCACCAACCCCTGCTGGTCCTCTTTCACTTCCCTCTGTGATGTGAACAGCTTCTACATGTTCCTGCCCCAGTGGCCCTACTGGGTGCCACCACTGTCCCAAAGCAAAAGGGCCAATAAGCCACAGACAAAACCTTGAACCCAAATACACCTTTCTTCTGAGTTAGGTGATCCTGTATTTGTTGTTGCTGCGGCTGTTCTTTGTTTGAGACCAGCTCTTAATGTGTAATTTATGCTAGTCTCTAACTCATTGCTTAGCTTAAACTTTCAATCCTCCTGCCTCCACCTCCCCAGTGCTGAATTATAGACATGTGCCACCACACCTAACCCAGTAAAAATTTTGAACTCTGCTTCAGTTTCCACCCATTTCTGGCTGAGATCTAGTTCTAACATCTTTTGCTCAGCACTGGGGAGTCAGCAGGAGACAGGGTGAAGAAGGGAGGATGTGGGAAGTTCCCGCTTGGCTGGAGGCTCCATATTCTAGACTTGGCTGAAAGCTCAGCTTGCTCACTCTCCCCTGGGAATACGCAGGTGTTCTTCAAAAGCTTCTCCCCCTTCCCTTGGCCAAGTCAAAAGCTCCTCCAAGTGGGCTGAGCATTTTGCCACTCGTTCCGTGGCCCACGGGCATCCAACAGATCACCTCCTTCTCTTGGGTTATAGTGAGAAGCAAGTCAGGTCTCTGCACTTTTCAGGCATAGATCTAACACCTAAGGAAGCAGTCTCCTGGAGCTCTCTGGCCTCCTGCCATCCATTCCTAGACTAACGCTTGGATGATAGGCACTCCATTAGCCTTCTTCTAAGGAGAAGATGAGGACTCAGAGTAAGGCCACCAGTTCTTCAAAGAACTCTGCCTGCCAATCCCACAGCCGCATCCCTAGCAAGCATCCCCTCTTGTCTTTGATCCTTTTATATAGTTCTAACTGACCAGAGATCTGCGGATAGGTTCTCTGTGACACCATCCTGCTTATGAATCTGCACCCAGAGCGTGGGAGTCATCCTCACACTCGGTTGCATATCTGATAGCTATTTGTGTAAGTGCTTTGACTGTGCTTACATGTAAGCTGGTACGGGAGGAGCATCACCATAGGAAGTGTGGGAGAAGCCTCTTGTCAGAGACCTTAGAGGCCTATAGAACTGTCTTCCTAGTTTACCTTTCGTTACTCGCTTGTCCTATCTTGATTCATCCAATAACTATCGATTTCACTGGTTTAGAATCTTTTTTTAAAAAAATAACCACAGCTATATCACCGAAAAAGCATCCAGCTTAAAAGATTATTTATAAAACAATATCTTTTCTACTTGTTTTCATATTATTCGATTTAACTCCAGATCCTCTCTAGGCATCTGCTCCCTTTGTCCAAGTAATAGCTGGAATCATTGCACCCTCTTGTGGTAACTTGTAAGTGCTGCAGAACAGGAGCCCGTGGCCCGTTCCTGCTTTGGGATCATGCCCCTTCCGTAATTCACTAGGAAGAATATTTGCTTTTCGCTTTCTCATTGTGGCTTATCTTGAGTGATAAAAGCATTCTTAGTCACTTTGTGATTCAAGTTACTTCCACTAACATTTTATCCAAAATTAATGTGAACCTCCCATCTCAATGCTGAAACTATTAGATACATTTGCAAATTATGTCTTGCTGTTTTCTGACACCTTACGATGCTAAGACGTAATTCATCTTTTATTTTTTTACTAGATATCTTACTTGGTTTTTTTTTTTTTTCCTTTTTAAATGTGCACGTGTGCATTGCCTGCATGTAGGTAAGTGCACCCGTGTAATACAATGCCACCTGGAGGTCAGAAGAGGCTGTTGGATCCCCTGGGACTGGAGTTACAGACAGGTGTTAGCTGCCATGTGGGTGCTGGGATTCGAACCCTGGTCTTCTGCAAGAACAACCACTGTTCTTAACCACCGAGCCATCTCTCCAGGCCCCATCTTACTTGTTTTTAATAAAGCTCCTTATTCTGATATATTAGAAGTTAGTACACAGTTGTAAAGCATGATTTGGAAAGCCTGTGAACTAGTCACCCATAGCCGTGAACGGTAACTTCTTACAAGGCAATAAGGTTGCTTCAGTAACGCAGAAAAATTCCACCACATAAGTCCTTCATCTTCCCTTTTTTCGCACCTCCTCTGCCTTCCTGTTCTCATGGACGCTTTATTCCCTGGCGATCATCAATCTTCTCTACACTGCTATAATTTTGTCCTTTCAAGAATGGAATCATGCTGTGTGCAGCCTTCTGAGGCTGGCCTTCTTCCCTAAGTGTTGATCTGGGGAGAATAGTCCAAGTTGTTGTGTATACAAGTTTGTTCCTTTTTATAGATCAGTAGTGTTCCATGATGTGGACCCGCCAACACCCTGCCTCTGCTGGAATTAAAGGAATGAGCCATCATGCCTGGTTTGAAAATGCTTATATATTTAAAGATGAAAGAAAACAAAAAGGGGGGTCTGGAGAGATAGTTCATCAGTTAAGGGCACTGACTGCTCTTGCAGAGGACCCGGGTTCAATTCCCAGCACCCACATGGCAGCTAACAACCATCCATAACTCTAGTTCCAGAGGATCCAAAGCCCTCTTCTGGCCTCCATGGATATTGCCCAACACAGGTACACCTGCAGGCAATAAATTCATACACATAAAAAAGAAGGAAGGAAGGAAGAAAGGAGGGAGGGAGGGAGGGAAGGAGGGAGAGGAGGGAGGGAGGGAAGGAAGGAAGGAAGGAAGAAAGGAAGGAAGGAAGGAAGGAAGGAAGGAAGGAAGGAAGGAAGGAAGGGAGAGGAAAGAAAGGAAAATGTTGGAGAGGGAATTGAAACCCTGTGGATTGCTAGCAGTAATGTAAAATGGTGCAGCCACTATGAGCAATAGAATAGCAGTTCCTCCAAACACTAGAAATAGAATCTCCGTAGAGCACAATTCCCGTTCTGTGTCTACACTCTAAAGAACTGAAAGCCTGAACCTTGGAAGATATTTGTTCACTTATAGAAGGATTCTCAATAATTTTCAGAATTCCACCAAGAGGTAGTAACAACCCAACTATCCATCAACAGAAGAATGAATAAACTGAGTATAAGATAAACAAATAATAGGCGATTGTTCAGATTTTCAATGGGAATTCTGACAGATGCCACAAAGTGGATGAACCTGTAGGGCATTATGCTAAGTGAAGTGAATGAGTTACTTTTCTGTTGCTGTCATAAAACATCATGACAAGGCAACTTATAGAAGGAAGAGTTTATTCGGCTTACAGTTCCAAATGGACAAGAGTCCACCACGGTGGGACAGCATGGTGGCAGAGGCTATCAAAACAGAAAGTGCTTACATCTTCAAGCACGCACAGGAAGCAGAGAAAGGGGCAAATTTGAAATGGGGAAAGGCTAAGGACTCTCAAAGCCTAACCCCCATGACCTGCTTCCTCCAGAAAACCTGCACCTCTTAAATCTCCACAAACAGCACCATCAACTCAGGCAAAGTGTTCAAATACTTGTAGCCTCTGAAGGACACTTCTCATTCAAACCACCACATGAAGCGAGACAGTCACAAATGGACACTATGATTCCATTTGTACAAAGTTCCAGAGTAGTTGTCTTAGTTTATTCTTCATTGCTGTGACAAAATACTCTGACCAATACCAACTTGGGGAGGAAAGGGTTTATTCAGCTCACAACTCCCAGGTCACAGTTCATCAGGGAGCCCAAGATAGGAACTCAGGGCAGGAATCTGGAAGCAGGAGCTGGAGCACAGGCCATGGAGGAATGCTGCTTACTGGCTTGCTCCCTTGGCCCCTGCTCAGCCTGCTTTCTTATGCAGCACAGGCCCACCTGCCCAGGGGTGGCACCACCCACAGTGGGCTGGGCCCGCCCACATCACTCATCAAGAAGATGCCCCTCAGACATGGCCACAGGCCACTCCAATAGAGGCAATTCCCCGATTGAGACTCCCTCAACCCAGGTGTGTCAAGTTGACACTAAAGCTATCCAGCACAGTAATCATCTTTAAAGAAAGCAACACTAGGTGGCCAAGGTAAGGAGAATGGGGAATCATTGTGTAATGGACACAGAGTTTCGGTTTTGAAAGATCAAAGGGTTCATGTCTGGATGGTGGGGGTGTTTACACAGCAACCTAAATGTGTTTAATGTCACTGACCAACTGTAAATGTGGTTAGCATGACAAATTCTATGTTATACGTATTCTATGTATTCTACCACAGTACAAAACAAGAAAAATCTGCTGGACGTACCTGTGTAGATTTTTCCGAGTTGTTCTTTTGTTGTGTTAACCTCTGACCCTCCACCCGTTAACACTGCACAGATTGATGCTGGAACTATATAATACACAATTAAATTGAGCAGTGATTTTTCCCTCTATTTCTCTTATTCAATATCATTTTAGATACTCTAGTTAATTTGTCTTCCTATATAAATTTTAGAATAGTCCCATCTATGTCTACAAAGAAACCTTTCTGAATTTTGATAGGAACTGTATTAAAACTGTTTATCAGATTTGAGCAAAATTAGCGTCTTTGCTCTCCAAGTCCTCCATTCCAAGACTATGCTATTTCTATATGTCAGTTTTCTCTCATTTCTTTTTTTCAGTATATTATAGTTTATGTATATGATTCCTATGCATATTTTATTAGATCTATACAGTTATTTAATTTCAGAGCTTATTAAATAGCACTGTTTTAAATTTTATGCCACACTGATAAAACAAACTAAAGAGAAAATTATCCAGAACAAAAAATTCGATGCCAAAATCACCCAATAGGATATAACAGACATTTATAGAACCCAATAACAGCAGCATGCACATCTTTTCAACACTCATGGGACATAAACCAAGACAGACCTTCTTTCATTATTTGGATTCCTTCCTTCCTTCCTTCCTTCCCTCCCTCCCTCCCTCCCTCCCTCCCTCAGGTACGGTTCTTTAAAAAAGAAAAAAATTCGGGGTTGGTTGGGGATTTAGCTCAGTGGTAGAGTGCCTGCCTATCGAGCACCCTGGGTTCGGTCCTCGGCTCCAGAAAAGAAAAAAAGAAAAATCTCCCTTTACTCCCAGATGGCCTGGAACCGACCTTCCTCAATTAGTGAGGTAGTGAGTACTGCTGGCTGGTGTTTTTTTGTTTTTTTTCATAGCTGTCGGGAGTCGAGTTCTTAAGGCTTACTTGAGCATCACCTCCCTGTAGCCCCAGCTGTTTTTCTGCCTCTTTTCCTTTTTCTTTTTCTTTCTCAGGCTGACCTTGGATTAGCCATGTAGGTCAGGATAACTCTACCTTATGACCCTCCTGCCTCCGCTTCCTGAATGCTGGGGACAGGCGTGGCTCACCAATGCCTGGTTTTCTTTAACCTTTTTAGATAGTTCTTCTGGCAACATATTTTCTTAGTTTTCTCTTCATCTGCAAATGTCTTTTCTTCTCATTTTTTTTCTGAATGACATTCTCAGTAAGTGTAGAATTTTGGCTTGACTGTCAATACTTAAAAAATGTTATGCTACTTCCTTCGGGACTCCATACCTTGGATGATCAATCTACTCATCATTCACCATACATAGTGTCATTGTTTTTGCCACTGCCAGGATTCTTTCTTCACCTTTAGTTCTCAGGAATTTGACGATGTTGTTGCTTGGTGTGGCCTTCTTTAAGCTCTTCATGTCCAGGGTTCACTTAGTTTCTTGAAATCCTGAGCAGAATTAGGAATCTAGGTTCCTACAAGGTCTCTTCTGATCCCTCTCTAGCTGGGTGGAGAGAATGTCTTTATCATTTTTGCCTCCCCTGGTCTCCCTGGCACCCAGGCAGAGACGTAGCCTCCTTACCACTGGACACCAGAGAAGATTCCCTGACTGCACTTCCTTAGGGAGAAGCAGAGTGCTTCCCCTGTCAACCAGCTCCCACCAGGTGGGTTCCACTGTCACTGCAGGGGTAGGGGCTCCATTACCACCCAGCAGGGACAAAAACCTTGGTCACCTATGTAGCCTCTGAACCTCCCTGATGGGTGGAATGGGGAGCCCTGACACAGCCTGCTGAGAGTGAAATCTAGGCTCCATCTTCTGCCTTTGCAGGATGTGGGGTTTTTCCCTATGGTATTTGGCTTAGAAGGCTGTTGTCTGTCACCCTCAGCTGTCCCTTTTCTACTCCTTTGCATGGAGCATAGGGTGTTGCTGGAGTTCAGGTGTTGTTTTGCTGTTTGTCCACATCCATTGGTGCTTCAGTGTTGGCAGCTTCTTCTACTCTAAATATCAGAGGCAGAAAGAAAACCCAGCAAATTCATGTCTATCCTTGCTTTAGATCCCCAGTCTCTAAACAATGTGCTGCTCTCTTTGAGGTTTCTCACACTAATGTTATATCTGAAATACTCCATATTTTGGTGGTGCACAAGCAGGAGAAACAGAGGAATGTATGTCACCCCACTTCCTTTGCAATGGCGGCCTTGACGTCATATCTAAGGAAAGTCTTCCGCAATGTTTAGCCTTTGAAGTTGCTGAGGATTTTCGTCAACACTTTTCTCCCAGCTGTATTTCTGTTTGTTGCTGTCTTTCGTTTCTCGCCTTCTAGGCAAATTCGTCCACATCCCCTGCCTTAAAAACAGAAACAAGCTTTTGTTGCTAATTAGCAACTAATATCTTGATATCTGTTTTACTTGGGGAAAATAAGAATCTTGATTTTATTTTTAAATTCTTTCAGTCTATGTCAACACAACTTTGCAGCAGCACGGCAGAGGCTGAAAGGTCAGGCTGGTGAGTTAAGCTCTAATTTCACCACATCTGGGGCATGATGCCACACAAAGTTCATCCCTCCCCTCCAGCCCTCATTTCTCCCTCTGCAAAATGGCAGAAAATGTTACTTCCTACCTCTGAAAGTCACTGAATGAACCAAGTGCTACATCTCTATCACAGTACCTTTCTGCTCTCCACTACCCAGAGTAATTTTGTTTAATAAATACTTATATCATCAAATGTGCCTCTATAAGAACTACAGTTAATTTTGCCCATTTAAAATGGTGTTAGCTCTCTTTTTCAAAATAAGCATTTTGTTTTGGAATTGTTAATTTACAGAAAATTTGCAGATTATAGAGTTCCTGTAAATCTCACTTTTTTTCCCACTACTGTTAACACTACACTTCGATCCATTTGTCACAATGATGGAGCCCATACAAGTGCATTACTATGAACTGGAGTCCATAATTGATTCAGATTCCTTAGCCTTAATATAGCATTATTTTCTGTTTTGAAGTCTCATTGAATATCACAATTATATTTTTTATTTTTAATTTTTTTACTTTTTATCAGTTTAAATATACATATGTATGTATGTATGTGTGTGTGTATGTATAATGCATTGTGGTTATAGTCTACAAGTACATTTTGTCATCACGCTTCATTAGTCTCTTCTTGACAGTGACAGACTCTCAGTCTTCCTTAGTTTTTATGAACGTCACGATTTTGAGGAGTACTAGTCAGGTATTTGTAGAACATTCCCTAATTACAGCTTGATATTCTTCACATACTTAAACTGGAATCATGAGCATGGGGAGAGGAAGATCACAAAGGTCAAATGCCAGTCTTATCATGTCACATCTGGAATGCATGCTGCCACCATTACTGTGACTGTTGGTGTTGACCATGGTCCCCTGACCAAGGTGGTGCTCCTCAGGTCTATCCTCCCTAAGCTGCTTTCTCTCCTTCTCCATACTGTTCTCTTTGGAAGGAAGTCATGCATGCAGGCTAGACATAAGAAGCAGGAGCTCTGCTCTACCTCTTTTGAAGTAGAGATCTACATAGTCCCCAAAACTGTTTGGAATTCTTCTCTATGAGAGTTCTACCCTGTCTCTCTGTTTATTCATTCAATGGTTTATTTGCAGTAGTTCAACCCTACAGACATGTATTTTATACTTTAGGTTAATCGGATGCTACTTTATTTTGTTATTTACACTCTTCTATATTTGATGATTGAATATCGGCCTCTGTGTACCTTTGACACATCTCCATCATCATAAGGTTTTTGTTCTGTTTTGTTTAGCAATTTCTTAGTTTCTGATATTATAAGATGCTCCAGGCTAGTACTGAATATTTTCTCCTGATTTTCTAGGACTTAGTTCCCTAAGAATCCTGCTTCTTTTTGTTGCAGAATGTTATTAGAAGGTAAGATTTGAGTGCTGAGTATGCTCATTGCTTCAAAGAACCCCTGAGTTCCAACACCAAGAAACATGTATATGTGCTAATATATATATGACTATGAATATTTTCATGTGTATCCACCAAATTAGTGTTAATCTAAACCGGAGCTTACAAGATAAGATATCTCTAACTCTAACCTATTACCATCTGGATGATTCCAGCCCTTTCCCCTTGTGAAACTGTAACTTTCAACTCTATCACTGAAACATTTGACTCTTTACTCATTCAGTAAATAATTTTGGCTGCCTACTATGTGTCTATGATTGCCTATCTGCTCTATCTAGAAAAGATAGAAGAATGAAAAATATAACCAAATTCATGACTTTGTGAAGATTATTCTCATACCTAATTAAAATATTAAAATAAATAAAAACCCACATCTCATATTTTGCATTTCTTATTTCTATCTCAGTAATACTTTAAAATACTATTTTTTATATTTACACATTATTGTTTCAAAACAGCTAATCAGCAACATTACCAGAAATGGAAATTAGCAAACTTTTTAAAAGATGAGCTCATTCAAGAGAAGAAGGTCTGTGTAGGTTTGCTATGATATACAAAGGATGAGACAAAAATAATATACACATAATCTTAAAATTTCTAAGGTCATAGTTTAGTCAACTAGTTTAAGGAACAAAATATATGTCTAATCAAGGCTTATCTGAGAATATTTGTTTTTTACTCAAGCTTTATCTACATAGCACATGGTAATTAATAGTACAGACTGGTGGAAGTAACCTTCTTGGATGTTTAACAGCCATACTTTGAGGCCTATACTAATCTGATCAGAGGCACTTAAAGGACAGTTTTTGCTCCTTGCCCTCCAAGGTCAACTAAGTCCCAGGGGACTATGGAGCATCTCTCAAAATGTCCTGTAACTGTGGTGAGTCACCTGTTCTCTTGTTCAGGGGGCCATGGAGACCCCACCAGATGGACCTGAACCAGTGTCCAGTCTACAAAGAGGAGGTTCAACTCAGAGGAAACATTTCCTCCATGCTCCAAGTGAAGCCAGCCACGGTCAAGCAGGACTTTGACTTATCTTCACATAGATGGAACTGGTAAAAGGAGCCTGGGGCTCCTCCCAAGCCCATGTGACCCCTGAGGAACAGATCCTCCAACAACCTGAAGAGTAAAAATAAATTGCTTTATTTGGGCCAACCGTATGGTCTTACACACCCTAAAAGAAAGTATAACTAAAGATTAAAGTGATCAGTATATTTCTTTAAGAGTTCAAGGGATTACACTTCCCACACATTAGGCTTAAGTCCATATAAAATTTAGACAACTATTTCTCATTGATGATTCTGTTTCTAAGCAGAAAGTGCTGCTCAGATGTAAGACTTCAAATCTTGGTCTGCAATACTGTAGTGCCCACCAGTAGCTAAGGGAGATAACCCACTATTGTTCTAAAATGATGGCTGAATTTGTTTTCTCCCTCTATCTAGAAGCCTTTAAGAGGGAACTGACACTGATTCTAGCCACTCCAACAGCTATCAAAGTTCCTGAAAACAAATCCTGAGTCCATCACACTTGAGTCCAGCCTTGGAAGACAAAAGAAAAATGAGGAGTAACTCAATAGAGGGATGATTTTGGAAGTTCTCATCAAGAAATCCCAATGGACTCTAATATGAACATTTGAAACTTGCCCTGTTCTGGCTTTTTTCTGGTTCCCTGTCTAGAACTTGTAATGCTAATTACTCTTGCCTTTCCTTCTCCTTCACATCTCCTATTCACCAGTCAAGGACTTTCTTTTTCCCCTACAGATAAAAGTTCTGCAATTTGGGAGTCTTTTAGATAGATCCACTGAAGGTATACTGCAATTGCCTCACCCTGCTTCCCTGTTCAGCTTGGAAGAAGCCAGAGCAGTCTGCATCCCAATTCCCTATTGGCAATTTGGGT
>NW_008347125.1:1567768-1594209 GCF_000622305.1 Nannospalax galili
TAGCAACATACTATGTTCCAAAGGCCAAAAATGTCAAAAGTATTTGGAAGCTTTTATCTAATACCTAAAAGATTTTAGGGTTACCTCTTCAGAGGGGGTAATATTAGAGTAACAAAAAGCCCCATTTAGAAAGAAAGAAAGAAAGAAAGAAAGAAAGAAAGAAAGAAAGAAAGAAAGAAAGGCACATATGAAATTCTCAAAGTTTTTCTTAAGTAAAAAAGATGAGCTTATTTTAAAGTTCGTTTTATTAAATGATCCTGGATCAGACATTCCACACACATTTAAATATATTTGACATCCTGTATAATATATTAATCCTAATACTTTTCCTTTTTTCAACTCTGTGTATATGACCTTTTCATGACTCTTTTGGAGGCAACCAGAGTGCCTGAAGCAGAAGTGATATTATTGGAACAAAAATGACAAGAGAAAGACAAAAACTTTATCTTTTGATATCTATAGATAGATAGATGATAGATAGATGATTCATAGATTGATGATAGATAGATAGATAGATAGATAGATAGATAGATAGATAGATAGATGATAGATGATAGACAAAATGTTACAGCAGCCTTTCAATAATCAAAAGGGAAAAATGTTAGGAAACTCAGATTATAGATATTATACCATAACAAATGATGGTAAAGGAGATGTAAGGGAATCACTGAGTGGGAGGAAAGAGGCAGCTCCCAAAGCCTCACTGCTCAGTCCAGCAAGCCCCAGGAGACCAACACTCACAGCTTTCAGAGGAGAGTCAGTGCGCCCATCTCCTTTCTTGGGCTAAGGGCCTCCCCTGCTCAGTTCCCTTCATAATGTTTGAGCATCACTCAGCAGAACCCATCCCAAAGGCTTTATTGAAGCCCATGAAACTATCTTGTATGGATACCACCATCCTGCTCTCAACCATACTAGATACAAGAAGCAAAACAAAGGCCTCCATACACACACACACACACACACACACACACACACACCATACTTGCATGAGCAATGGGAGTATGGGAGTGAGAGCCCTGTGCTGGTTATACAGACAGAACTGGACATGTACCTGCATACATGGATTGCATATGCATGTGCACACAAGGACACACATTCATATGTACATAGATACCTCCTTCATTAGGCGATTAGACATAGAACAGATGTGTACCATTTAAATGTATCTATTTTCACCTTTTAAGCAAGCAAACTTTAGGGAAAAAAAACACACTTCAGTCTATGGCATAAAGATGAGGGTATGGGCAGACCTGGAAGATGTGCTTTCTACACTACACCCTGAGGCTTCCAGGGCGCAGGTATACCTGAGGACCCAGCAGCAAGAATTTCCTAAGATGGACAGAAACCTGTATTCTTTAGAAACCGATTTAACTAAATTACTTATAGCTGAAGTCTTTAAGTCCTAGTATAGGCAGACTACACGGCAAACCTTTTAAGGAGTTCAAAGGCTCCTGGCAACAGTGAGGCTCAGTGCATCAGGTGCCAGGATTAAGCAGGAGTCCTGGCAGCAGGGCCAGGAGCAGTTGCTGCAACAGGCAAGCCAAACGGATTCTCCTAAAGAAAGAACTTTGAGAGGAATGATTCAAGGCTGTACACTCAGGAACAGCCAACCTGCAGCCAGCTCCACTTCTGCTAACCATGGGCTAAAAATACCAAGGGAACATCAACAAAACTGTACACCTCATCTATCTCTGTCCTCAGTGGAATGTGGGAAAATCCTCAGACCCTGCAGGGAAGTGCACAGAGAAGTCTAGGCAAGCCAATAGGGTTAGGAGACTTGGAAACCAGTTTTAGAGGAAGAGCTGCAGAAAAAAAAATTTCATAAAAAATTCCCTCCCTTTTGTTTGTTTTTAATTCTAACTAATATATAGATTTCAGATCAATACATAGTAATTATGTATATTTGTGGGTTGTACTATGGCATATCAATACAACGTACAATGTGTAATGATCATATGGGAGAAACTGGTATATCACCTCAGACAGATATCACTTCCTTGTTCACCAATAATGTTTTAACATGCCTCTAACTTTAGTTATGAATCCACAAATGTTTATAAAAACAAATATTTGAAAAGGAATCTCAGGGCTAGAGAGATGGCTCAGTGGTTAAGAACACTGGTTGTTCTTGCAGAAGACCCAGGTTTGAATCCCAGCACCTACATGGCAGCTAACAACTGTCTGTAATTACAGTTCTAGGAGATCCAACAGCCTCTTCTGTCCTCCATGGGCATTGCACAACATGGGTGCACTTACCTACATGCAGGCAATACACAAGTACACATAAAATAAAAATAATAAAATATTTTTTTAAGAAAGAAGAGGAATCTCCATAGCATCACTCCATTAATAACATGAACATTTTTGTGATCAACTTCAGAAGTTTTTCACACCCAGAGCTCACAGCTCACCAGGTGAAGCAGTTCCTTTGGGGTCATTCACACACACAGGAGGAATCAGAGAGGCTTCCCCAGAGACAGGGGACTTGAGACACTGCAAATCTTGTAATGCAAAACCATTGGTCACCACCCTCCCTGTGCTTTATATATGAACAAAGTATTACCAAATAAATGTGGCAGCAGGCCTTTAGCATAGTGTAACCCAAGAACAGAACGGGTGATTGTGCAGGGGGTAGAACTTGCAGGGACGTGCTATGGTTTAGGTAACTGTGCTACCTTAAGGCTGGATTCCTCGGTGCTTTCATGAGCTGGTGAAACTTTAGGATGTGGAGGCTTGTGGGAGGCTGTTGGTCATTCCCCCTGAAGATGATTATGAGACTTCATTGCTTCTTGTCTTTCTCTTTGCTTCCTGGCCTATGATGATTTCGCTTACCATACAGTCCTGCCATGGTAGGCTGTTTTTATCAGAAGCAATTGGACCATTTGATCTGGATCTAGAATTTCCAGAACTGGGAGCCATAATAAATCTTGGTGGGTTTTTTTGTTTGTTTTTGTTTTTTTTTTCTGTTTTGTTTTTAGCTAATTGCCTCAGGGATTTCATTATAGTGATAGAAAGCTAATACATCAGCTAAAGCTTACGTTCAAACATTGGTTCTTTTGCTAGAAATTTCAAAGGCTCTTTATTTTCTACTTGATATTGAAGTACTTGATGAACTGAGCTCATGTTTCCTAGCCAGCTTCTATCTGCTTATTTCTCTCTTCTAGGGCCCTGGTAACCTAAGAAATGAGCATCATGAATGCTGTCATGGCTCAGCTTATCCAACCACACTGTCTCCTGGGAATGCTGCCTTGATGAACCAAGTGCAAACATTAATCACTTCTCTTTTATTGTATTTAAAGTTGTTCCCTAACTACCGCATAAGCATGACCATCAAGTTCTCCCCATATGAGAGGAGTCTTCTTTAAAGTAAAATGTGAATAAAAGAAGAAACCTCATCACATAGTGAAGAAACGGTGTTCCCAAAGATTGGGGCCTGAGGAAATTCTACTTGACATTGTTTGTGTCCACCTCAGCTTGAACTTTTGACATCCCTTGTACCCTATCTCTTGTTCATACTGGGCTTTACTGTTGCAAATCCACTCACAAGTAATAACTGTCTGTCTTGAACTTTCTAATAAAGTCATCCAAATTGTGAGTATTAAGGAAATTATATCTCTGTAGTGAAGGAATAATCCTATAATTCACATCAGCACTCTTGTTCTTAAATTATCACTGGTGGTTTTGCACAAAGAACAATTTCTTCCCCTCCTCTCCTTTCATCCAGCCTTCCTCCCATACCACCCACTGTATCTCACTGGTTCTTGGGCAGAGCTGGGCTGTAGAGGGCCTGAAGCAGGGGAAATTTTAGAGCATGAATAGTGCAAATGTATGAATACAAAACCATGTACAAAGAACTAGAAGGGGCTCATGGAAGTACAGTCCACAGGCCTAAGCGAGGCCTGCTTCCAATTTGCTCTGGCACTGCCCTTCTTTCCCACCTTGCCAGCTCCCAAAGGCAGCTGGCTGTGGCTTTCATATGAGAACCACCAACTATCATCACCTAAAATTCTCAAATTTTCTAACTACAATTATTTTCGCAATATTTTAAAATCCAAGATCTTAAATGGACACACTTTGCTTCCATTGTTCTTAGTACAAGAATCCTAAGGTTTAGATTCTCTTCTCTGTTAAGGTTCAGATAGCCCTGCCCCCTCACCAACAGGGCCTCATGGACCTCACAAGCCCCTGAGAAAAGGGAACCAAGTTAATAAGCACCCTGGTCTTTGAAGTCAAGAGAAGCAGATTTTTCTCCACTGTTTGGCCAACACAGCAGGCTTCCCCTTTGATCTCTAAAGAGGGCAGGTTTTACCAGTCATGCCCACCCCCGGTCCCATGTCCCCTGCCCCATCCATGCCCCCACCGTGTCCACCCCACCTAACTTTAAAAAAATATATATCTTCCTGCCTTCTGCATCCCCCAGAAGCCTCCCCCTATAAAAGACCCCAGCTCAAGACCCAGGCAGACATTTTCCCTGCCTGGAAGGGAATCTGTCCCATGTGTTCCTTTGCTAATAAACTCTATTCCCCTGGAATTTTATCTGTGTCTTGGTGCTTTCTCCCGATCAACCTGATACATCCATCGCCTACTTTACCTATCACTCTCCAATTGTCTTAAACTCCCCATTCCCTTCTACACTAACCTACCACCTCTCCAGCAAAGACGCATCCCTTTTACATTTCTCTAAAATTTAGCCCCCTGGACAGAGAGAGCTCAAACTTTTCCCTTTCCCCCACCACCTGGGAATCAGAGACAGCATATCTGCTAGCATGTACTGTGGGCTATTCATCAAATACATGTCCTAGCCCCCCCCTCCCATCTCTCCCAAACCTATAAGAGGAGACTCTCGGTCTTATGTTTTAATGAACACTGTGATGGTTTTGGTTATCAACTTGCATAGATTTAGGATGACATAGGAGACTGATTAGGCACAACTCTGGGAGTGTCTGTGAGGACTTTTCCAGAGAGAATCAAATGAAAAAAAAAAAAAAAGCCAAAATCTGTTTGATACAAACTTTGCTTTGTGATAAGGAAAGATTTTTCTATCTGCCTTGAAATTTTTGTTCAAAATGGTAACCTCAGTCAGAATCAGAAAGCAAAAGCACAAAGGGAAACATTTCCAATTGAGTTTGGTTTGCATTATAAGAAACAGTTCAGGGGAAATTTTAGAGCAGAAACAGTGCAAATGTATGAAGAATACAAAACCATGTTCCAAGATGAAAACTTGTGCCCACTTCTTTACTTCTTACCTGCATCGCCTCCTTGTCGTTAAAGCAGCCTCCTTCGCATGGACCCCGCCCAGACTTGCTCTGAGATTTTCTGGCTGTTTCCACCAAGTGAGATTCTTCTCTGCTCCTTTCTGCTCCTCACTAGAGTCTCTAGGACGCCAAACTGTGTCACAGCAAAGAGTATGGTTTATTGAAGCCACTGTGGTGGGGAAATTGAGCAAGCTGGAACCAAGACTGTGTCTTATAAAAATTTGCCTTTTATACAGCAATATGCTTTTAACCAATCCTAGTTTAATTCTTAGTCTCCCTATTGAATTTTAAAATAGTCACTGAATCTCATTCTGGCCTCACCTTAACTCCCTAGTCTTTCTGATCTCTTCAGAAAGACTTCAGAAACGACAAGAGAAGCTTAGTTAGAAGAGTTTATTGCAGAGTAAAAGGGAAAATTCCCAAGGGGACAGTGGCCAGTGTCAACTGTACCCATCTGTGCTTTAGTCAGGCCTCATACCATTTCTAAAGCCTTAGAAGAAACTTTTTCTGAGGGGTGTTTTCCTGTCCAGGTGATTTACAAGTCTATTTGGAGTGATTCTTACACAAGGGAATTTGGTGTTCTTTGTCAAAAAGTCTCCAAGCAATCAATAACATTGTAATGCTCAGGGCTCCTGGAGCCAGGTGTAAATGGCTATTCAGAGCTAAGCTTTTCTGTTCATTTCAGGGTGTTTCATGTCCTCCCAGTGCCAGAGGCAAATCTCAGGTCTCATTCTCTTGACCAGGAATTAAAGTCCTGCTAATTACTAGCACCAGTGTCTTCTAATCCTACTAATATTTAATTTGCCATCACAATATACACCAAGATACTTGTTCTGGCTCCAGATTAATTCTAAATTACTATGAATCTATTATTCTTAAAAAAAAAACTTTGTACACTCTCTCCTGTTTTGGTAGAGATTGATACACAAGGTTGACAGCTTGTTGTGTAGCTATTTCCTCAGAGATAAAACCTTCCAACTTGGAGGGATGTTTATTAAGCTCAGGAAATAAGCAATTGGACAGTTTCAGGAAATTCCTGAAACTGACCAAATTCACCAAGCCCCTTCCTCCCCAAGCATATATAAGCAATAAGGACCATTAGGAGATGCTCTTAAAGCAACCAAGATGTCTAGAAGACTCCCAAACAGAGCTTCTTAGAACATTCTCAGGCAAGCCCAGCTGCCTAGAAGAAGCTCAGACCAACTGAGCTGCCTGAAAGAGACACTGTCTAACTACTGAGCTGCCTACAAGCTGTGCAATAAGCTCCCAGTTTCCATCTTTTGTGAGCCATCACCCAGACTGGAGTGAGCTTTTGGTGATATGGCTGTCTTTGAGTCATTTCTGCTCCTGTAAGTAACTCATATTTCTGTAAGTAACCCCAATAAACTCATTGGTTTACCAAGGTGGACTTCTGTGAAGAAAAAGACTAAGCATTTTTCTTCAGTGATATCTTTTATTTTGGTCTGTTGACGTTTCCCCATCTGAAGTGAGTATACCTTTGCTCACATCTTCCCAGGAATACTGTCACACAACACAGCTTCCATGGAAGGCAAGACAACTTACCTTTCTAACAAGTATCAGTTTTATCAGGTTCATCTTTGAATACTATTAAAGCAAAACCTATTCAGATGTAGACATGAAAGCTATTGATTCAAAATGTACGTATTCAGTCTTACACTCTTTTAATTTATTTTTATTGCCTGCCTAGGTAATTGTGAAACAAAAACCACAAAACATCTTCAAGAGCTATTCTAAATCACTGTCAAAGGTCGTACTACTCCTAAAAGTACCATTGCTAATGGAGAGTCCTACCATATCATTCTTTCAACTAACTCTTGACTTTAATGTGTTAAACAGTGACCAATAAATTCCAACCTCTCTCCCAACTTTATAAATTCTTATTTTTTATAACCCACTAAGTCTAGTTAGCACTGACCATATGTGCATGCATATGGAGCCATCCACTGGAGCATGGGAAACCTGGCAGTGGCCACATTCTCAATAAAGAATGATTCTTCCTCACCCAGCAACTACTTGTTGCCAATAGATCTTTAGTATGAGACTGGGTCTGGAAACCATGTACTCCATCTATACTGGAATTCTGACTTGATCTTGTGTAGGTCTTGTGCAGGTAACCACAGCTGTTACGAACTCATGATGACACACAGAAACAGTAGAAATTGTTTAATATGAATTTCGAGATCATTCTAATTATATGAGTTATTTCCTTCTAAAGCCAGTAACTACAAAAAGCAAGACAGGGTGAGCAGAGGAAGAAAGAAAAAAGGAAGACTAAGCATTTTTCTTCAGTGGAGAAAGCTCAGTTAAGTAGATATTATGTTTTGTTTTGTTTTAACTTGCTCTGAGAGAAACTGATTTCACTGACTTGAGAGATACCTCAGAAGAGAACATGACCACGATATAAGTAAGAGATTATCTCTCTTTTTTAAAATATCTTCATTATTCAGTTTATTTTTCATGTATATTTTCATTGAGGTTTTTTTCACCTTTTTATTGTGCTTTTTAAATTTCATATAACATTTTCCACTCAAATCCAGACTTCCTCCCCCATCCATGCCTCCCTCTATTCCCCCACCAAACCTTATGCATTCTGCCCTACATGCTGAGCCCTATTCATTCAGGTGTTTATACCCAAATGTCCTTCAGTGTAAAGGCATCCATTGAAGTCTAATCAACCCATCCAGTGGTTGTATGTAAATCATATTCTCCCTCACCCCGCATCAATCAGTCCCAAAATGTTCTCAACCTAGTGCTGGCCCACCACCTATTTCTCACTTCCCCTTTGGGCCCTTTTTTAATTGAGCTGACATGGATTCCATGCTAGGAGCTGCTTGACAGGGAATTCAGTTTCAGATAGAAGAGACCTCCATTAGAGTGACAAGCATGCCGTACAGCACTTATCAAAGAAGCTTCTTTTTGAAATAGATGGAGGCTTCTTCAGAGTTGCACATCTGGTCAGGCACAGAGAACATACACCTAAGAGATGCCCAGTACTAAGTGATACATCTGCAGTTGAATCTCTACAACTACGGCTCATGGAACATAGCAGAATAAGGGGTAGAGAGAGGGCTAATGTACCCTGCAACTCTCACTAGTGAATCTTCCATATACATCAGAATGTGATGCAAACAGAAGGCCACAACTGGCCAAGTTTTGGAGAATAAGAGACTGTAGAGTGTAGGATGAGACTCCTATATGGAACCTCACCCACCCACGGCTCAGGGACCATTGCAGAAGAGGAGGCCGAAAGATTGTAAGAGCCAGGGCTGGTTCATGAATACAGAGAAGTGGAGGCTCCAAGCTACTAGAGGCTTGCTCATGTGAAATTATCTCGTTCACCATCGAATTACTAGCCAATCTTTAGAATCATTTATGAAGTGGCCTTCAGTAGGTAATCATATCAGAAATACAATGGCCTGAAACCCTTCCCCAGTTCTGACAGTTGCATGCTGAAAGCCAAGGCAAAGTCCTAAAATGTAAAATTTAAAAAGAATAAATTAACAGTTTTTATGATAGTTGTGAACAGTAGCCTAGAAATAACAACTGTGTAGCCCAGGCACCTTTAAATCTGGAAGGATCATCAATGTCATTAAAAGTCATCCTCTCAATTCACAGATAAGGAAACCAAGGGCAAGAGAAGTGAAGTGTGTTGCTCAAGGACACCCAGCTAGTAAAGGGAAACTCTAGGAATCAAATCTAGACCAAGGATCTTTGAATAACTGCAAAACTACAACTTCTAGCTCTAGGCTCATTTACAGTTAGTGTAACCTTTAGCTTCATGAAACATTTAACCAAGATGGTCTTTCTTCTGTCATGTACAGGCATTTAATAAAGCATTCTAAATAGAGAGAAACTGTGTCTCTTTGTTTTGTGTCATCAGTAACATTGCCTAAGCTTATTTAAGAAGAGCTTTCTCCAGGATCGGTCTAGTCAGAAGGTCTTGCCTAGCATGTTCTTCCACATTTTAATCATTTTCTACCTAGTTGTCTACTTCATGGCGGAGACAGATTTCCTGACTACTGCAGTGATGCTGGGACAAATCAAGAGCTAAGTGTCAGTAGTGATATTTTTCATGGTTAGTTTAAAATTGGGTTAAATATAAATCTTAAAAAGGAAAGGAAAGCATTAGTATTTTACAACATCTATTTTTATACACAAAACCCATGATCTTGAAATTCAACTGAAATTATACTTTGAAATGCCAGGCGTGTTGGCATATGCCTTTAATCCCAGTACTTGGGATGCAGAAGCTGGCAGATCTCTATGACATCAAAGTTAGCCTGGTCTACATAGCAAGTTCCAGGCCAGCTGGAGTTACAGGGAGATACTGTCTCAAAAACTGAAAAAGCGGGGTGGGCAGGAGAGATGTCTCAGCAGTTAAGAGCACTGTCTTCTCTTCCTGAGGACCCAGGTTTGATTTCCAGCATCCATATGGTGGCTAACAACTGTCTGTAACTCCAGTTCCAGGGGACCCAACACCCTCTTCTGGTCTCCATGGGCTTTGCACGACACAGATGCATTTACATACGTTCAAGCAAAACACTCATACATATAAAAATAAAAATAAATAAAGGTTTTTTTAACTTTTACAAAAACTTTATTGAGAATTTCATACATGTATATAAGGTGTTTTGATCAAATCCATAAATCCATGCCCACTCTCTCCCCTCCAACATTGCCTCCACTGAAGAGGGAACCCTAAAATATTTCAAGGATTCGATACAAGCTCCCAAATACTTTTGACATTTTTGGCCTCTGGAACAGAGTATGTTCCTAACAGTCCCAAGGACATTTTGATTTTTATCCAAGAAACTGGCTACTTTTCTTTGGAGTCTTTTCACCCAACCCGCCGAACCAATTGTTACCTCCTTTTCTTATCACGCCATCCTCTGAAGGGGTTACCCAAATTGCCAATAGGGAATCAGAATGCAAACCGCTTTGGCTTCTTCCATGTTGAACAGGGATGCAGAGTGAGGCAATTACAGAACATCCCAAACAATCTTATTCATCTTTATACCTGTATACCAAATGGCACCCTCCTATAGTTTCACCCCCCCAACTGGAGCCCATATACTCTGTCATCCCTGTCACTGCCCACTGTGTTGTCAGTGCCCCCAGGCATTTCCCAGTGCAAGTCCATCCACTGAGTCTAGGCAGCCTATCTAGAGTCCCTTCTTTTAGGAAGATGAGCTCTTCATCTAGCAGCAATCAGTTGCCAGCATTCTTTTGGACAAGTTTGGGGTCTGCTGTTCATTTTCCCAGTTCTATGCTGGTTTCCCAGTTCTATGTCTGGAAGTCTCTTGGGCCACCCTCGCCAACAATTCAAAGGAAGGTATCTCCTGTCTGGCATTGGTTCTTGTTATGTAACCTTTAGCTATACACATGAATTCTTAAAGAATTATACTGATCACTTTAATCTTTCGTTATACTTTCCTTTTGGGATTTAAGACCATATAGTTGGCCCAAATAAACCAATTTATTTTTACTCTTAAGGTCTTTTGAGGATCTGTCTGTTCCTCAAGAGTCACATGGGGTTGGGAGGAGCCCTTGGCTCTATCTTTTACTAATTTCATCTGTGTGAAGATAAGTCAAAGCTCCTGCTTGACCGTGCCTGGCTTCACTTAGAAGCATAGAGGAAATGTTTCCTCTATATTCACCCTCCTCTTTGTAGACTGGACACTGGTTAAATTTTAAAGGAAAGAAATTATAGCTTGATGCAAAAATATACCATTAGAAAGAGAAAAACTGCCTATTTCATGATAATGTATTAAAGCCACTTAAATTATGTTGATTTTGATAAAACAGTCCCTAATTAGATAAACTTTTTTGGACTTAGCTCTATCTTCAATAAGCATGTGAATTTAGATAATAGACTTTGTGTAGTAAGAGAAAAGAAGACTAGAATCAGTGATTTCTTAATTCCCTTCCAGCCCTAAAATGGGTGTCTTTGTGGTCCTGAATGCTCCATACCATTCAGGGAGAACACAGGGCACATCAACTGTATCCAAATAATAAACTGAAAAAACAAATTCTGACCCTAATTCTGAATACTCTAGTTCTGCTCCTGTGGTAAAGTCAGTCCTTATTTTTTTTAACATGTCTATAACCCTTTTATCAAGAAAAAAAATAAAAAATTATATATATATATATATATATATCCAAATAGTATAATAAGCCACTGGAAGGGAGATGTGTGAGAACACTAACTGCTGCCTAGAAAATGTCTAAGAAATGCCCACCTCCACTCTCAGGCTCACTGTGTTTTTAGCAGAGCGCTCCCAGAGCGCTATGAAGCCCTGAAGTGCCTGTTCATATGCAAAATCGCAAGTTGCTTCTCTACTCACTATATCAAAACATTGGGAATACAGGCTACTTTAGCTTGGCCTGCCATAGCACAACACTCTAGCCTGGGCAGCTTGAAAATGCCAAACAATTTTCTCATGGTTCTGAAAATAGATGTCCAAAATTAAGGTGCTGGCCAGTGTGGCTTCTGATTAAGTTCTTCTTCCTGGAGAGAGACGAGAGAGAGAGAGAGAGAGAGAGAGAGAGAGAGAGAGAGAGAGAGAGAGAGAGAGAGAGAGAGAGAGAGAGAGAGAGAGAGAGAGAGAGAGAGAGAGAGAGAGAGAGAGAGAGAGAGAGAGAGAGAGACAGAACACTACATTAAAATAAGATTAGGGAGGCCCAGTATGGTGGCCCATGTCTTTAATGTCTTTAGTCCCAGCACTCAGGAGGCAGAGGCAGGCAGATCTCTGTGAGATTAAGGCCAGCCTGGTCTACATACCAAGTTCCAGGCCAGCTGAAGCTACAAGGAGACCCTGTCTCAGAAAAACAGAGAGAGAGAGAGAGAGAGAGAGAGAGAGAAATTGGGAGCTAGAGAGATAATTCAACAATTAAGAGTGCTGGACTGAAGAGATGGCTCAGCAGTTAAGAATACTGACTGCTCTTTCAGAGGACTAGGGTTTGAGTCCCAGTACCCACATGGTGACCAATAGCCACTTGTAACTCCAGTTCCAGGGGATCTGTCTCCTTCTTCTTACCTTCATGAGCACTGCACAACATGGATGCACTTACTTACATGCAGGCAATGCACTCAATACACATAAAATTTAAAAAACAATAAATAGCATATTAAAAATAGTTAAGGGTGTTGCTCCTCTCACAGAGGACTTGAATTTTGTTCCCAGAACCATGTATATTGAGCAACTGTCTTAGTTACTGTTGCTGTGATAAAAACACCTTAACTAAGGGAACTTATAGAAGAAAGAGTTTATTTGAGCTTACGTTTCCAGGAATTAGAGTCCATCATGGTGGGGAGGCAGGAGGTGGCAGGAGTGGAAACCGGAGCACTCACATCTTCCAGTACACACTGGAAGCAGAGCGGACCTGGATATCCCACAAGGCTTAAAGACTCTCTAAGTCCACCCTAGTGACATGCTTCCTTCAAGCATGACCACACGTTCTGAGACCTCCCAAAACAACACCACCAACTGGGGAAAAATGTCCAAATACTTGGAGCCTATGGGGGAAATTCTCATTCAAACCACTACAGCAACCCACAGCCACTATTAACTCCAGCTCAGGATATCCTATGCCTTCTTCTGGCCTCCATGGGAACCCACGATCATGTGTCCATATCCATACAAACACATACACACACACACACACACACACACACACACACACACACACACACATACACGTAATTAAAAATAAAATAAACTTTAAAAATAAATAAAATAAGATTTATACCCAGTCTGTCTTTCAAAAACTTGTGAACAAAGGAACAAAACTTCATGGTGATTGGGATAGGTTAAAGAGACACAGGTTTCAGTGGGAAAGCTCCAACTGGTTGAAGCTATGCTATTTCATCAAGAAAATAAAATGATATTGGCTATAATTTAAAGTATAAAATAAATATCCATAAATATATACTGTTATAAACGTATTATTAAATATATTACTTATGTAAATACTCCACCCTCAGGGAGGCAGAGCTTAACTCCCTTACCCTCTCCATGAAGGATGTGACTGACTTCCTTCAAAACAAACAGAATAAAGAAAAGATGAACAGAAGAATGATACATCTGGACACATCTGACTAGCAGTCCCCCAGCTAAATCTCTTAAGTTCTTTCAAGAGTAATAGAATGGTATTTCTATATCAGAAGGCAAAAAGAAAGCTTATGAATAACTTCAATGCCTCTTCAACCTGAAGAGCAATGAAGGGTAATATATTTTCAAAATGGTAAAAGTCTTCTCTTTATATTAGACATCATATTCTTAAGTGCCTGTAAAATTAGCAAGATACATTTATTTTCCCTGCATTAGAAATAATTCGGGTGAAATTTGTATTAGGCTAAATTTGTTGTGAAATTATTGCCAGTTAGTGCTTCATTTCTATTTCCTTGAGTTCATCCTTCATTTTAAAGTATTTTATTTGGAGCTGCAAAGCACAGCAAATGCCTCAGATAGCACAATTACAAAACAAGTTAAAGTTACAGTACTCATATCTTGTGTTCTTTTGCCAAACTTGGCACCTTATGACTGTTTTTGGAATGAATGCAGTGACCGCTTACTGCTTCATCCAGTATTCTCTCTTAACAGTTTTATAGGTGTGATTACAAGTTGGTGCAGTACTTGCACTTTCTTCTCAAGAAGATGCAGATCGCTGTACAGGTTGGACACGTGTACCTGCTTTTACTGGAGTGTCAGTCAGATACAAAAGGAAAGAAGAAGCCAAAACACAGATACCTTCCTCACCTTAAAAAAATTGTATTGATTTTCTGTGATTTTTCACACTATATAATTTAATGGTATTTAGACCCCCTCCCCATCTGCACCAAATCTTACTGACCCCTACTCAATTTGATATACTTTATTATAGATATAATAAGGTCCATAAAGTCTACTTTGTGTCCCCAAATGTCATTCAATGTGAGTCCATCCTTTGGGGCCTTGTTAACCTACTAAGAGTCACATCTTTGAAAGAGACTGACTTGCACCCTTCCAGCAACCATCATTGTTAATATTTTCTTAGGTAGGGTTGGGGTTTCTTACTTACTTCCCCACATCTATGCTAGGATTTTGTCTGGTTTGAGCTTCCAAGAGACTTGTGCTTGCTGTTGCCATCGCTATGAGTTCATATGAGCAACTGACCAGCTATGTGGAAAACTCTGTTTCATTGTGGTCAACCACCACCTTTGACTCTTACAATCCTTCCAAACGCTCTTTTCTGCAATGAATCCTGAGTCTTGGGATGCAGAAAGTTGATATAGATGTCCTATTCAGGGATATGTACTCTGAAGCCTCTCATTCTCTCATTGGTCAGTTGTGCATTTCTATGCTAATCACCATCTTCTGGATAAGAGAGTTTCTCTGGTGAGAGTTGAGAGATGCATTGACCTGTGGGTATAACAATAATTCATTAAGAGTCAGTTTAATACTATAACTATTTAGTAGAAAACTAATATTAGGCTCTCTTCTATGTACTGTGACCTGTCTAGCCTCAGGTTCCTAGGCCTGTTATCAATGTCAGTCATGGGCTCGATCTTATGAAGCAGACCCAATTAAAAAGTGGTTGGTTACTCCCATAATCTTCATGCCACTATTGCACCACTAGACATATTTTCCCAGGCCAGTGTTGTTCACAGGATTCACAGTTTGGTCAGGTTCTTGATTATTTTTCCTTATGCTACCATACAAGAGCATCCTCCAGCACTATGAAAGCTAGCCAGTAGAGATGAAGCTTTGAAATCAGTATCAGCTTGATTTCTCCTTGTTTGTTCCATAGCTCATCTATGTAGCGCCTTCAGTATCAGGGTCTTACTTTAGTTCTATAGTATAATTTGAGATCAGGGATGGTAATGCCTCCAACAGTACTTTTATTGTTCAGAATAATTTGGCTACTCTTGGATTTTTGGGTTTCCATATGAAATTTGAGAATATTTTTTTCAATTTCTGTGAAGAAGTGTTGGGATTTTAATGGGTATTGCATAGAATTTGTAGATTGCTCTTGGTAGGGTGGCCATTTTCACAATATTAACCCTATGAATCCATGAACGTGGGAGGTCTTTCCATTTTCTGGTATCTTCTTAAAGTTTTTATTGTACAGGCCTTCACTTCCTGGGTAGTTTCTGGGGGTTTTGGAGGGGACTATCATGAATGGGATCATTTCCATATTTCTTTTCAGTATGTTTGTTGTTAATATTTAGGAAGGCTACTGCTTTTTGTGTGTTTATTTTATATCCTGCTACTTTGTTGAATGTATTTATCAGCTCTAAGAGTGTTCTAGTATAACCTTTAGTGTCTTTTATGTTTAGAATCATATCATCTGAAAATAAAGATACACTTTGACTTCTTCCTTTCCAATTTGTGCCCCTTTATCTCCTCCATCTGTCTTATTGCTCTAACTATGACCAAGTACTACATTGAACAGGAGTGGAGAGAGTGGACATCCTTGTTCCTGATTTTAATTTTCAGTTTTTCAATTTTTCAGCTTTAAGTTTTTCTCCATTTACTTTGATGTTGATTGTGAGCTTGTTGTATATTGCTTTTTATTATGTTGAGATGTGTCCCTATATCCCTAGATTCTCTATGATTTTTATCAGGAATGGATGTCGTATTTTTGTCAAAGGATCATGTGGTTTCTGTCACGTTTGTTTATGTGGTAGATTACATTTATTGATTTACATTTGTTGAGCCATCCCTGAATCTCTGGAAAGAAGCCAATTTAATTGTAGTGGATAATCTTTTTGATGTGCTCTTGCATTCAATTTGCAATGAAATATTAATGAAGAATTTTATTTTACTTTATTGAGAATTTTTTGCATCTATATTCATCAGAGATTCATCTATAATTTTCTTTCTAGAGTAATACTGGCTTCATAGAAAGAATTTGAAAGTGTTCCTTCCCTTTCTATTTTATGGAATAATTTGAGGAGTATTAGTGTTATCTCTTCTTTGAGGGTTTGGTAGAATTCTGAGTTGTATCCATCTGGTCCTGGACTCTTTTTATTGGAAAATTTTGAATTACTATCAAAATCTATCTCATTGGTTGTTATGGATCTGTTTAAATTATTTATGCTATTTCAGTGTAATTTTAGTAGGGTATACAAATCTAGAAATGCATCAGTTTCTTTTAAATTTTCTGGTTTAGTGATGATAGATTTTTAAAGTATGTCCTTACAGTTTTCTCAATTTCTTCAGGGGTTGTTATAATGTTTCCCTTTTTATCTCTGAGTTTGTTAATTTGGGTCTTCTTTCTCTTTTTTTTGGTTAATTTAGCTAAAAGTTTGTCAATCTTATTAATATTTTCAAAGAATCAACTCTCCATTTCATTGACACTGTGAATTGTTTTCTTAGTTTATAATTCATTAATTTCAGTCTTGATTTTATTTATCTCTTTCCATCTACTCTTTTTAGGTGTTGTTTATTACTGGTTCTCAAAGGTTTTCAGGTGCATCATTAATTTATTTATATGAGATATATCTAATTTTCTGATGTAGACAATGCTATAAATCTTCCTCTTAGAACAGCCTTTGTTGATATGTTGTGCTTTCATTTTCACTCAATTATAAGAATTTTAAAATTCCTTTCTTGATTTATTCTGTGATCTAATTTTTATTCAGCGTTGTACCCAGTTTCCATGAGTTTGTGTACTTTCCCCATTTTTATTGTTGTTGATATCTAGCTTGATTCCTTTGTGGTCAGAGAGATTACAGGATAATGTTTCAATTTTTAGAACTTTGTGGGTACTTGCTTTTTGTCCTATTATGTGATCAATTTTGGAAAAAGTTCCATGGGCTGCTGACAGGAAAGTGTGTTCTTTAATATTTGGGTGGTATATCCTGTAGATATCTGTAAGGGCCATTTGATTTATGATGTCACTTAACTCCAGGATCTCTCTCTTTAGCTTTTGTCTGATTGACTTGTCTATTGGTGACAGTGGAGTATTGAAGTCACCCACTATCACTGTGTTGGAGCCAGTGTGAGATTTTAGAGCTAGGAAAGTTTATTCTATGAAATTGGATGCCCCTGTGTGAGATGCATATATGTTTAGGAATGTAACATCTTTCTGGTGTGTTTTTTCTTTAATGCATATGAAGTGACCTTCCCTGTCTCTTCTGACTACTTTTAGATCAAAGTCTAGTTTTTTGGATATTAGAATAGCTACACCTGTTTGTTTCATAGTTCTACTTGCTTTCAATATTATTTTCCAACCTTTTATTCTAAGGTGATGTTGATCATTGTTGGTGAGAATCATTTCTTGGAGGCAGCAAATTGATGGAACCTGTTTACTAATCCAATCAGTCTGCATCTTTTTACTGAGGAGCTGAAGTCATTAATATTGAGGGTTATTATTTACCAATATTTATTAATTCCTATTATGTTGGTGTGGTGGTATTTTCTTAGACCTCCTTTGTACCCTCTTGAGAGTGTTTAATCTTCTCTTCTAACTGAAGTATTCCATCACATATTCTCTGTAGAGCTGATTTTAGGGACATAAATTCCTTAAATCTGTTTTTATCATGGAAAGCTTTTTCATTCTCCTATTATTTGTCTGGGTATAGTAGTCTAGGCTGGAATCTATGTCCTTTCATAGCTTATATGACATTGGCCCAGACCCAGACCAATCTTTCAGAGTCTCTATTGAAAAGTCAGCTTTTATTTTGATGGGCCTGCTATTATGTGCAATTTAATCTTTTTCTATCATACCTTTCAATATTTTTTCTTTGGTCTGTACATTTAGTGTTTTGACTATTATATGACATGGGGGCTTTCTTTTTTGGTCCTGTCTACTTGGTGTTCTGTATGCCTCTTGTACCTTGACAGATATGTCTTTCCTTAATTTGCGGAAGATCTCATTTTCTTCTATAATTTTATTAAGAATATTTTCTATGCCTTTGACCTGCATTTCTTCTCCTTCTATGCCTATGATTCCTAGGTTTGATCTTTTTATAATGTCCCAGAGGTCTTGCATATTCCATTCCTAGGTTATTTTAGATTTTACATTTTCTTTGATTTTGTGGTCCATTTACCCCAGCTTCTCTTCAAAAATCTGATATTCCATTCCCTCCACTTCCTTTTTTCTCCTTTCCTCTAAGTTTTTTGAGTTCCTTGGTAATTTATTTTGTTTCAATTCGGATTTTCTTCAAAGATTCTAGCTCTTTATTGAATTCTAATTTTGTGGTTTGAATTGTTTTAGCTATTTCATTCAACTGCGTTTTCATGGTCTTCACTGAGTTTTTTTTTCACATCCTCTTTGAGTTCCTTGAATATATATCTAATTGCTATTTTGAAATCATTGTCTTGTGCATTCACTAGGCTGTCGTTCTCAGAAAACATTACAATGCAGTTGTCAATTTCTATAGTGAACATACTATCTTGTTTACACATGTTGTGTTTTTCAATGAGACTTAGGCATCTAGATTTGTGGCATGGTGTTTCTTGGTATGAATAAGTAATCTGCTCTTTGTTGAATGTTTGTATCTTTGTTCTTTCTTCAACTTATCTGATTATGGTCTACTTGAGTGGTGCTTGGTATTCAGTTTGGGGGCCACATTGTGTTGTGCAAATGGGGTGAAAGAAGTGGTCTCGGTTCAGCTAAAGATAGGTGCAACTTTTGAGTTGAGATTTCAGGATTGGCTCCATGGGGTTCTGGATCAGCAGGGTGGGATGGGAGCTTCTAGGTAAACAGGTTGACTTATAGGTTAGGCTGGGAACTCACAGGTCTGGGGCATACTGAGCTGAGATGGTGGGAACAGGGAAGTCTCAGGAACAGGAATGGGAGCTCATGACCACAAGTTTAGAGTAGGAAAGGATCCTAGAGGACCAAGGTGGCCTGAGATGGAGGAGGGGACTCTTGCTGTCAAGACTGGAAGGGTATGCAGATCCACACAGGAAATGATGCCTCTGACCCAAGAAAGCCTGAGAGCCAAGATGGCAGGCCACCAGGGAATCTCAGGATTGGAAAATCAGGACAACTGCAAGGCAAGTCTAAAGCAGGGAAGGATCCCAGAGATCCAAGCTGGCTGGAGAGCTGAGACGGCAGAGGGAACTCATCCTGCCAAGTCTCCTTTCCTTATCTGAATAAATGCTACTCACTTAATATTGTATGATTGGGAAACAAAACAAAACTCTCCTGGAAACCTGCTATCTTTCTGGACGAATCCAAACCGTATACATTTTGCATTACAAACCTCCTTAAAACTTACTGGATTAAACCTAAAACTATTTCTCTTAGTTCATGATTCCCTGCATTGTCAGAGATCAGCAGTTAGCACAAAATTCCATTCTACAAGAAGTTACTCCAATGGTTTTTCAACAGAGTTGTTCCCACAGTGAGAAAGAGTGAGACCTAACACACAAGAACTTTTCAAGCCCAGACTTGTATGTTTTCTAATATCCCATTGGTCAAAGTAAATCATGTAATATCTTTATTCATGGTTTGCTGGTAAGAAACTGAGTTATTTATAAAGGAAAGAAGTTTATTTGTATAAACTTATTTATTTGTAAAGATTGCAACCAAGTCCGTAGTTCTGGGCAGAAGCATCTGGTGAAGTCCTCATGGCACATTATAACAATGGGAGGATGGCAGCTCAGCCATCAGAAGCAGATCAGCAAGCTGGCACATGCAAAAGAGACAAGACACAAGTATCATCACAGCCTTATACCAGCCTGCTCTAGAGGCAGCTAATCCAGTTTCATGAGAACATGCTTTCTCACTCATGAGAACTAACCTAGCCCTGAACCTAGTTCTAATCTCTCTTACTAACCTGGTCACATTTAAAAACCCTCACCAGGGCTGGAGAGATGGCTCAGTGGTTAAGAGCACTGACTGCTCTTACAGAGGACCCAGGTTCGATTCCCAGCACCCACATGGCAGCTATGAACCATCCTTAACTCCAGTTCCAGGGGAATCCAAAGCCCTCTTCTGCCCTCCGCAGCATTGCATGACACGGGTACACTCACATACATGCAGGCAATACACTCATACACATAAAATAAAAATAATAAATAAGTAAATATTAAAAAAAAAACCCTCACCACCTCTCAACACCTTTATGTTGGGTATCAAACTTTAGCACAAGTTTTAGAGGGGACAAATCATACTTCTAAACATAAATCCGTATTTAAAAGATTTTAAAATGAATTCCTCTTCTTGACAATGAGAAGAGCTAAATATGTACATTTTGTTTCATTATATTACTCTCTGGGTTCAATTATAAGAAACAAACTTATTCAAATGGGGAACAAACCAGATAGCAGCTACAGCATCAAAGCAATTCTGAAGGATGGAGAGAGGGCTCAGTGGTCAAGAGCACGTGCTATTCTTCCACAGGACCTGGGCTAGGTTCCCAGCACCCACATGGCAGCTGACTATCATCCGTTAACTCCAATTCCAGGGGATCCAACACCTTCTTCTCCGTGGGTTTGCACTCACATGGTGTACTTACATATATGCAAGCAAAACGTTTGTAGACATGAAATAAAAATAAATTAACTTTTAGAAAGTAAACAAAAAGCAGTTCAGAAGTCTAACTGAGAATGTTTTGACAGGATTCCATTCTGTGAGAGCAAGGAATGGTTCCTGCTTAGAGTGAGGTTCCACTTGTGAGGAGTGGTTTCTCTGTCCATTTCTCCCTGTACTTGTCTACCAACGGAGGAGTCTTTTCATTCTTCCAGAAGAAATGTGTTTGAAACTAAGCAAATTTCTCAGACTGCTTCCCCTACTTATAAAAGCTTAAACTATCTCTACCCATTTTACTCCAAATAGAATATATTTTGCCACTGGAACTCATTAAAACCTCATGGATTTTTCTATGAGCACACTTCCTACTTCATAATTCTTTTCATGACAAGCTTGTCTGTATTAGATGTGCCTGGTCAGTGTGAACAGAGACTTTTGAACACTTAGATATTATTTATATAGCTTAAAGTTTATTACACTTTGTAATTCTAAACAAAATCGTCAACAAATTTTAGAGAATGTTATAACTGCCCCTTAAATTTTACTTGTAGAGTCATTCACTATTTGATTCATTTTGAGGCTCTTTTGCTACTTGGAGACTCTAAAGATGAGAATATTTTATTCTCCAGTCCAGAAGACCTTAGGCCCTGTATTTTCCCTATTTCAGGCTGAACAGTGACTTTTGTCTCCCCTGACATACCTTGTCGTAGTCATTTGGCTGACATGTTCAACACTTCACCTGGCAGTTTCATTAGCAAGATCCACAAGGTAACCAGATACATCATCTCTTCTAAATTATTACAGATAGCAATTCTGCTGTCACATAAAACTGTTGCCCATTTTTCTACCTGGCTATCACAGGTTCCACTAACATTTCCATTCAGATATTTTAGCTACTATATTTAGTATTTTCCTTCTTTTCCCAGCCATCTTGATTCAAAAACATGTTACTGTTAAGATTTTCGTCATGGAACTTCCCCCTTTCCACAGCTTCTTGTATTAGTTTATTTTTTCTATATGTCAGACTACCCCCAAACTTTATAACATAGCAACAACCATTAAACAACTAACATATCATTCATATCACAACTCAAGAAGCCCTGGGACAGCTGGAGACATACTCCAAACCATCGTCCAACTTCAGTTAGCTAGCCCAGGTGTCTTCCCACAGGTTTTGGTATCAAGATTTCCAATGGTTATGATGCTTAGTCCCAATGTGCAAGTACTTTTCATGGCCCATTGGCCAATGTGAACACATGGCTAAGGACATATTCAAGGGACAGATTAACTGAATAGATGCTTGGTGAGAAGAGCTGTAAAAGACTGCGACCTTCTGGCTTTAATTCCCCAACCCGCACCTCTTTCTTCTCCCATCCTCACAAATCTGCCAGAAGGCTTAGACCCTGTGTCTGGCTCCCCATCAAACTGTAACCATGGGTCAACCGTTACACTGTCCAGAGCCATGAATGCAGTGATTTCCTCATCTACAAAATGAGAAACTTTGACTTATTGAGATTTAAAACTTTGCATACTTTAAAAGATATTTCACCCAAGCCCGAAGCAATGAGGATCGGGTTTAAATTAAGAGGAAAATGGTCAGCTACCCTCAAATCAAACAATATGCAAACCCCCCACCATGTTCCTGTTTCTCGGATCAAGTCAGTTTTCTTAAAATGCTTCCGTTACCACCTTTATGCCTAGAACCAACTCTCTGCACAAGCCCTGACTTGTCTTTCACTTCATCTCATTTTTTGGTTTTTCTGCTCAAGATTTACTTCACCAGCCTTTCAGAAATGGAAAATGGAAATGCTTTTATCCATTATACCTTCCAAGGCTTATAAGCATTACAAGAACACAGTTTCCAAAGCATCAACTTATTAAATATTTGGTACGTGCCTACTATGTCCTAAGTGTTGGTGATTCAGTGCTAATCAGAAATAGGGGTGAGGTCGCAGTTTCAACATAGCCCTATACTGGTGGGACAAGCAAGTGTTTATCAATAATGACATAAGGATGTTGAAATAAAATTATGGTAGCTACTACAAAAAAAAAAACAGATTGCTAAAGCTACATATGAAAGTAGGTCTAGCCTCATGTAGAGATTTCAGGGAAAACTACTGGGAAAAACATTTAGATCAATGGAACAAAGAATGGTAAGAATTTAGTCAAGCAAAGGAGAGGATGAGCGGGGATGGAGAAGATAAGTTCAAAGGAAAGCTTTGTGTCTGAATTGCAGGACTTTACTCAAGTTCCCTGAGCATAGATTCTGAAACTTTCTCTGTATGACAAGGAAGGTCATCATACCTATCTCATGCTTATGAGCAATGAAGTATTATGTATTTATTTATGTATGTATATATGTATGAAAGCTCATGGGAGGGAGGTATGTGGGTGCACAGCATGTGCATGGAGGTCAGAGGTCAACTTCTTCCACCTTTTTCTTTGAGACAAGGTCATTTATTGGCCTAGAACTTTGCCCTTGGGCTCCCAAAAATCTGCTTATGTCTACCTCCCATTTCCCCATCATTAGGATTATAGACATATACCACTACACAGGCTTTTTACATAGATTCTAGAATTCAAACTCAGATCCTCATGCTTGTGAGTCAGTGCTTTACTGACTGAGCCATCTCCCTAGTCCTTGAATTCACATGTATTTGTAAAATGCTAAGCACAGCAATGGGTACATTGATAAGCACTTATCAGATATTTGCTAGTGATGATATAGAAATCTGGAGATGGGCGTTCTGGGTTTGAATCCTGGATCTGCCATTTAACTGATTGGACAGTCCTGGGCAAGACTCCACCTTCATCCTTTCCCTTTCTGAAGTCACATCTGGTCATATAAACACCTGATCACATGAGCTCCCAAAGTATAGGACAATTCTTGGTGCCAAATAGGTACACATGAAAGTCAATTTTTATTAGAAGTTTCCCAATGGGTATTTAGTAATTTTAAGGAAATAAAATCTCAAAGAGTATAATGAGACTCAAGATTATAATCACTGATCCACATTTATTCAGCAAATGTATTGTATATCCTGAAATCCAGACACACAGGTTTTTCATTCAAAGTTCATTCCATGACATCTCCCCTAGCAAAAACTACTTTCATAGGACCTCAAGGAAAAGTGGTTGCTAATTGATAGTAATAATGTCCATCGTGTTCAAATTAGGGAAGCAAATTTTTGTAAGACATTTCTGAGCTACATAGAAATCAGTGGAAATTTGTGTCACTGAATTCTTTTTCTTTTTAAGAATACCTTAAAACACTAAGAAAATTATGTTTGTTGACAAGAAATAAGCCTTGGGTTTCAATACGAGAGATTAGACGTGGAGAGAAAACTGGCCCTTGAAGTACTCATCTTTTAAAGACAAACAGAGCCATTTAACTCCAAAATACATTGTCAAGATGCTCCACTTAACAAGAATTGCCAGTGTCAAATGCTGATGGGAACATGTTGTTGCTTTGTGCATACTCAGGTCTGTTTTCCTCTGAATTTCAGATCCTGTCTACCACATAAATACTGCCCTTAGGGATCATTTGCTATGTGATTCTAAGAGCTTCTAGAAGAGAGGAAAAGAGGTCAAGATGGGACTGGTGAAAGACAATAAAATGTAAAGAACCTTACAGCCAAGGATGGCACTAACATTTCAGAACTGAAAATAAACCCTCACTAATGTCAAACAAATCCTTAATATTCAGTCTTAACTTTCTACCCCCTTTGGGCTTGGTTTCCATGACAACTTATATTTATTGAGGAGTTTCTTGTACATTTGCTGAAAGCAAGTGATTGCTTTTCCATAGCCCTTGATAGATAGGAGAGAGAAGCAGCTCAAAAAGTACAGTTAGGAGAAGTAGTAATCTCTTAAAATGACAGTCTTCACGGTAGGCATAATTTGAAAGAAAATTAATATCAATAACAGAAGACTAGGAGGAGAAAGAGCGAGAAGGGGATACACACACAGCTGTGGTGTAAGTTGCCCCTTCCACCCAGCTAAGTATGAGCCATTTGCACTGCTTGCCTTGATGCTTAGAGAATCTTCTGTACACCCACTTCTCTCTCCAGGCCCCTCATCCTTCTGCACTCATACAGAGAGATGCCTGCTCCTGTCACTCTACAGAAACACAAGAGA
The DNA here is from genome assembly GCF_000622305.1 of Nannospalax galili. Classification (NCBI taxonomy): domain Eukaryota; kingdom Metazoa; phylum Chordata; class Mammalia; order Rodentia; family Spalacidae; genus Nannospalax; species Nannospalax galili. The sequence goes on from NW_008347125.1 coordinate 1,592,650, forward strand.
AGTAACCAATAGGGAAGCCATATGCCAGTGGCACCTCCATGACCTGCGTGCCAGCCCCACGAAGCCAGACCCTCCCCTGCCTCTGATTCTCTGCCTCGTCTCCTGAGAGTTTACTCCAACATAAATGATCACAGGTTGGGGGATAATGCCACCACTACTGATAACTGTCGATCAGTGAGGGGCAGGTGTCCATGGACAGATACTCCACCTTCCAGTTTCTCAGAGGGACCCACATGGAATTAGGCTAAATCATACACATCTGTGATTCTTTCACTAACATCCCCTTCAGGGCCGCCTTCAGCTCCTCCTCAACTTTCCCACCTCCTCATATATATCCTGTCTAGTCTCTAATAACAATCATTCCCAAGTAATCATCTCAAAGCCTGCTTTAAGGTAAACTCACACTACAGTATTAGGGCACTCCTTTCTTGGCATCAATGTTTCTGCAAAATAAAATTAATAATTATTAAGATTAATAATTAAAGCAAAAGGAAGTTGACATTTTGAGGGTCACCAGTGCCTAATGCCTCATGGAAGGTTCAGGTCACCAGTGAAACAGAGCCTCCCATGTCTCCATGTGAAAGGATGCACTGCAGGGCATTTGAGACTGATGCAACCATCAGGAGACTTCTGATGGAGTGGATCCTCTTTTGCTTTGGTTTGCTTTACATTGACTTTCTTCATTCTCTTCCCATCTCTGACCTTTCTAGTCTATGGTTGGCCCCACTTTCTTCAGCTGGATATTTCCTTCAAAGCTTTATTCAGATTTCTTATGACTTTTTCTCTGTGCAGACTCTTAACTTTAAAGGCATAACGAATTGCATTGAGATTCTGGTAAACCGTAAGCCAGGGAAATTGACATGAGAGTGTAAGGGGACAGATTCATTCAAATCTATAATTTTTCCCTTTGCTTCATTGATCATATAAGCCCCTTTGTCTTCTGTGGTGGAAACATTCAGCTGCCTCAAGCCAAGGAAGCTGAGCTTCTGGGCTAGCTTCTATTTCAGTGTGGTATGGATGCTCCACCAAGAACTAGACAGCTTGCTGTGTAGCCTGCTGTGGCAGAGCCTGGCAACACCACAATGGTGTGACGGGCTGTTGAGCTGGATGCAAGATGGAGGATGTGTCCTTGGATCGTGGCAGTGTTAAAGATAGGACCACAAACTCACCTACCTCGTGATTCAGTATTCAAGGAGAAAAGTACGACACTTTCCCTAGGTAGGTCCCACGCCAGGCCTAAGACCCCTTCCTCAGCATGGGCTTACCAACTTGGAGAGAGAAACAGAACATTGGAGACATTCTGAGGGCCTGGGCTTTGTGTGCCAAGCAAGCCAAGATATTTCTAGGAAAGTCCCTTTATATTACTCAATTGTGTTCAATTTAAACCAGATTGGACATTTAATTACTTTGGGATTTTATCTCTTTATAGCAAATGAGCATGTCAGAAGAGAAAAAAGAACGGGTTAATAATGGATACAGTTAATTTACTAGATTTATTTTCTGCATAAACAGTTTGGAGAGTGAGTTCCTTTTTTTTTAAATCAAAGCACAGAAAATGTC
>NW_008347125.1:1594290-1596702 GCF_000622305.1 Nannospalax galili
CCTTTCAAAGTATTCACAATGCTTTTCAGGGTTAGGTTCATAATCTATATTTATGTCTTTAGGAATATTATCAAATTGTCAAATCTTTTTCCTCCTTTCCAAAATCTGTGCTTTTAACTCTATTATGTAATTGAACTAACAAGGCACCTTCATATACCTGCTGTGTAGAAAAGCCGGAGCTCAGTCAATGCTCCATCTTCCTGCCTCACAATCAGCACTACCTCACCTTATGCTTGCTGTCGTGAACATGGCATCCCAATGTCCACTTCTTTGTTCACAGCTCCAGTGTTTCTCTTTCATTTCCAACTATGCCTGATGTCAAGATACGCTGACCTTTTCCTTCCAAAGTGAATCAAAGTGACCTTATCTCTCCATTCCCACATTCACACCATTGCTGTATGTTAAGATGCCACAGACTTTCTCAAAAGCTCCCATGACATCAATATCCAAACACTTCCATTAGTCCATTTCCAATTCAGTAGTATCAAGCCCTAAACATACTAAATTTTCTGTTCGTGTACGCATAAACTGAATGCCCCTCCCATCTTAACTAAGCGCTTATCATATGCTGTGGTAGTAAATTTTGCAATTTGAAGTACAACATCACAGATGGCATGAAGTTCCTTTTATTTCTCTTAATTTCATGGAGAGAAGACTTCCTCTCACTTGGGAACCTCAATGTAAGATTCTTTCCTCTTCTTCTTTGCATCAATAACTTATACCCTTTGATTCAAATGAAATCTTACAGCTTCTTTTCAGCATGTCTAAATTGCCATTTCACTACATTTGTACTTTGGGGCCATTATTAAGTAAAATAAAGGTTATTTGAATTTAAGCACTATGAAACTCCAGCTTCTAGTCTGATAACTCAGATGGCTACTAGTAGATGAAGGAGCAGGTAGTGCATACAGTATGAACACAGTGGATGAAGAAATCATTCACATTCCATAGCTACTAAGAGGCTAAGGGACAGGTAGTGCATACAGTGTGGACACAGTGGATGAAGGAATCATTCACATTCCATAGCTACCAAGAGGCTAAGGGGCAGGTAGTGCATACAGTGTGGACACAGTGGATGAAGGGATCATTCACATTCCATAGTTACCAAGAGGCCAGGTAATGCATACAGTGTGGACACAGTAGATGAAGGGATCATTCACATTCCATAGCTACCAAGAGGCTAAGGGACAGGTAGTGCATACAGTGTGGACACAGTGGATGAAGGGATCATTCACATTCCATAGCTACCAAGAGGCTAAGGGACAGGTAGTGCATACAATGTGGACACAGTGGATGAAGGGATCATTCACGTTCCAACTAGGTGGAGTGAAGTGGGGCAAAATTCCCTCATATTGCTTAGAACAATGCATACTTTAAGACTTTTTAGTTCTGGAGCTTTCATTTAGTATTTTTTGAGTGAGGTTGACTGAGGGTAACTGAAATCATGAAAAACAAAATTGCCAGTAGAGAGAGACGGCTGTTCTCTGAGGCTGTTCTGTTTGAAGCTTTATTATGTTACCATTTCCTTGCTTAAAATTGTTCTTTGTCTTGGCCTGGGCTATAACTTTCTGTGAACTACAAGTGATGACTCTATAAAATTGTTACAGAGTTCTCAAATCTAAGTTTGTTTTTTTTTTAAACCAAACTCATCTTCACTGTCTCTCCCTAACCTCCAGACCCATTCTGCTTTTTTTTTCTCTAATCCATTTCTCAACAGATCACAGCAAGAACTCTGTGGTTGAAGTTGGGACTATAGCTCAGTCAGTAAAGTGGTTGCCATACAAGCACAAGGACCTGAGTTCAAGCCTCAGAGCTGACATATAAAAGTCTGGCATGGTGGTGTGCGCTCGTAATCCCAACACTGGGGAGGTGGAGACAGGAGGATACCTGGGACTTCAGCCATCCATCCTGGGCAACTTGCTGAGTTCTAGGATGATGAGAAACACTGTCTCAAAAGACAAGGTAAATGACACTGAAGAACGATACCGAGGGTTGGCTTCTGGCCCCAAACACATGCACACACATGTATGTGCATCTGCTGATCCATGTGCTATACCCACATGAACACACATGCACATACACACACATGCACATACACACACACATACACAGACAAAAGAATTCTTGGAGTACCATTGTGGTACTATCATAACTCTAGCCTCCCTCCCGTCCTCAAAATTACCAGATCACAAAATCATGTTAAATTTCCAAGGTCACTTGAGTATATCACATTATATTTCCACCTCCCAATTTCAACTTCCATCTCTCAGCTTCCTAGCGTACCCTTCACAATGTCATCTCAAGTTATACATCCCATTTGCTTCTTCAAAACCTTTTATTTTCTCCATCTAGTAAAGTATAAAATCTTTGTGTGACATATCAAGTTCACTATTATCTCATTCTGACCACCCT
>NW_008347125.1:1596996-1616787 GCF_000622305.1 Nannospalax galili
GGTTCAGTGGTTAAGAGCACTGGCTGCTCCTGCGGAGGACCTGGGTTTGATTTTTAGCACCCACATGATGACTAACAGTCATTTGTAACTCTGGTACCAGGGAAATTTAATGCCCTCTTCTGACCTCCGCAGGCATTGCATGATACGGGTGCATTCACATACATGCAGGCAATACACTCATACACATAAAATAAAAATGATAAAACATATTTTTTAAAAAGACAGAATAGATTCGTTCCATTTGTATTTAGTATGTATTTGCTGTAAGGAAGAGTGGATGAGCAGCATCTGGAACAGGGGAGGTATTCCCTACCTTCTGGCCATAAGCTGAACAAACACCTCCTTAGGAAAGCTGTGTGATTACTCAAAGCCTTGCAATAAAGATGGGAGTTTCAGCAGAAAAAGGGTCAACTTGACCTCAGCCTGACCCTCTCTAGAAGCTCAGGACATAGTTTAAAGGCACAGAACTCTCATAAAATATAAAAATCATCACACAGACACCTCTGTATAAGTATTTAACAGCCCTATCTTATTTTACCAGGAAAGATGACTTGAGAATGTCAATACGTTGAGGTAAATAAATAGGCATTATCAACTCTTGTTGAACAGGTTTGTTACTAGAGATTGCATCAATATGTTTCTCTGCCCTCCTGAGGGTAAGCAGGCTTTTGTGTTTCCTAATCTTGGGACTTTCTGGCAGAAAGAAGATTATAAACTCTTGTATGACCACTGAGAAGGGAAAGTTGCCAGAAGAATGAGAGATAAAACTAATGAACTCATTAAGCAATTAAATTCCATTCATTTTATTGCCTAATAAAATGAAGAAAATGCACATTTTTGTGTTTTAAAGTGTTGAAAACATAAAAACAACACTGTTAACTGATTGCCAAGAAGCAAGAAGATAGTCAGGGAACCAGATCAGAACCTGATGAAATGTGAGACCTCTGAACTGCCCAGCCCCAAGCTGGTGCCAGCTAATGATGCCCAGAAGGACAAGCACACCCTGAAGCCTAGGCAGCTGTGAATACCAGGCAAGACTTTGGGGGAGGGAAGTGCTGAGAGAACCACGTGCCTGAGATTGAGCCTTCTAAATGGTAAAGCTGTTCTGAGCCTGGGGGTCTCCTTTATGGATTGGATGTTTACCCCAGAGTAGCACAAAACTCACAAGGGGGGCGAGGCAGTGAGTGACTTGTCTAACACACAATTCATTGCCAACACTAGTTAACTTCTCTGTCCACAGTCTTCCTCCATTCCACTCTGGTTTCCCTTTATAGGAGGAAAACACCATAACTAATGAAACTTTCTTTAAACTCTTACATGCTGAGGACAGGACCAGAACTCTATAAATATGTATCTACAAACTTCAATATAACCAGGAACATGTAAGCCTCCTGAATATCCACTGTGTAGCAGGAAACTGCCACAAACACAACCAACTTCATAATTCGTGTGGTCCAGGGCTAAAAATTAAGAATTTCAAGTAGGTCTAATTGAGTTTGCATGGTTCTTGTGCATGCTGTCACAATTGCTGTGAGTTCACAAGAACAAGCTCCCAGAAGCCTGGAAGACTCTGTTTCCTAATGGTCATACACCACCCCTGGCTCTTAAAATCTTCTGCCCCCTCTTCCGCAATGATCCCTGAGCATGAAACTTGGTGGGCGGGCTTCAGGGACAGAGGAGGGACTCTAAATATAATTAAGATGTATTATATGAAAATAAAAATACAATAAAAATTATATATTGAGAGAGAAAAGAAAGAACTTCAGTATGAAGCCATCTAAGTAGAGGCTCTGTCTGCTAAGTAGGTCACAAATCCTAGAGTCAGCTCTGAGCAGGGACTTCCATGAGCTCTCCACTTACACGTGGGGTGGGAACCATTATATCAAGTTTACAGATTAAAAAACTGAGGCTGGATAAATTCATGTAAATTACCACTAGTAAGCCATGGAGTTTACATTAAAACTCAGTTTGAAGGTTCTTGGATTAAATCTGCAGAATCTTCGGTAGGTATAATGAAAGCAAAAATTCTTTAGCTTCTAGATGATGTTTTGTGTGTTTACAGGAAATAGTAAACATAAAGCCTGCTAATTTTAGTCTCTTGGCTTACCTTTGGTCCATAGTCAGGGCTGGACACTTACTTGCTCTGGTCCAATATTTAAGGGAATGCAAAAAAGCGGTGGGAATCCAAACAAGTACCTAAAATTCATGCAAAATCCTTATTGAACAAAAATGTCAGAATTATAAAGACAAGCAGGTTGTGGGGACTTAGTTTACAGCCTTACACTATTATGCACTGGGAACAATCTGTTTCCAATTATACTAAAGTTCCCTGGTCTGGGACCATCCAGTGGTCCAAGTTTATGAGGGCTGACGAAAGCATGTGAACAGAGTAGACAATGCGAGGCTCTGTGCAGTCATGCTTTCTGACTATGGAACTTCTATTATTTTTTTCTACTTAGACTATTTTAGATAAGAATATAAAAAAAGCACACATTCTTTTTGCCTCAGAGTCCAATATGGAATGACACTGGAAGCAACAAATTGTGTTTTTAAGCATCAATTTATATAATGCCCATGATTGTGATATATTCAGTATATGAAATTAGTGTCATATGTTTTGCCACAGTTCTTTTTTTAATATTTTTATTTATTATTTTTATTTTATTTGTATGAGCATTATGCCTGTGTGCAGGTAGGGGCATTCATGTCGTGCAAGCCTACGGAGGACAGAAGAGGCTGTCAGATCCCCTGGAAATGGAGTTACGGACAGTTGTTAGCTGCTATGTGGGTGCTGGAATTCAAACCCGGGTCTTCTGCAAGAACAGTCAGTGTTCTTAACCACTGAGCCATCTCTCTAGCCCCTTGCCACAGAAGTTCTAAAGAATGTTTTGACTCAGAAAGAATACACCCCACAGACATTCAATTTGGATGACAAAATGTGTGCTTATTCCTGTCATTATTATTCCTATGCACATTCACAGCATCAGTGTGCTTGGCACCTGCTTAGGGCTGTGTGTTATACACTTCTCAACCAGCTGTGACACCTGTGCCTTTCAGACACCTGAATGTCTTCTCACCTGTACTTGGACATTACACTCCGTCCATTCTTCCAGACCTAATCTTGCCTCCCTTCTGAGACATCTTTCCTAATCCTTTCAGCCCCCAGTCTATAGAAGCAAGCTACTGTATATGCAGGTATAGCTCTAGAAGATAAAGCTTGTGAGAGAACAAAATCTAGACTTACTTTCTTTCTTTCTCTTTCTTTCTTTCTTTCTTTCCTTCCTTCCTTCCTTCTTTCTTTCTTTCCCTTTTCCTTGTCTTTTGAGACAGCATCTTCCTATAGCCAACAGCTGGCTTGGATTCGCCAAGGGGACCAGGCTGGCCTTGAACTCACAGAGATCTGCCTGCCTCTACCTCCCAAGTGCTGGGATTAAAGACATGTGCCACCACACCTGGCTTCTATACCATCTTTTTATCTTTAGAATTTCAAATATGCTCTGCATTTGCTAGGTGTTGAATATTCACTGTGTGAGAACTATGGGCAGCAGGCCCCAATCTTCATTGAAGAATTATTAGCAGCTGATCACTATTGGGGGAGGAAGAGCTGGTCTTCTTAAAGGGAGGGAATCTAGATAGACTGACTAGACTTCAGTGGATGAACTTGCACTGAGAGACATCTGGGGACACTAACTTGACATGATAAACCTTAATGCAAATGACAAAATTATGAATTCCAGTGGGGGGCTATTGTAGGGTGCCAATGGGAAACAGGAAAGAATTTATAAAGATGATTAATATATTCTGTATGAAATACAGAAAAAAATCAATAAAATATTTAAAAATATATTCACTGTGTGAATAAGTGAAATATTTAGTTTCTTATTGGAGGGGTCTCTCTATATATATCTCACATGCATACTCTCGCTCACTTCAAAAATACTCTTTTATTCTTCCCGTAACCTTCCTACTACATGTAGTACACTTTACAGTATGTCTATGGCCAGCTTTCAGCATCTAACCATTTGAATTAGACTCTGAAAGAAAACTATAAAATGATTTGCTTCACTTTACACATGTAACTGGTATCACATGAGGTGGCCTTATAATGCCAAAAATTTGCTGCTATTCAAGTGTAACTTTCTAAGTGTTAGGCTTATAATATAATATCAGTAGCTCTCCTATGGTGTCTTTAAAAATTACTATTTATTAATTATCTTCAAGGTAAACATCTGTTCGTACATCCACATAGTGATAAAATTCTAGATTGGTGAGGTCTAAATTAATGTTGTTTGTTAAAGTCAGAAGATACTAGGTACATGGAGTTAATTTTGGTTACTAGGATAAATATGTTTTCTAATTACAACAATTTGCATAAAACTTTACTATTTATAAAAGCTTTAGGAAGTACACAAAATTTTTCCAGTCTTTTTCTTCTTAATATCCTATGTTGCTTGATTAGAGAAAGGAAATGTGTTGCTCCTCTGAATTGCTCCAAACTCCAGAAAAGCACCCTTCAGTTGGTGTGCACACTGCACTTCTGTGCACACTGCACTTTTCAGTCCATTGAGTTACAGTCAGTGTTCTTTTATCACAGTTAAAACATGTTAACAGGCTTGCTAAATCTGCATGAGATACTGCTGCAGAATTCTCAGATTTTATACCACTCCATGCTCTGTTTTCTCTTAAACTGTTCAACTACATAATCTTACCAGTTGTTTATTTAGCTGATCCATAGGCTCACAACAATATATTACTTTCCTTTCTTATGTTCCATTTTGGAAGTAGATATTTTCAATGTTACTGTGGTTTCAGAATTGAAGATGCCAAGTTAAGAAGCAGATGGCAATCACGGACAAGCACTATGATCTCTGGCATGGTCCTTAAGCTCCCTAAGCTTCAAAGTTATCATCTAGGAAATAGCATAATGCTTACTATACAGGGTCACTGTGAATAACAGTGTGTGGCTATTTCAGTCCTTGGCCCAAGTTATTTTTAAAATCAGCCTTGATGTTCATCAAAAGTATCTAACTTATACCTATCTCAGCACAATTTTAAAAACAATTAGTCCTAGGCTACAGAGATGGCTCAGTAGTTAAGAGCAGTCATTGTTTTTGTGGAGGACCTGGGTTCAGTTCCCAGCACCCACATTGCAGCTAACAACCATCCATAATGCCAGTTTCAGGGGATCCAATGCCCTCTTCTGGCCTCTGAAGGTATTGCATACATGTAATGCACTTACATACCTGTAGGCAAAACACTCATACACATAAAAATAAAACAATTATTAGTCATGATTATTTTCAATGGCATTATAGTTTTTCTTGTCTTTTCCTGTATGCTCTTAAAAAATATGTAAGGCAAACAGAATGCACATAAACAGATAAATAAGGCAAATGAGCCAGTGTCATAGGACTGGTCACTGGGGTGGAATCCCCACCTAAGCACAGACTCTTCCAACAAGAACAGAAAAGCATTCCTTCCACAGGAATCATAAACCCTTAAAAACACAGTGAACTTACTGCATGTGTGCAGCCATCCAACCTCAGAATAGTCCTTGCTTCCCTTGACCATCCCCAGTTCTATTGAGCTTAGTAATAACAACTAGCATTAATTGTACTAGTACCTAGAATCCTCAAGATACTCCTGGTGCCACACCAAGCATTTAACTACCATACTCTCAATTAATTCTCTTAATTTGCCCTATTTGCTATTTATTCTGACTTTGTAGATCACGAACCTTAATGGGGTTAAATAATTTGCCCAAAGCCTCACAGCGAAGTAAGAGATTGAAGCCCTATGTCTAAACAGAGACTCTATGTTCATGACTTTCACTTTGCAACAGTTCAGAAGTGAATTTCTCCTTCCCCACAAGCACTGGTTTCATTAAGAGTTCAGATATTTAGAAGTCCAGTTAGAGTTAGGGGCAAAAGTGTTAGCAAGATATTCAAGAATAAAGTCTCCTTGTTTTAAGAATGAAACAAGAAACAAATAGAAACCAACCAACCATATAAGAATGCTATGTAAATGATATTTAAGAATCCCTGCTTCTGATTCATGGGGAGACAAAATGTTCCTGGGATTTATGTGTATATAATGCAAATGTAGAATATACATACATATATATGCACACACACATATATATGTATACACATATACTAGAAATGGGTTTATTTTAATTAGTTCACACATTGCAGTATCTGGAAAGTGGATTTAGAGATTAAGTCAAATACAAGGTTTTCTCTTATTTCCTGCTAAAGTTCAGAATAGTGCACACCATCATCTAGCTCAGATCACAAAGCTTTAAAATATTTTTTATTCTGTATTCATTTTACAAGAATAATTGCATTTGCCACAAAAAGCAATGTTAAGGAGTTCTGTGTTTATGAAGAATTTTGCCTGTATTACTCTCAAACTGGACAAAAGATGAGGAAAGTAAGTTTTGCAAAGCACTTCTGTTACACAAGTATTTATTCATCTATTATGTAACTTAAACTTCAGTGAAAATAGTAAAACATGGAAAGTCCTTTAAAACAATGATTGGTCAACATTGCTTTTAGATCATAATCCTTGACTGAGCCCACTTCAAGACCTACATTTTGAATTTTCTAGCAACAATCTTCATTATTTATCATCTAAAGCACTGATTCCGTTTTCAGAGTTTTATAGTTTCCTAATAAATAATTTCAAGCTATATCAAATGCCAGTATCTGACAGGGCTGATGGAAGAATGAAGAGCTTGAAGCCAACTAGATGTTATGATAAGACACATACTCCTAGGGTCCAGTGCACTAGCACAGAGGCAAGAGTGGACTGACTGCACGTTATGTTCTGGCATTAACACTTGGCTGCCAAAGAGGATCACATGGGAACTGGTTCCTTTGCAGAAAAAAAAAAAAAGTGCATTGACGCATAAATGACTCTTTGAAGAACAGAAGATGCCCAAGTGTAGCACTTACCTCTCTCAAGCATAGCGAAGATTACTCAAAACTATTTTTGGACCAAGGAAATATAGTTGTACATGTGTGCTCTTGGCAGTTATTATACAACATGTTAACCACTAAGCATCAAGCAGAACTCCAAACCTCAGTCTATGCTAAGTCAACTGTTTAGGTTAAAAGTATAATAATCTCCTTGGGTAACATAATACAATATCTTGACTAAATCTCATTTAAATTCTATACTATGAAAGACCAGATCCACTAGAAGTTAAGCTCCATGAGGTCAGAGGTTTGGGGGTTTTACTTTTATTAATATTTTATCTGTTTTGTGTAAGTGGCATAATCCTAGCACTGAAGGTATTTGGCACTTAATATATACTTAAATAATGCTTTCAGGTGAATGAATGATTAAGCCACCATAACAGTTATATGCAGACTATACTAAAATAAACATCTCTTAAAGAAATAGTTTGGTCTTAAAGCCATGGACACTAAATTTGTCCTTAATTTTCCTTATAAAATTTGTTCAAACAAGTTCTCATCTAAATGTAGCTCAGTTGTGGAGCACTTGTTTACCAGGCACAAAGCCCTGGGTTCAGTCTTGAGTATTTCCAATGAATGAATGATAATAGAATCATTTATCTGTGAGGGTGGTAGTGCAGCCTCCAATCCCAGCACTCTAGAGGCTGAAGAAGGAAAATAGAGAGTTCCAGGCTTGCTGCATCTACCTAGAAAAATTGTCTCAAAACAAAATAAACAAAATAAAGAACAACAGCATGCTATTTGGCCCAGAACTTCCTTGTACAGGCTAGGCAAGTGCTCTGCCACTGGACTTCTCCAGCCTTTGACCCAAACTTGGTCCAATTTCTGTGTGACTTGCTCACATAATCACATGGGCAATCATATGAGTGGAAAATACAAAAGTCCTAAATATTTCACTGCAGAGAAGAAAGAAACTCTCTCCTCGAACTCAGAAGCATCACAGCTTACAAAGCATATACTCACTCTCCCAGCCATGCCCAGAGCAATCCGGGATGAGGCAGGTGTCCTTTGATTTCCTTGTTTCTGTTGTTCATTCCTGACAATACCCATTGGTCCTTAGACTGTCAGAGCTTTCAGAGGAATTCTGTAGAATTTGAGAAAACCCAAGAAATATTTGAGCTTTCTCTGGCTTGAGGCAGAGGCATTTTTCTCTGAAAGCCAATCATTAATCTAGGTATAACTTCTTCCGGGATCCTTCCTTGGCTCTCTCTAAGCTAAGTCACCTCCATTCATAATACATAGTACCTTAAGTCTCTCAGAACATCTGTGGTAGAGTTCTCTAGAGACCCTGGGATATTAGCAATATGGATCAGTTCAAGTAGAAAGGTCTCAATCCAGAGAAGCCAATATTGCAACTTTTGATGTAGGGTGGGGAGTCTGAGAACCCAGAAGGATACCAATCTAAGTTCCACGGTCCTAACACTGGCAATCCTGGAGGTCTGATGTTGAAGGTAGTAAAAAATAATGTCATCTCATCTCTCAGAGCAGAAACCAACTCACCTCTACATTTGTTTTCTCCAGGCACCTGGCCAAATTAATGATGTCAACCTCCATTGAAGGTGGAGTTTCTCCACCTACCCTCAGAATCACATGCTAATTTCCTCTGGAAACATGCTCACAGGCACACCAATTCAGGATGCACCATATTTGGTCAGGACCTAAGTTCTGTGTTAAGGAAACCCAAATAGAACTAGCTCAAGCCAAGTGAGAACTTATCCTGGAGATAGAAACAGGTCTCAATGGAACCCATAGACAGGAATGAGCTGAAGCTCTGACAGTGTGTGAAGCTGGTAATCCAATGCTGTTCACTGAGCATCTTCTTGAAGTTTCTCTGTCTCTCTCCTGGACATCTTTGTTTGCTTTTTGGGTGCACATGAAGCAAAATATAGATGTCAATTACTTAGAAGTAGGCATTTTTATGCTCCAAATCCCAAAAAAGACTGGTGTCAAGTTCCCAGTTCTCCTGCAATGACTCTAATTGGCCCAATTTTATTAAATGTCCACATGAAACCAACCAAATGTAGCTGGAGGTGCGTTGCAAGTTTCCTCATGGGTCCAGGCCACGAGGGACTGCAAGGAACAAGGGTTCTGGCCGAGGTGGGGGTGAGTGGCGCCGAATCAACACACAGACTCCAGGAGTCAGGTGAGAGCAGGCACTACGCGAGGTGCTGCAGACTCGTTTATTGCTGGGAAGTACAAGCCTTATATACCTCTCCCCCTGCCCCCAGTGTCTCATAAATTGGTATGTCACTTCCTGATAGATCCCCTCATCCGGGCAGGATCCCCTCATCCAGGCAGATTGTAGGTTGGCTATTTTGCAGAAGCGCAGGCTGTGCTCCCAAAGTGGAAGCTGTGTTCTCTTAGTGCAGCCTGTGCTTAAGCATGGCACTTCCTCTCTTACAGAAGTAGACTTCCAAGTTGGGGCCAGAGTATTGGCAGATGGTCATATAGGTGTCCTCACACTTCAGAATAATTCAATTCTAAAGAAAACACATGGGCCAAATGCAATATTTCAAATGCATTAATGGATAGTTTTTATAAAGCACAAATTTTCAAGAGCAGTAGTGTTTACATTTATTTCTACTAATAATTCATGATACCAGTAGAAAATTCTCAAGTAAAAATATGGCTGCTTTGTTTAAAAATAAATTTATTTTATTACATAATAACATTGACAGTACATATAAACAATGTAGTAAATGCAAAAACATTCGAAAAATACATTTTGAAAAGACATAAAAGTTTTGGCGATTCTTTCTTGACATCAGAACTTTAAGAGACACCATGAAAAACTTCAGATAAAAATGAAATTCCCAGAGTCAAACTATGTTAAGACAATTACAGCATTGGTGGTCCTGTTCTAATCATTTGTTTGAAGCTTTTTTAGTATCAAAGAAGACTGAAGAAAAGACATACATGAGCCAAAGGAGACTTTATAAAATAAAACACATGCAACATGAGTTTGTTTTATGTAGTCCTATTTCAAGCATGGCCATTGAGTCACAAGAAAACAAAATGTATTTTGAAAATTGTCAGTGGTTTGACTTAGCTGTTATTCATAGGGGAGCTATTTCTACATTAGTAAAACCCCAGTCTCATTCAAAACACTATGCTATGCAAAGTTTAAGCTTTTGTTTGAATCTATGGACTCTATATTACAAAATAAAATTTACGACAGCTCTGATACATGGGAAGTGCAACAGTCTGTGAGATATCTTCCCCTTGGCTTTTGTAAATGATCCATTTAATAAATATAGAAGTTCCATGTTCTACAGAATATTGGCTAAATATAAATTTCACTTTTTCATGTTTCTATTAAATATAACATAGAGTTGAAGGAATATATGGGAAATGGTTCAAATAATAGATGTGACAGTCATGATTCCATTGCACCCAAATTCACCTAACAACAGTAATGCATGCTTTGACTAGAACAAGGAAATGAGGCTATGGTCACATATGGTCTCACAGAGTCTGCTGTGCCACCACCAATCTCAGCCTCTTGCAGTGCTATTATTTATACTTTATTGAGCATAACTACCTATCTGGAGTTTAAAGAATACTGGGCATTTACTTTTCCACCTCTATTCATCACTATTGCTGTGGGGCAAATCTGTTTGTTTTAGTAATGTAGTTATTTACTCATGGCACTGAAACTTCATAAAAGAGCAAAGAAATATAAGAAAATCAACTCTACAGAAAGCATGATGCTAACATCAACACTGGCCAAGACTCTGCATTCTGCAAGAAAATTTCCTTAACATCTCAGAACTACAGCAAAGCACAGTTCATAGGGAATCTTGGATTATATTACTGATTTGGATTATAGAAAGCCAAGTGAACAAAAACGGTAGTTTGGAGGACCAGCTTTGAATCTGGGTTGATCTTGGTTCTACTCCATCTCCATCAATTCCTATATCTCTAAATTTAAGTTCTATTATCTAACTTCTTTCATCCTCTTTCCATATGTGGGAATGAGGACCAAAATCTGTATTTCAAATATTGATGAAAGGATTAAATGAAATAATATATTTCAAACTCTTAGCGTATTGTAAGTCTACAAAACTGATGCTTCAGTTCTTAAGATCTAAATTGTTCCCCACCTTTTCTCTTTTATTTGATTAACAATCCTGGTAGCAGAGCTTAAGAGAAAGTTTATTGAAATATCCTTTCTTTCTGTTGAAACTTAAACAGGTCTTTTTTCCCAATTATTGGACTACAATAAAAATATCATTATTAAAACAATAATAAACAAGACAAAGTTACAAATAAAAACAAAAAGTAAATACAAAATAATTAAGAATTCATTTCTACTAGCTGTTTTCCTGAGACATATTCTGTCCATTTTCAAATGAATAAGGCACTTTTTAGCTTGCCCACCAGGGATCACTTGATAACCTGTAAGAATGAAGAAAATAAGAACAACTTTAAAATAAAGCACTATGCAAGAGTCTGCATTTGTACTTTCAATCCTTTAGTGTTGCCCTTGTGAGAAATAAGCAGATCACTATAATTTCTCTGCAAGCATTATTGTTTACTATTAAGCCACTGGGATGTGTGTGGATGTGAACACAGAGAGAGTTAGAGAAAGTGACTGCTTTCCCATACTGAATGTGCATAAGTAAGCATGCGGCCTGACTGTTCTCAGCCTTCCCCATGACCTGTAGGAACTAGCCAGGAATCAAGCCAATGCTGTGAACAGATAGCAGAAGGAGAGCAATTCTGTCTCTTTAAGCCTGAGTTTCTGGTTCCACCAAGTGTGTGGAACCCACCTTATTTCTGGGCCTCCATCATTCATATGAGCCAATAGATTCTCTTAGTTTTAACATAGTTTGGGTTGGATTTCATGTCATTACAAGCCAAATCATCCTACTTCATTTGGTTGGATGTGCATCTTGCAGACATTCAGAGGAGTTTCACACTACAGAGTACATGGCTGTGACTCCAGTGCACACTGGTTTTTGGTTGGGGTTAGTTAGTTGGAGGCATGTACTGAACATCTGGAGCAGAAACATTGTGGGGGTATGTTTTCATTATGGAGGTATATGTTTTCACTGTTTAAGTTTCTGCCACAGCAAGTGCTCCTACCTGGTGGGAGCTGCCCCAGCATGCCTCTGAGTGCTAGGGTATCACTTGCCCTGACCCACCAGGCATAGGAAGCTCAACAGCTTCTTGTTGTTGCCATGCTCAAGGAGTCTGACTGGCCCAGGTGGATTTCCTGAGGCCTGTCCTAGCAATGCATTCATCAACATCTCTGTATTGAATTAGCTGGGGAGGTTTGTGACTCCTATTGGGATCCTGACTCATCATGGCTTAATATATGGTAAATGCTCCATAGATGCAGTCATTATTAGAATATTGCTATTACTATTCTACTTCTCGATGTGATATGTCTAAATCACAACACTCCTTTCTGCCCAGCATAGTGGCTCACATCTTTAATCCCAGTACTGGGAAGCAGAGGCAGGCAGCAGATCCCTATGAGCTGAGGGCCAGTCTGGTCTACACAGTGAGTTCCAGGCCAGCTGGGGATACAGGGAGACCCTGCCTCAAAAAGCAAAAAACAAACAGACTATTCCCTTATCCAAAAATGGGGAATAAAAATACAACTGTAATATCCATGTGGCATTGCAATGCCATTTCCCATGGAAACACATAAAAGACAAGGAAAAGAACAGGATCATCCTTCACACATAAAATTATTTTAACATGGTCAAACAGAAAATGTTTGGGTTTGTTTCTATTTTTCCACGTTATTGTGTCATGATATAGTTATGACAAAATCTTCAGGTTCCATTAAAGGCAATGAATTTTTAGATGTATGTCAATATAATCAGTACTTATCAGTGATTATTAGGCATAATTAAGCCACAACTTACCACTTCAGGCCACCTGAATGGTTTCCCATCCGCTAAGTTTACTAGACTTACCATTATGCAATATTAGTCTCCTGAATATCTTCACTTATGGGAGTTTTGTCTTTACCCAGAGTTTGCATTCTTTCTTCTTTCTTTCTTTTACGATGTTTCCGAAGAGGACTTTGAAAATAACACGTTAGAAATTAGTCTGAGTCTGTTAGTTCATGTAAATACAAAATTATTGAATAAGAGAGCTTGTGATTTTATTTCTACACTGTTAAAAAGTCCCTTTCCATCTTAAATTAATTGAGTTCTCTTTTAGCATGTTTCTTTTTGTAGGCTCAAAGTAGCTATAATATGCCACAGTGTGTGGGGTGGTACAGTATAGTTATATAAATACAATATAAATGGATTATTGGTAGTTATTGGTTAGCAGAAAAAAATTCAGGCAAAGTTATTTAATAAGGTAGAAAAGTTAGCATTACTTAGTGTGAATAGATGAAGCGGCGGAAGTTAGAAACGGGCATAAGAAAAAAAAGTGTGACAGAAGCCTCTGGAAAAAAAAAAGCTAAATTTCTAAGCAGAAATTGGTCTAATATTCTAGACTGAACTCCAGGATTTCCTGAATGTGCAGTTCAAAATTAATATAACAAAATAGGTCATTTCTAAGCTTTGCCCAACTCATTCTCTGCCCCAAACTTGGCATCAAAAATTTTCCTTTCTACCATGGAGTACAAAAACTCAAAGCTATTCTTCAAATTAACAAGATTCCTGTAAACAGCCTAGTTTAATACTTTTGTCTTACAGAAACTAGAATTAACATCCAAAGACATCAAGAAATTTATCCAAAGCTTTAAAAATACATAATGGTGGAGCTGGTCTATGCTAGTTCTTTTTTCTTCTAAGAACACAATAAAGAAATTATGAGACATTCTCTTCTGGTGTAGACCACAGCACAGCAGAAAAAGGCAACAGTTCACAAGGCTGAACTGGTTCCTGAAGGTGAGAAGAAGCATTTTAACGAATGGTCGGCTTTAAAATAAACTCAGTTATTAACTAATGTACTAACTCACTTTTTCTCAAAGAAAAAATAAAAATTTTCTTGATTTCAAACATACAATGAAAATTAAAGATAAGGAAAAATGTAGAATTATGTGCACATAAAATTATCTTATTTTAACATGGTCAAACAATGTTTGGGATTGTTTCTATTTTTCAATATTATTGTTGATGATACAGTTTTAGAAAATGAACATTTTCTTTAGACTACTAACAAATGCAAAATACATCTGCCATCAGGATTAAATGCCTGGCTTTTTAAAACTAAAACAGTTCTATAAATTTTGCTTGAGTTATAATAATTTTTGGCAGTACAGTGATAAATTATCTATTATGTGCTTCATTATAAATAAGTATTTCAATAGAAATGAAAGCAAGCTTCAATGAGTAGATTTAGTTTAATGAAAGCAAAAGGGAAACAATGCTAGAAAAGGAGAGAAAGAAGGAAGAAAAGGAAGAAGGCAAGATGTAATCCCTCAGGTTTGTATAGAATTGTTTCAGTACTTACTGACAGCAGGTGCAGACACCAATGACCAGAATGATAAATACCACCATAACTGCTATCAAACAAATCACCAGAACCTGTCCTCTGTCTTGCTGGAGGTAAAACAAGTCCACTCGCTCACACCGCGCCCCAAAGTAGCCTTTCTCACACCTGTACAACAAAGTAAAAGCGCAACATTATGAGTCTCCATTTCCTTTTTGAAGAAATTGGCATTGCTTAATAAAAGACTCGGTTCCTTTGAGAAGGAGAAAGAAGGCAAGCTCTCCTGTTCATCAGGACCAGCACTCTTTGCTTCATGAAAACCCTGCTCACTTGGATGCTATTAACATGTGTTATAAATCAACCACAATGGCAATCTAGTAAAAATGTTTTGAAGTTTTAATCTCTGAGTTTGTAAAGAGGGGGATACTAAAATTCCCTCCACAGCATTCCTAATTATTAAAAGTTTCCACCCCAAGGAATTCAAAGCTATCCAGAATGTCTCATTTCATTGTAGGGTAATACAGTTTCATTGCACCAAAACACTCTTACAAACTATTATAAATTTTCATTGTTTCATACAGTCAAGCACAGTAATGTGTGTGAAAGATGATAACCCAGTGTTCCAAACCAGAAAGATCCATAAATAACACTTCTATAGAATCCATCTCCCCCCCACCCCCTGACATACACACACAACATACAGTAATTTTGGTTACTGGGGAAACCACCAATCAAGAAAGTTTTCTGTTGCTCTTGCATCCACCACCGCCAGCTAGATCACAAGTCCCTTCCTAGCCAGATCCTTTAGCTGGGTGCCTAAGGCCACATTTCCAGGTGTGTTAATACTTGTCTCCACTTCCCTTCAAGCAGTGTCCTTTTATTCTATAGTCCCACTGAAGTGAAATGACCAGAATCAACCAGAGGTCTGAATGAGGCTATAGGTTGTCCTAGTCTCCCAAGTCTCTGTCAATATATTCTTAGGCTATACCTGAACAGCAGCAAAATGCCTGGGTCTGTGACTGCAGTTATGAATGCCTTTAACCAAGCTGGGACTTGTTCATGCAAAACTCCCTGAGCTAACGGCTTGGTGATATATGGACTATGCAGAAGAGTTTCTGAATTGTTTCAGAAGCTTAAAGGATACATAAAAATTTGAATACATTTGAATTAAATTTATCTGTTGCAACATCAGCACTTTTTTACCAATAAATATTTCCCTGTATTCTCTACAGACATTCAAACGCAAATACTAGCCACATACATAACTATTTACATACCAAAAACATCAAATTCTGTATCTTGAAAAGATTTCTGTGCCAATTCATTTTTCTTTTTTTCTTTTTAAAAGTTTTTAGATATTTTATTTATTAATTTTATTTTCTGTGTATGAGTGTATTGCCTGCATGTGTATAAGCGCACTCTTGTCATGCAATGCCCGCGAAGGTCAGAAGAGGGTGTCAGATCCCCTGGAACTGGAGTTATGGACAGTTATTAGCCACCATGTGGTTGCTGGAAATCAAACCCCAGTCCTCTGGAAGAGCTAGTGCTCTTAACCACTGAGCAATCTCTCCAGCCCCAACTTCATTTTTTCTTTAAGAAGGGATTTATCCCCACAAATCCAGTATTTCTTCAGTAAGGAGATCCCTTAATACCAATATTGTAGCTGATACCATACTTCAAAAAGCAATAAAAAAACAATCTTAGAAACAATCTCAATGGAAAGGTGAGCTATTAGGCAAAGAAAGAGAAAGATTCCCAAGGCTCTGGTGGAAGGACCTTATGGCCTCCTGTAAGAATTCAGGGCATCTTCATTCTAAGGTCAAAACACAGCTTAGAGCTTAGGAATGTGTCAAACTATCAACAAGCTGTTAAAAATGGGATTGAAAACATCACTTATAATTGAATGTGTCAAGAATGTTTTCAACTTTTTCAACTGAATTTTTGTGAATTTCATACAATATATTTTGACCATATTTAGATCTCCTCCCCGTCTGCTTACGGCTCCCCAAACAATTTCATATACTCGTGTGTGTGTGTGTGTGTGTGTGTGTGTGTGTGTGTGAAGCTGTTAAAAATGGGATTGAAAACATCACTTATAATTGAATGTGTCAAGAATGTTTTCAACTTTTTCAACTGAATTTTTGTGAATTTCATACAATATATTTTGACCATATTTAGATCTCCTCCCCGTCTGCTTACGGCTCCCCAAACAATTTCATATACTCGTGTGTGTGTGTGTGTGTGTGTGTGTGTGTGTGTGTGTGTGTCGATAGAGTCAAATTTGTGTCCCCAAATGCCCTTCAGTGTGGGTTCATCCACTGAAGCCTGGCCAGGTCACCCTTAAGACTGATTCTTCCCCTTCCAGCAGCCACTTCTTCCTCAGGTAGGGATGGGGCTTCTTACCCACTTCTTCCTCAGGTAGGGATGGGGCTTCTTACCCACTTCTTCCTCAGGTAGGGATGGGGCTTCTTACCCACTTCTTCCTCAGGTAGGGATGGGGCTTCTTACCCACTTCTTCCTCAGGTAGGGATGGGGCTTCTTACCCACTTCTGGCAAGGATGAGTTTTAAAAGAGATTTGTAAAGAATCTAATCAATTTTACAAATCTGCATGCTTTCTTCTAATTAGCTTAATTTTTAAAAAGTGTTATGTATATGTATGTTTTGCCTGCTTGTATGTGCACCACCATGCATGTAATGCCCGTGGAAGTCAAAAGAGGATGATAGATGCCCTGGATCTGGTTACAGGCAGTTGAGACCTGCTTTGTGGGTGCTGGGAGTCAAACCCGAGTCTTCTACATAAGCAGTAACTGCTCTTAGGGACTGAACCATCTCTCTAGCCACAATCTTAAATATTTCTTTAACAAGCCTACTACATATGATATTTTAAAGTGTTTTACTCATAAATGGTCAGCTATTACAAGGTGCTCTTTAGGAATGTCTACCTAATTATAAGCTCTGGGTTCAGTGGCTTTAAATGAGTTTCTCAGTAAGCAGTACTTCCTATAAGTTGTAATTCAATGAAGCCATGCTACAGCATGACATGGTTATAGTACCTCTCATGTTATTTGACTCTTCAACAAACATATCAGTCGAAGATCATTTTCACCAGGTGCCTTTCCCACACCGAAAATAAGGGGAAAAGGGAGCTAGATCCTAGTGTCTATAAACAGTGAACAAATGTTTATTGAGTCAAAACTTAGAAAATAAAACTGACATTTAAATGGTAATTTTGCAGCTCTTTTCTTTGTTTTTGTTTGCTTGTTTGGTTGCTTGATTTGGATTTTGAAATAGGTTCTCACAATGTAGCTCAGTCTAGCCTCAAATTCATGATCTTCTGCGTAAGCCTTCTGACTTAGGACTAGGACTGCATGTCAGTGCTACCATGGCTGGCTTGAAAATAGGTTTTTAAAGATCCCTTGTCTCAGGGGACTGCAAAATCAGGCAAGAGATCATTGTTCTGAAATAGTCATCAGATGCTGTTTACATAGATTTACAAATGTTAACCCAATCATTATCCTACCCTCAATCTTTGAGGTAAGTGCTATTAACCACATTTTAACTGAGGTACAGGTAAGTTAAGTCAGGAGGTTTATGATTCAAACTCTGGCTCCCAAGTTGGTGCCTTAACAGCTTGCGAATGAACAGTGATGCATAAATAAATAAAATGTATATATCTGGAAATAAACTATTCACATGCCAAGAAAATACTGAGAAAACCAACAGAAGATTTGAGTTGTTTGAAATACGTTGCATGTTCGTGTGCATGTGCATGTGTGTGTACATGTGAGTATGTGTGTGCATGTGTGTTTGTAAAAACAGGAATCCTTTGATCACAAGCAATAGAGATATTTCTGGTATCCCAAAATGGTATTGTCACCAAAGATAAAACAAGTGTTGGTTGAATTTATACTATAAAAAATGACCTAATAGGTCAGGCAGGCCTAGGTTAAAAACTCATCTGGATGGCACAATTAGGGAATACTCACTCTATACTGGGCACCATAATTAGTGGTTCTTGCATTTATATTTGGGTAAATCTTCAACACTTAACAGTATTGCTAAATATCTCTATATATCAATACTCTGGAAAGGTAATTGACTCATTACTAATATCACTTAAAGAAAATAAAATCTTACCTATGGTCTGTCTGACTTCAAAATCTCTTCTGCCTCCTGTTATTGGTTCTACATTGCTCCACTAAGAAGGTATACTTTGAAATTCAGCATAGCATTAAATGGACTGATAGAGACACTCATCTGTTATTTCTTGCATACCTGTTAAATTGTAGGTGCTGTGCTTAGCACTGGAACACACAAAAATGAATAAGCCATGAGCCCTGCCTCTAGGAGCTCACTGGCATATAAGTGATATGATTGACTACTGTGCTCTTATGAGTTAGAGCTTTTGCTGAAGTGGGGCTAGGTCATAGAGGAGGGACATCCATCTCACACTAAGTGTCCTCTTGGAAAGGAGGAAGGAAAGAGCCCTAGAGGAACTGATGCTTGAGTCGCATCTTAAGCCATCAGCAGGAAAAACCCTCCAAGCTATGAAAGGGTTTTGCATAAGAAGCCATGAAAAAGAATGTAGGCATTTACAGGGACACCTGGGGACACAGTGAAAAATATAACTAGAAAGTTAAGTCAGGATCAGAGGAATTACGGAGGCTAAGGAAATGAGTTTTAACCTTGCAGTAAATGGCCGAAGCTGCTTATTGATCTAAGGTAGGTAGATCACACAACGTGGTTTCATCTCAGAAGGCAGCACTATGAAAGAACAATAAATCTGTAGACATAGGGACCAGCTAAAACAAATGTACTGGGTTAAAGGGCATTCATCTTTTTAAAACTCAATATATGCCTCCAAGCCAGTAAATAACTAAATGGAATTTTTAAAAATCTGATTCACTCTTCTTACACACACACATACACACACATTTTCCTTTGTTCTTTACATTAGCAACCCCCCCCACACGTGCACATATTTCTTCTTGGAATTGAACTTAATTAAATTTTGAGGAAGTCTATGACTCTTAATTTTCAGACAAAATAGGGTTTGGAACCCCTGTTGTGAGATAATTACTGGAAAAAAATTGTGCTAGGGAAGCTGTGTAGAAGAACATGCATATTCTTTGAAAATTGAGGTCAAAATTATGCCTAAAAATCACTTGCTCCCACTGTCAGGCAAGGTCTCAGAAAATATTTTAGAGGGACAATCCCTTTAGAAGAAAATAAATATTAATGATATGCAAAAAGTTGAAGCCAGGTGTGGTGGCACATGCCTTTAATCCCAGCACTCGGAAGGCAGAGGCAGGCGGATCTCTGTGAGTTCGAGGCCAGCCTGGTCTACAACAGTGAGTTCCAGGCCATCCTGGGCTACAGGGAGGCCTTGTCTCAAAGAGACCTTAA
>NW_008347125.1:1617695-1652458 GCF_000622305.1 Nannospalax galili
ACTTATCTCTGCCTGCTGCCTGTTTTCCTGTAAAATATACTTCAGTCTCTCATGTCTCTAGTCTGGGATACAAGATAGCCTTTCTTTTCTTTTTGAGACAGGGTCTCCTTGTAGCCCCAGCAGTCCTGAAACTCTCTACAGAGACCAGGCTGGCCCCCATCTCACAGGGGATCTGCCTACCTCTGCCTCCCAAGTGCTGAGATTAAAGTCCTGTGCCACCACACCCTGCAAGTCTTCTTAAAATGGATAGAAACTGAAAGGGTCACCAAAGGGCACCCTAACCCCACAGGCTACAGGATTCAACTGGACACAATGGGTTAGAATACAACAGCAGTATCTATGAAACACAGTGGCCACTCCTCTCACCCACCATGTGAGGCTGGGTTCCCCATCTGCATTTAACCAAGCACCCACTGAATCTGAAAACGTATCCAAATATGTACAGACTTTTTTCCTAGTTGTCATTCCCCCTAATGTTTGTGTTTTTGAGATAGGGTATCCCTGTAGTCCCAGCTGACCTGGAACTCACTATGTAGACCAGGCTGGCCTCAATCTCACAAAGATCAGCCTGCCTCTGCCTCCAAGTGCTGAGATTAAAGGTGTGCTCCACCTTTTAGTGACAGAGCGTCACTCTAGCACAGGCTAGTTATAGCCCAGATGACCTAAAACTCATGACAGTCCTCCTGCTTCAGTCTCTTGAGTGCAGGATTATAGGTGAGCCACCATACCCAGTTCCCTGCCATTTCTTGTTCTTTGGAGGGCTGATGTTTTTGTTTGCTTGTTTATGATAGGATCTCATTATGTTGCCTTGGCTGGTCTCATACTTCCTATGTAGACCAAACTGGCCTTGAACTTGCTGTGATCCATCTGGCTCTGCCTTTTAAGTATTGGGATTACAGGCACATGCCACTACTCCTGAAACATTTACATAGCATGTACAGTGTCAGGTGATGCTCTGGTTTCTTTTCCTATATCACTTCATTTAAGGCTCATAATCTTCTGAGGCTAAGCATCTTCTAAGATGACACAGCCTCAGATCCCAGGCTCTTGACTACCACACTCAGGGTGCTCTGTGGAGCCAGTTGCCCAGTGGTGTCTGCCAGCAGGCATGCTTGCCTCCTTAAGGGCTTGTGATTTTCATCTGGCTCATGGATACCTTCCCCTGATCTGAAGGAAGAAGGTACTGGAAGTTTCCCACCCTAGATTCTAATCCTTAACTGACTTCCTTGTCTTACCTTTTTAGAGTTTTAACTGCCTAATTTTCCAACTAAAGATACTAACGTTTAACAATTTCCCATTACTAAATGTGAAAAGTTCAATAAATAATGACTGGAGAAGATGTACAGAAACACTAACTCACTGTTTCATTCACTGATTCGTAACTGACATATGCCCACATCCAGAGAAAACAGCTAACAAGCCAGCTCCCACCCAGTGCTTAAACTTTCCATGTTTGTGGTATAACCAACAGCTTGCAGAATTCAGATATGGGGAGAGGGGCAGCAAAGACAACACAGAACTCACTGTAGAGGGTGTTCCCCATAGGCTTGATAAGGCACATGACATACCAATGACATTAAATCACAATTTTTTAATAGCAATGATTAATAAAATTATTAAAACAAAATACATATAACTATATGAGAAAAACAGAAGAATACTTTGGGGGCAATCTATACACTGCCAATCTCTGTGATGACAAGATGCATTAGAGTTCTCCCTCAAGAGCCATGGTAGATTGCTACCAGGACCCTTTGCATATACTAAAATCCAAGGGTGTCCAATTTTTTTATTTAAATGGTATTATATATATATACATATATATTGTGTACATGTCTTCTGATATACTTTAAGCCATCTCTAAATTACTTGTAATACCTACTATGAATATTTACATAAGTAGTTGTTGTACTGTACTATTAAGAAATAAAGGCAAAACATCTGTATATACTCAGCAAAGAAGCAAGTTTTTGAAATGCCTTTGAATCACAATTGGATGAATCCATTGATGCGGAACTCAGAGGCAAGAGGGTTACTCTGCAGAGTTTCGGTGGATGGCAAATGCCGAGGAGAAGCTGGCTGACCTGTTTTTGGTTATTGGCTTGCATGACTCCCAAGCTGACTCCTTGTGCATGCCAGATATTTGCTCCCATGCATACCAGCTAGTGGGACTCATCAGAAAGACTGAGATTTCTCCTAGGAATAACTGCACAGTGTATCAAAGGCAAAGACCTATGAGTTTTTCCAAATTATTTGATAGAATAGATCAATTCCCACTAGTTGAGTGTTTCCTACCCATTTTTAGAGGCACTAAAACACCAATAAAGTATACCCTACCAATTTTATTAGCACAAATTAAAAATAATAATAAACAACCATGAAAACAGCCACAGTAACCACAAAAGCAGTTGCAGTGTACCAGAAACAGCGGAAAGAACACTGCATTCGGGAAAAGGAAATGTGCAGTTTTCAGTTCTGCCCTTCGCTAGCAAGTCAGGGCAAGCTAATTAAACTGTCTGGGTCTCAGTTTCCTCATAAACCAACAATGATAGCTTCTACCTTAAATGGCCCTTGAGAAGTACAAACACAGATACGGAAGTTCATAGCAGGGTTTCTGAAAACGGTAAGTCTCCAGAAAATGAGCTTATTCTAGAACTTTGAACATCTTGGCCATTCTCAAGAGACATGTGTAAATATGAGTACTTGTGACTCTAATTAAATAAATATTTGTGGGAAATGTAGCTTTTTAGGAGTCAGTCAGCAAGCAGTCTGATGATGAAGAATGCCAAGAGCAGAGGACTAGACTCAGAAGCAGTTGGTGGGAGGGTCATGGTGGGGAGCAGTCAGGAATGGGGGAGATGAAGTTGGAACTTCTGAGCATCAGTGGACTTTGGTGAAATACAAAGAGAGATGGAAGGTGGTTTGTACTCATGAAGCTAAATGGTATGTATAAGGAAAAAAAAAGCTTTGCACAGTGAAGCATTCTCTCAATGCATTCGCTAAAGGCAGTGCAGACTACAGTATAGTAGGGGGACACTGCACTGGGAGAAAACCAACAAGTAGCTGAGCCATGCTGACAAGTGTGACATGGGTGTCAACAAGCAATGCAGAGCCAAGAACTAAATTCAAGAGGCAGAACATCTCATGGCGGATCTGATGTGCTCTAGAAAGATTTTCTTGCTTTGCAAAGCATCCTTGCCTTTAAATCTAACCAACATGGCTCAGTATCCAAAACATCCCTAATTCCCTGGGTTGCTGTGCTCCCTTAAATGCACCAGACTTTCAATAAAGGCCACATAGAATATATTTCCAAAAGACAAATTAACCAGCAGCTGTTGGATGCAATGATTTAAACAGCTCTGCCCATCCAAGCAGCACAAATCCATGCCTGCCAAACGGTTGTCTGGCCTGTTTTGATCACACACAACTCACTTCTCCAAAGAAGCATGCTTTTAAGTATTCCCCTTTCCATGCCAGCAGGCAGAAAATGTCCGGCAGAACATTCAAGCCTGTGACAGAACTAAATCACACATCCTGCTATTTAAAACAAATCCCAGGTGACATCCTCTCTTGCTCTCTCTCTTGAAATGACTGAGTTTATCAGCATTTTCCCTCTGCAAACAACATCTAAACTGGCAGCTGCTTCTCATTCGGCATCCATTGAGGTCACGTTGTCTGAAAATGGAACTGGGAAGCCATTTTCTGAAAATCATGAGATCTGATGAGAGAGGCCAGGGGAGAGCAAACTCTACTCTGCCAGTGCACAAATCATTATCAAGAAATGCCAACCCCATGAAATACATTCCAACTGTTGTGCTTCTCTGTTGAAAAGTGAATGGCATGGTCCTGAAAACGGAATAGGCAGGACATCTCCCATGATCCTGGGGGTGGGAAAACTTAGTTGATCTTTTTTCCTCCAGTATTACTCTTTTCCAACATACATTATCTCAAATGGAAGCATTCCCTTTGGGGTAAGATGAAATTACAAAATCTCACAGAGCTTTTGAGATCCATCAGTTGGTCTGGCCACCAACGTAACTCAAATGTGGTGAGTTGCTGAAGATACTGTATCTTAGTCTATTCATGGGACACTGTGTTCTAAAGATTCTGAAGATCAATTAAATCAGAAACCATTAGAACTATGGCAGGCCAGCGCATGCAAAATAACTAACTAAAATAAGTAAATAAATAAATAAATAAATAAATAAATAAATAAATAAATAAATAAATAAAATGAGGAGCTGGAGAGACAGCTCAGTGGTTAAGAGGAATGGCTGCTCTTGCAAGGGACCCGGGTTCAATTTCCAGCACCCACATGGGAGCTAACAACCATCCATAACTCCAGTTCTAGGAGATCCAATGCCCTATTCTGACCTCTGCCAGCATTGCATGACATGGATACACTTACACACATGCAGCAATAAACTCATATACATAAAAAAATAATAAAATATATTTTTTAATGATTTTAAGAATTTGCAGTAGGGATTGGAAGCAAAGACATCATGCTTAGACTACAAAAGCATTTAAATGAGATAAGGCCGCCCTTCTTAGGTCATATGGACAGTTAGATGATATGAAATAGATTACTGTGCACTCGGTCAAGGGGGAGGATACAAAATATAACTAAATGACTTATTTCAATATGGAATTTTCCTCAATTTGACATGTGCCTTGGTTAAATAGCAGAATGCCTTCATCTTTCTGTAGATGATTCTAATACTTAAAGAAAAAGAGTTTTTATGGCACTTTTGTGACTAAAACTTTTCAGAGTAGATACATTAGGTCTATTTTTCATAAAAATCTTTACTTACTGTTCCAACAGTCCTTGTTACAAGTATATATTATAAATCTGCAAACGGTATTAATGTCAGCAGCTCTATTCTCCAGTCAGCTCTAGGTGCAATTGATACTATAATTATTTTGACATTTTCTATTTTTCTTACACATGTACATGACATGGTGTGGGGGAGTATCAAAGGCAATTTCAAAGAAATATTTCTTTTGTTCCACCATATGAGTTCTGGGAATCAAACTTAGGTCATGAGTTGGGGCAGAAAACACCTTTACCAGTTGAGCCATTTCACCTGTCCAACAATGCTTTTTATAGTATTATTGAAGTCGTTATAAGCTCAAAGTAATTTTAGCCCCTTAGTTACATATTTAAAACTGTGTGTAACAGAGGGAAGGAAAACAGATTACTACAAATTTCCCCTTCTGGATGCAATTTGACCTCTAAAAGGAAGGAGTGGTGTGCAGAGGAGGGTAGAAGAAGACAGCAGACTATGGAGCTTTCCTCTTAGACTACGAAGTGCTGTCAGAGGCTCTGCGATGCCACCTCTGTGTTTCTGGACCTCTTCCCAGTAAAGGTTTCCTCATTTTACAGACTTCTTATGCCAAAAGCTGAAGAAAAAAGTTTTATATTTTTTGAGTTACTTTTCCTTCTTATCTTGCCAACTGTCTCCTTGAATCAGGATCATGGAAATTCACAATGCCCTTGAAGCCACAAAAAAATTGGAACTTACTATAACTGAGAATCCTGTTTGTCTTCCCTCCAAATGAAAGAGAAGAGCAGCAGAAGCTTAGCTCATGGATGTGTTTGTTGCCCCTTTCTGAGCTACTGGGATGCATGGTTAAGACTGGGTGGGCTGCAGAATCACCAGATGATACTACAGCCCGATCAGCATATCTTTTGACTAAAATGGCCAGGCTGACTACTATAAAAGTAAGGCCTACATCAAAAGCTGGTCTTTTCCAGCCTGTGTCTTTGAAGGAAAAAAGAAAAAAGAACCCATTTTTTTGCTATGGCTTGGATAATCATGCCCAAAGGCCCAAATGTTAAAGGCATGGTCGTCTGCCCATGGCCCTATTGGCAAATGGTAGGACCTTTAAGAGATAGAGCCTAATGGCAGTTCTTGGCTCACTGAGGGTGTGGCTTCAAAGGGAGCTGTGGCTGCTGGTCTCTTTCTCTGCTAGCTTCCAGGTGCCATGAAGTGAGTGCCTTCCTCCACCATACATGCCCACCATGAGGTGCTGCCTCACCATTGGCTCCAAAGCAAACAACAGGCCATAGACTGGAATTTCCAAACTTTGAGTCAGAATATACCCTCTCCTTGAATAACTTTATGTTCTCAGGTTGCTTTGACAGAAAGCTGAATGTCACACATGTTAAAGTGTGAGTGTATTTACATACTCAGGGCCAGAACAAAAAAGAGCAAAGGGCAAGAAGAAAGCTTGCATTTTCTTTTGCTTTAAAGAAAGCATGGTATGAAATTCTGAAGCATATCACATCTTTGCTCAGCGTCCTTCCTTTGCTCAACCTGTGTTGCTGGTTCTTCTCATTTCCTTTAATAGCCTATCAGTGCGTCAGGGACCCAAGGCATTCTTGTCTCTCCACACTCACTCCCTGAGTGACTTCAGAAAGTTCCATTTGTATAGCAACAATTCCCAAATTGTTTCTATCCCTGAAATCATCACATGAAATGAACTGTTCAACTAAACTAGCATTTCGTTGGGATGCATAAAGTGGCATCAACTTAGTACTTCCAAACAGATCCTTAATTGTTCTCCTCAAACATGGCTTTTCTTTACCTCAGTAAATAATATCCATTCTGTTTATTTAGGCCAAATATCTCAGCATCATTTTGACTACTTTGTCTCTTATTTACATTTACTTCATCTGCAATTCTACTGACTATATTCAAAATAGATTCAGGATCATCCCACCACATCCTCCATCAGGGTTTAAACTCAGCCTCATCTCTAGGCTGGAAGGAGTCTCCATGCCCATGCGGCACCCCAACTTGTCTTCCTGTTTCTGCCTGTGGCTTCCCAGTTATCTATTCTGTACACAGAGAAATGCTGACAATATTGACTGGGTCAACAGGACATTTCTACTACCTTTCTGACTCATCTTTGCCATTTTGTTCATTGTTTATCCCTGACACCTTAATGAGTGTCCTCTGCATCATACGTACTTATAAATATTAGTGGAGTGGATGCGGGCTTAACTCAGTTTAGGAAATGTCAAACTAAACATGAAATGCTTAGATACTGAGACTGTAAAAAGTAAACAGTATTATTTAGAAAGAGAAAATATGTCTAAAGATCATCCAATTTACTACTTCATTCTAGTTCCAAACTCAGACTGGAAGCTTAAGTAACTTCCTAATGGCTAGTCATCAGAGACACTCTTGCTCAATATCAGTTCTTTCAAGAGTCATATGGACTCCATATGGACTCTGCTGGCAGGAAGTTTTCCTTTTTAGGAGTTCACTCACATCTTTCTCATTTTGAAGTTCTCATATGATGATCAGGAGATTAACAATGTGCATCCTAGAGATGATCTCTCCTATACATCAGGCTACTCTGCTGCTTTCTGTGTGACCTTAAACAAATTACTTAGTCTCTCTGTGCCTCGAGATCTTCATCTGAAAAAGGAAATAATAAAGGGACCTTATATTATTAAATGACTTAGTAAATATAAAACATAACAGTATTTGGAACACAGCAGTTTAATAGATAATGGATGTTACTGTTTCGGTTAAAAACATTATTGTTGATGTTGATGCTAAGTATACTCTAGATGCATAAAAATTGAGTAAGATAAAATAAAAGTGAAGAGTTTTATGTATGGTTGAAGTTTGGTTGTTACCAGCTTAAAATAACCATTCTGATTATTTTTATAAGCTTCCTGTCAATTACAGATAAAATATCCATAGAAAAAACAAGAAAAGAATCAAAGTACATTAGTTTAAAAATAAAAAAGAATCAGTGAAACACAGGGAACAGTGAGAGAGAAAAAGAATAATAAAAGATCTACAACACAAATATAAACCAAAAAAACAACCAAAAACCCCGAAAGTAAGCCCCTCCCTATCAGTAATTACCTCAGATGTGAGTTGAACTTCCCAGTCCTAGGAGATATCATGGCAAGATGTAACTGTATGTCTTCATTGTCTATGAGAGACACTTTAGATTTAAGGCTGAAAGTGAGGGATACAGAGAATCCACACCAACGCTAAACAAAGGAGGTCAGGAGTGTCTACGCATCTCTTAGACAAAAGAAGGTTTAACTCAAAATCTGTCACCAGACACCAAGTAACAAATGCAGGCATCATACTTTGATAAGGGTTTCAGCTCCCCAGTTATAAATATAAATGCACCAACACCAGAACACATAATATATGAAGCAAATACTGATATAATTGAAAGGTCAAATAATGCTCAACATGTACTGGTTATAAATCCATTTCAACAAGTCCAGTAGACAAGTTAAATGAAACATCTTTGCTACTTACAGACAGGCAACAAGAGGTGATAAAAGACCGGGACTTCCTGCAAGTGGGCTGGTTGGCGTTCTGAGAGAATGGAATCTGTGTGCGCCAGAACTTCAGTGGAAGGATACTGAAAAGTAGCCTGCTGAGTTTATGCCGTGGATAAGTGAGACTCAGTAGGCTAAAGCACAGTAGGACATTGTGCTCCAAGAGGACTAGGAATGGAGAACCACACTGTCTTAGCCGGTTATTCCTGATGTTAATTTCTGGCACATTCTATGCTTATTGTTGGGAACCACAAACAAAAAAGAGAAGGAATCTATGTTGGTTCAGGGCCATCTAGAGAACTGCCAAATAGGGAGCAACACTGTAATATCAGAGTATTTCAATATCTCATTTTCAGAATGGATACATCGAGACAGAACATAAATGAGAGTGGATTGAACATTACAGACAAGAGAAATCCAAACAAAGTATGCAGAATTTTGCCCAGACATCAGCAGAATGTTCACTCTTTCTGAGTGTAGAAGACAGTATAGATTATTGAACTGACAAATTAAAGAAGACTGAAGTCATATCAAATACCTTTGATCAAAATGAAATGAAATCGATAACAGCAAAAGGAAAAGTGAAAGATTCACAAGTGTATACAAGTTGAACAATACACTTCCGGAAAACCAATAAGTCAAAGATGAAGTTTTAAAGGAAATTGGAAAATATCTTGAAACAAAACATATCAAGACATATGAAATGTAGCAGATAAAACACTAAAAGTTTATTGTGACAAAGATTACATCAAAAAAGAAGAAGGAAGATTGCAAGCAACCAACTAACGTCACACTTTAAGGAAATAAAAGAAGAACTCAAACCCAAATTTGGCAGAAGGAAGGCAATAACAGAGATCACAGTGAAAATACATGACATAAAGAATAGAAAATTGTGATGGCTAATCTTGGTTGTCAAATAGCCTGGACCTGGAATTAACTGAAACGAGAGAGACTTTCCTGATTGGATCATTTGAAGCTGGAAGACCCGCCCTAAATGTGGGTGTTACCTTCTGATGGCAGCCTGTAAAAAGGCCATGGTAGACGGGAGCTTTTGCTTTTTGCCCGCTTGCCTTCTCTCTCATTGGCAGTTTCATCTTGCTGCTGTGGCATTCCTCTGCTGATAGTAGAACCACCTTCTTCGAATTCCAATGTAGACTGAAGACCAGCAGACCTCCAGGAATCCTCCAGGCCTTAAGCACCAGATTGGGACTGCTGAGACATCCAGCCTCATGGACTGAGCAAACACTGGATTCTCAGCTTCTCCAGTGTGGTGCAGCCATCCTTGGACTACTCAGACTCTATCCTGTAAGCCAATCTGATAAAGTCAATCTAATAAAATGAATATATATATATATATATTCATTTTATTAGCTCTGTTTCTTTAGAGAACCCTGATAAATACAAAAAAAAAAAAAAAACTAACAAAACTGAGTTGCCTTTTTTTTGGAAAATCAAACAAAGTTGACAAATCTTTATTAGGAGTTAATGATAAAAATACAAATGAAACTCAAATTAATTAAAATGTAGAAAGGAATCAAAGAAGAAACAGTAAAACTGGTACTACAGAAACAAAATTCATTGTATGAAAATTCTATAAGAATTATGTACCCAAAAAACTGAATGATTCTTAAGAAATAGATAAGTTTCTAGAAACATATGGCTGGATCATAACAAGATATAAAATCTCAACATATATATGACTAATGAGACTGAGTCCAAAAGTTCTCAATGAAGAAACTTGACTTCCTTCACTGGTTAATTCCATCAAATATTTAAGTAATGCCAATACTTCTCAAACTCTTTCCAAAAATTAAAGTGAAAAAAACACTTCTAAACTCACTTTATAAGCATAACATTACCCTGACAACCGAGACAAAGACTCTACAGGAAAAGAAAAATCATAGGCAAATGCCACCAGATAAACACAGTTGCAAAAATTTCAACAGAATAGTAGAAAATTAAATCCCACACCAAATTAAAAAGATCATGTACTGTGAGTAAAGGAAATGTGTCTGTAGGATTTGAGGAAGGTTCAAGACAGAAAAATCAGTCAACACAGTGCACTACATTAACAGAATGGATAATAAAAATCACATTATCATCTCAGTGCATGCAGAAAAGACATTTGTGAATCTTCAACATTTTTTTATGATAAAAATGATCTCAACAAATGAGGAACAGAAGGAAACCACCTCAGTGTAATTAATAGAGGCCATATATGAAAAGCCCAGAGCTAATATTATACTCAGTGGTGAAAACCTGCAAACTTTGCCTCTAAGATGAGGAACAAAACAAGGATGCACAGTCTAGTCACTTCAATTCAACACAGGATTGGAGAATTTAGCCAAGGAAATTAGGCAAGAAAAAAAATATAAATAAAAGATATTCAAATAGGAAAGAAGCAGCAAAACACATATTTTGAATGATGTGTTCTTGTATGTAGCAACTCTAAAGACCCCCCCCATAAAACATACTATAACTAATTTATAGATTCTGCAGATTTCCAGGAAACAAAATCAACACATGGGGCTGAAGAGGTGACTCAGCAGTTAAGAACATTGACTGCTCTTGCAGAGGATCCAGGTTCTATTCCCAACACCCACATAGCAGCTAACAACCATCTGTAACTCCAGTTCCAGGGGATCCAGTGCCTTCTTCTGACCTCTGCAGGCATTGCACAACACAGGTGCACTTACATACATGTAAGCAATTCACCCATACACATGAAATAAAAATAATAAATAAAATATTTTTATAGTGTGTTAAAAATAAGTCTGATCAACCAAGTATTTTTCTTAAGATGTATTTTCTTTTTTGGTCTTTTAAAAATCAACATGCAAATGCCAGTTGCATTTCTAAAAACTAAACTATCCACAAAGAAAACTGAGAAAACCATTACACTGACAACAAAATAAAAAAGAATAAAATACTGAAAACCCTTCTATAGGTTGGAGAGAGAAAACAATGCTAACAAAATATTTTAAAAATTGAAAAAATTAAAAAGAATAAAACACTTAGAAATAAGCTTGGGAAAGGAAAAATCAAAATTCCAGTGATGTGTATTTGTAGAAATAGAAACACAATCTTATAATTGACAGGAATCACAAACGACCCCAAACATTCAAAATAGTCTTGAGCAAGAAGAAAATTGGAAACTGATTTAGAAGTATGTATGCAAAGGATGGTATTGATGCAAAGAAAAATATGTACAAAACAGGATAGAATTGATGCAAAGAAAAATATGTGGGTTTATAGAACAGAACAGACAGTCTACAAATCAATTCAGGTACATGTACATACAACTAATCTTCACCAAGAGTACTAGGAATGAAAAATGAAGAAGGGATAGGCTTCTTAGTAAATGTTTGGAAATGAATATCCATACAAAAAAGAGCAAAAATTGACTCCTTTCACATACTGTCCACAAAAGTATATTCAAAATGGATTGGGAACTTAAACGGAAGAGTGGAAACTTGAAAATTAGTATCAGAAAGCATAAGAAAAACTTCTTGACATTGATTTCTTAAATGTGACACCAAAAAGAACAGGCAACAAAAGCAAAAAATGAAAGAACCAAAATGAACAAGACCAAACTAAAAAGCTCTACACAGCTACGGAAGCAACAGCATAAAACGGCAGCCTGTGGAACGGGAGAACACGCTTTGAGATTCTATTACAGTAAGTGATTAATATCTAAAATGTATACGAAAGTCTTAAACTCGGTAACAAGAAAACTGAGAATCCAATTTTTGAAATGGACTTATGGAATTAAATAGGTATTTTTCTAAAGAAGACTTACAAATGGTGGTCAGTGTGTGTGTGTTGTGTGTGTGTGTGTGTGTGTGTGTGTTCAGTACCATGGATCACTGGGGAAATGCAAATCAAAGCCACAGAAAGAGATCACCTCATACTTGTTATAATAAGAGCAAGATAGGAAGAGGGGGTGAGAGACTATGTGGAGAAACTAGACCTCTTATAATCTACTGGTGGGAATGTACACTGGCACAGCTGCTATGGTGCTATGGAGTTAAACAACCATATGATCCAGCAATCCCACTTATGCATATTAACTGAAAATAATTGAAATCAGGAAGTCAAAGAGGTATTTGCACCCCCAAGCCCATTACAACATTATTCACAAGAGCCAAATTATAGTTATAACCCGAGGGGATGTGAGATGTGAATAAAGAAAATGTGGCTCATACATATAGAGACAATAGCCTTGTAAAAGAAGAAAATCCTGGAATGTGTGGCAACTTGAATTAACCTGAACAACAACATACTAAATGAAAGAAGATAGTCACAGAAGGATAAATTCTGTACAGTTCTGCTTTTATTAGTTAAAGAAAGCAGCAAAATTCAGAGAAGTATTTGACAGAATCATGGCTGCCAGCATCCTGAGGAAACTGGAAGGTGCTATACAATAGGTCTAAAATTTAGTTAAGCAAAGTGAGTAAATTCAAGATGTGTTTTATAACATCATAACTATAATATACTGTATCATCCACCTTAAAATTTGTTTAAAAAGTAGATCTGTTAAATGCACTTGCTACAGGATTAAATCAGAAAACATCTTTAGGATGATGACAAGGAAGATTTTTGAACACTGTCAATCAAAAGACTAGAGAATAATTTCTCAAGGAAAACGCCATAATTTCTGATGTCTGAAACCAGACTAAAGCAAAACAATCATACAAAGTTGGCCGTGTGATTCCAATGGGGATAACAAGGCCAGGCCCCCCACAATTACGCCCAAAGACACCAGTGGAGTCCATAGCCTCTGCACACCCTGCAGCCCACACACTGCTCTGAGGAATGAAAGAGAAAGACTGGGCCTGATTTGGTGACTCACATCAGGAAGACATGCTCAGCTGGCTCTGGTACAGCCTTCCCAGGGTGCTAGGCAGAGAGCACTCATGCCCAGCCACCATACTCCCAGTTCAGAGATGCTCTCAGGGGATGAACAAGGCCCTTTTCCACTCCCCCAGGTTTAAAGTGCCCTATATTTTGTTTTTTTTTTTTTCCCAAATCAGAGCTAATCTTTATAGAAGACCAAACACACAATCTTTGTAGAGCCAACAGCAGCTTAGATCGGCAGCCAGCAAATGGTGGTCCAAGGGCCAAATCTGGCCCACAGCATATTTCTCTAAATAAAGTTTTATGGCAAGCTCATAGCTTTGAGAATGTTAATTCAAGCATCTCCAAGATAAAGTATGTGAAACCTGGGACTGGAGAGATGGCTCTGTGGGTAAGAGTGTGCATACTGCTCATGCAGAGGACCTGAGCTCAATTCCCAGCACTCACAGCCTCCTGTAAGTTCAGCTTTGAGGGATCTGACACCCTCTTCTGCCCTCTATTGGCTCCTGCACGCACTTGCACAACAGTCCCCCAAACCACAGGGACATTCGGAGACAGAAATTTGACTCCATAGGCCTTAATATATGTGACAGAATGCATGAAACCTGGTGGGGGGGTGGGGACTATGGGAGGTACGGATAGGGGAGAGGGTCTAAATATGATAAAGATGTACTAAATGAAATGCAATGATTTAAATAGTAAAATAATAAAAAGAAAAAGAATGAAAATAAAAATCTAAAATATGTCAAATTCTTTCATCCTCTTTTTAAAGATTTTCAACAGACAAAGGAAAAATAATAGGGTAGAATGGATCAACTTTCTACAAACCCAGCCCAAGATATCAAATGCTGTGTCTAGAGTATATGTCTTCAACTCCCAGTGTTAATCTTCACTGTCAGTTTGACAGGACTTAGAATTACCTAGGAGAAGCACCCCTCCACATATCTGTGAGGATGTTTTCAAAGAGGTTAACTAAGTTTGGACGACCCATCCTAAATGTGAGCAGCACTATTCCGTGGGCTACTGTTCTGAGAAAAAATACAGGAGAAAGCCACGTGAGTACCTGCATTCATTTCTCACTCCTTCCTAACTGTGGGTATGATGTGACCAGATGCCCTGGGCTCTCACTGCCACAGCTAGAGCCATTCCAGCCAGCAGGCCTCCCCACCATGGTACCTTCAAACTGTAAGCCAAAATAAAAGCTTCTTTCCTGAAGTTTCTGTTATCAAGTATTTTGACACAGCAAGAAAAGTAACAAATATACTCAGTATAAGTGGTTAAGAATGGAGGCACTTATGTTTGTGACCCATTAATTCCTGTTCTCCCAGAAGAAGCCATATTACTCTGATTTCTGTCATCACTTATTGGTTTTGCCTGTTCTAAAACCTCATACATACAGAATCACCTAGTCATTTCTTTTACCTTTCTTTTTTTTACTTACTAATTTTTATTTCATGTGTATGAGTATTTTGCCTGCAGGTATATGTGCACAATGTGCATGTTCTGCCTGTGGAGGCCAGAAGAGGGCATCAAGTCCCCTAGAACTAGAGTTACAGGCAGTTGTTAGCTACAATGTGGGTGCTGGAAACCAAACCCAGGTCATAAGTGACAATTTTTCACAAAATGGAGAATCTGTAAGTATTAGTAAGGATGTGAGCTGCATAGGTATATGTATTTGTTACAATTAATTGAAGTGTGTAAACCTGTTTATTTTCCTATATGAAAATTTACCTCAGTAAAATGAATGGCTTAAAAATGAATTAGGCATTTCAGTTAGCAAACAATAATTTTAATCTAGTGTATTTTTATATTTGCAATTTCATGTTCTGGTAATTTTTCCTATTAGTAGTAAGATTCTTAGGCAATTTCTTGAGACAAGTTATGTACCAACTTTTACTTATGATTATGATGCCAAGTATCTGTGTATCTGTCTTGCTACAGAACTCAGTCTCTATTGGTCCTTTGATACCAATTTATACCAATGCGATGCATAACGGTATTTCCTAGGTTTAAAGTTTCTTCCATTTGTTCTGACTCTTTTCACTTCAAACTAATACTAATTGTTACCCATGGCTTATAATATCAATATGGTATATTTTAAAATTAAATACTTATTTGCTTATATCATGCATAGACTGAAGATTTATAGCCTATAAATTATCAATTTTAAAAAGACATAGATTTTAAAAGATATGTTTTGATATTGCATTCCCAGTACCTATAGATAACTGTATATTTGCTTCATCAAAAGAACTGACCTGAAAGACAATAAAAAATAAAAATTTTAAAAAAAATGGAGATACTGAAATCAGGAAGACTGCGGTTCAGAGCCCAGATTTGCTGTTTACTTGCTGTGTAACCTTAGGCTAGTTAATCTTTCTAAGTTTGACTTGAAATAAAATTTTAAAAATCTCTTACTCAGAGGACTCTTACGAGGAATAAATGAATTATTATGTACAAAGAAAGCAGTACATTGTATCTACACAAAGAGCTGCCTATTATGATGGATGTTGTAAACAAAAATTTAAACCTCAGGGAGTGCAATTTTCCAGGATTGAATACGAAGCATCAGCATTACCTGCACAGTTCTCCCCAGGATCCCCACAGAGAGAGCCATTGGTTTCGGGTCTTCTTGTAGTATTTCTATCTGCAGTCACGCAGTGGAGAATCACAAGACCTTCAAGTTCAAAACAGAACCAAAACAAACATGAAAACTTGAAAATTTTGCTTAATGTAAAATATCCTCTAAATGTCACCACCTGCTGATGAAAACAGCAAGCCTGAGGCTTCCGTGGCACGTCATTGTCTCTGAGCCAGGCAGGGACAAAACGTGTCTTATGTTTTCAGCTCAGT
The DNA here is from genome assembly GCF_000622305.1 of Nannospalax galili. NCBI lineage: Eukaryota > Metazoa > Chordata > Mammalia > Rodentia > Spalacidae > Nannospalax > Nannospalax galili. The sequence continues at coordinate 1,633,729 of NW_008347125.1, forward strand.
GTAAAGACAGAATTTTCAAATCAGCATCTCTTCAGCTAACTATGCATCTTAAGGGAGGAGATTTGGCCACAGCCTGTGATAGAGGTTTATCACAAAAGCAGGGGTAGAGGGATGGGAGTCCAGTCACCAAATGAATACTCTAAGGAAGATTCAGAGAAAATGGTAAATAAGATCCCATGGCAAGAAGAGCTACGCCATTGCACAAGGACAAGATGCGTCAACCTTTCTCTGGTGTTAACTCTTGAATGTACTTCCTCACAGGGGGATGGGATTGATAATCCATGGGGATTTTTTTTTGGTGGTATTGGGTATTGAACCCAGGGTCTCATGCATAAAAGGCAAGCCCTCTACCACTGAGCCGTACCCTTAGCCTTTTTCATGGGGAGGCTTTAAGAATTTTAGATCTTACCACTTAAGAACTAAGAGAAACAGTCCTCACATCTTCCCAGGAACAAGAAACATGTTGTAGTTAGAATGGTTCAGAAACAGTAGTAGTACTTGTGTGAATCCTGATTCACACAAACCAAGTATGAAAAGTCTGTTATTAGACCATCAAGGAAATTCAGCACTGACTAGACATTAGATCCATTAAAGAACTACTGCAAATATTTTAAAGTATGATAATGGTACCGTGGTTTTTATTGGGTTCATGTTGTCTAGAAATAGATGTTTAAATACTCACAAATGAAATAAAATACCTAAAGTTTGCTCTATTATTATCACTATCATCATTATTTTGTGGCACTGGGAATTAAATCCAGGACATTCTGCATTCTAGGCAAGTGCTCTACCACTGAGCTGGACCTAGCCCTGGGCCTTATTTTAAAATAATCCATTATAGGAATGTGAGAACATGGTGATAAAAGAAAGGCAGAGATAGAATGAAGCTTGCCACATGTTCATAACTGTTGAAGCTGGATGTTTGATGGATCAGGGTTCATTATGCTGATCTTAGTATATGTTCAAATGTCTGCAATGAGAAGAGGATAGGGGATGATAGAAGAAAGGAGGAATATGAGGACATCTTAGGGACTGGCTGCTCTGTTTAAGACCTTGTTGACAGTGTTAGGCATGTGTTAAGGATGCAGAACACTCAACACAGTGCTGGCATATAATCAGTGCCCAATAAATTGCTTCATTATCATGCAGCTGGTAGGAATAACAGGCACTCCCACTGATTGTTGGAAATTATACATCTGGCCAACAGTTTCTAAACAACATGTTCTCCAATGCCATTCAATTCAGCAAACATCCATGAGCATTCTGAAACACCCGGTGAACGGGACATGCTTGACCCTCCAGTTGCTCTGAAGCTACAAGGCAGATAATGAACCAAACCAATGAACCATAACACATGACAGCAATGTTCCAGAAAACAGAGGCTAGCAAATTTGAAAGCCAAGGCTCTTCAAAAACAATCTTTAAAAAGCCATCCTTTCCATTTATCAAGTTGGAAAAGATTGTGTTTTGAAGAGAGAGATAGTAGCAAATGATGGAAGTTTTGAAATGGAAACTCATATCCACTGGTGATGGGAAAATTTGTGCTTGTTTTCAGGAGGAAAATTTGGCAGTATACAGAACAAAAGAGCAAAAGTAACTGAAGACTACACAAAGCCTTCTATCCGGTAACTGCACATTACTAAGTTCTCCTAAGGAAAAATTCAGGACACAAAAATATTTGACAACATTCTCTGTATGGCAAAAATTACAAGACATTAAAAATTACCTACATAGGGGACCTGGGTGATGACTCAGTGGGTAAGAGACTTGCTGTGTAAGCATGAGGACCTGGGTTGGATCCTATCACCCATGAAAAAGCCCAGCTGCCAGTCTAACTTCACACTCAGTGAGAGACCCTTTCTCAAAAGAATAAAGTGCACGGTGGTAGGGCAGGATACCCAATGTCTTCCTCTGCCCTCAGTGAGTTTGCACCTGTACACACATATGCACATATACCACAAATACAAACATACATGCAAACAATTACCTAAATACTTAACAATACCGGATAAATTAAATTCATTTGACATACCTTTATGCAACAAAATGCTATTCAGTCATAAAGTGTTATTCAAATACTAACAGACCATTTCAGTGTATTATTTCTAAATAAGAAAACAGACTACAGGGTGCTAACAGTGTGATGGATATGTATTTATTTGTGTATGTATATTTGTGTGCAAATTTCCCTATCCATCTATATAGCCATAAAGGTAGGTAAATAGAGAATTAAGCCTATTGGGAAATCTTTTCTTTAATTTTTATTATTTTTACATTTCAATTTCCCTACAAGTACGTTTTATTTTTGCAACAAGAGAAAAAAGCCTGATGCTTTTATAAATTCACAATCTGACCATCAAACTTCTGTTATTTATGCCTGTTTCTTCAGCACTTGTTTTTCCCTTCACACTTGGAACAATCAAAAGCAAACAGTCACTTAGGACTTCTCAAGCCTAGGAATTCTAGACTACTCCCCTTTGCAATCCCAGTACCCAACATGATGGATAATTAGTCAATAAACACTTAGTCTGTAAACAAGCAGTCTTCAGGTAAAAAAATCCCAGTAGCAATTTCTAGTGGAAAACAATAAAACATATTTAACTCATTTCTAAGATCTAATTTGAGGACTTTCCTCATGGGGCAAAATGAGAGGCCTTACTTCTAGAGTTAATCCATCCCAGCAGTAGGAGCTCATGGGAAGGAAGGGAGGAAGGAAGGGAGGGAGGATGGGACTGGGCAGATGATTGTCAGTAAAGCACCTTCCATACAAGCGTGAGGATCTGAGTTCAAATCCCCAGAGCTTGCTGGGTAGCTAGTCTGGCCAATTGGTGAGCTCTGGGTTCAGTAAGAGACCCTGTCTCAAAAATTAAGGTGGAGAGCAATAGAGGAAGGCACCTCGGGCCTCCACACACATGCACACACATGTACACGTAGTTGCATACACATACAAACATGCACACAAACATACACTGAAAAAACTTTAAGAGAACAAAAGGTTTGAATCTAATGTAAATTCGGTATCTACAAACTGAAGGTAGAGATCTTTCTCAGAGTTATTGTAAAATTTTTATCAGAAGAAACACATGGCTTAAATTTATACACACTATACGATTTATCTAGTTGCATTCATTCTGGTATTATTTATAATTTAGCTCATTATTTTCCACTTCCACCTAATGGAAGAAACATTGGTTCCCTTGAAACTCTACCCAGTTAATCAAACATTTCAATAGGCTGGGGCTATTCCTGTTAAGCCTCAATCCAAATAGTAGATCAGTTGACAAAGAGGCCACCATTCTCAGAGGTAGAGCCCAGAGAGGAGGCATCTTCAGTTAAACCAGCACCCAGTTCAAGTAAAAGATGCTAAATAACACTCTACTGCCACCCCAACCATCTCAGTTCATAAACACTGTCATAAACACATCTTCCTAAAGAAATGTTTGCTTGACCTGTACAGATTTTGATAATTAAACCAAGACAGTTTATATTAAATCTGAATTTTGCACTTCCATCTTTACACCAGGTCTGGCAACAAAAGCTTTCCTCACGGATCTGGCTGTAACTAAGAAGCAGGTGATCTTTAAATGCCACAGACCCCAAGAGGTTTGCTGTGCTTATTAAACTACTGGGGCCTTCACAGGACTTCGAGTTTGTGATCTGTAAGAAGAGACTGAGAAAGTAGAGAAATGCTCACAAAGCCAGCTACCAAATACTAAGGGCTACTTTATAAAGAACAGTCTTGTTCCATCCATTAGTCAACGAATACTCATTAAGCGCTATGTGCTTAGTAGTGGTGCGAGACACTGAAGGCTCAAAGATAAAGATACTATCACTAACCTCAAGGAGCTCATATTCTAGTGAGATGAATGTGCAAACATTCAAAGTCCAGTGTAATTAGCATAGCAAGAGAGAGCACAGGAGAAACACCGAATGGAGAATCAACTCTGCCTGCTGACAAAGGCTGGTAGAGAAGCTGGGGTTAATGATGAATATATACATATATTGGTCTTTTTGAGACAGGGTCTCCCTGTAGCCCCAGCTGGCCTGGATTCGCTATGGAAGCCAGGCTGGCCTCAAACTCACAGAGATCTGCCTGCCTCTGCCTCCCGAGTGCTGGGATTAAAGGTGTGTGCCACCACACCCAGCCCAACGATGAATTTTTAATGGGGAAATAAATGACTTCTAAGGCATCAATTAACTATTTACTGAATATAAGAAAATGTGCAAGCAAGACAGTCACAATGTTTTGTTTCAGCAATGGTTAACATTTATGTGGGCATAATAATGTGAATATGATAATTCCAAAACACTGTCATAAAATATTAGGACAATAGTTAGCCAACATTCACCATCTGGAGGAAGTGGCAGTGTTAGTATCTATGCTATGTCAGTTCTTAACTGTTTTGAATATCGGCTTTGTAGTTAGCTATGCTGGAATTATGAGTGGCAGAAAGAGAAGTTTCCCCAGAGTCTGAGGAAAAGATACCACAGAGCTAAGGAAAGAATGCCTTTCCAAAAGAAATAAAATAACAGGTTATAAACTGAAATAGAAATAAAAGTAAGAAGTGAAAGATGCGCTGGAGAGACAGCTCAGCAGTTAAGAGCACTGGGCACTGAGAACTGAACTGGGGTCTTCTGCAAGAGCAGCCATTGCTAAAGAAGCATACATCATTAAAAGTGTCAACATCTTTATAAGAGAAAATATTAATTATATTTGGGTGAAAATAAATCTGAAATTTTGGACAAATATGTAGAGATGTGTAGAAAGCAGAAATTTTCTATTCAAAAGAATCACAAATTATATTTCATTTCAGAAGTATTAAGAACTCTAAAGGTTTCAAATGTCCCACCAACCAACTTTGAACTCCTCAGAAATTATCCGTTGGAAGAGTTAATCAAACATAGATTTACTGTTTCAGTAGAGAGACTTCAGTCTCTTTTAAGGTATGCCAATTTCAAGACCATCAATCCATGCTTTCAAATTACAGTTCTTCATATATATATATATATACATATATTTGTATATATGTATATATATTACCTATTTCTAAACCTTTATAAATGCTTCTTTTGTGTAGCTTATTTTTCCCTCCTATTATTTCACACCACTCTTCAGAGTCACTGAAAATAAGTGTAGCCTCTCCTTCCCATGGAAGATCTTCAAATATTTGAAGCTGGCTATCAGGTTTTCCTGAAAAGCTTTCTCTCCTCAGGCTAAACATCCTGGTTCCTTAAAGTAAACTTTATTGGATATTATTGAAACATCTCAAAAGCTTTATTCTCCTCCCCTAAGAGCAAAGTACCATCCCACCTGGTCTCACAAAGACAGAAAAGAGGGGCTTTTGGCCACAACACATCTGGTAATTCAACCTCACAGTCTATCACCCTCTTTGGGTGGTCACAATAAATACTGGAATTTTATTGTGCTTATCTAATATGAAGCTACTAAATGTCTCGTGTTTCTGGGAAACAGTATATAGATGGGCGTGTTACTGCTCTCTGGGTTTCATTTACGTGTTTCCTCTAAGCAGATCATTTCTATATCTGTTCCTTTTTTAATGTTTTACATCAAATTTTACCTATCATTCAAACAATCACAAACTTTTTGTTTTGTTTCTGGATTCTTTAACTCAGTCTATCAAACATTCCTCTTCATGTGACTTATAGGCTATCTCAGATGTAGAAAAAAAAATAAAACCCAATAAAACAAAGTGATATAGTTAGCTGTACTTGTTAAGTGACTAGATGTTGAGCTGCTTATTTATAGGGTGGGTTTTCAGAAATCAACTTTACTCATAAAAATTCAAGGAAAAAGCAAAAGAAATTCAATCTTCAATAAGTCCAAGTTCATTTACTTTAATGCTCTTCGAGATCCTCAAGTTAAAAATTACAGAATATATTAAAAGTATTCTCCCCATCAATCAGCATGGGGAATGAAGTCAGCAGGAACAATACAGGCATTCAAAAGGAGGCAGTCTGACAAGGTGCATGACAGGCTGTCTCTAAGTCACTGCTAAGGCTGAGGTAAGTTGAACGCCAGCTGGGTCAACTATTTAAAAAGGTTTGATGTGACCAACTGACACAGTCATGTACGTTGTATTTGCCTCATCTTTGAGCTGAATTTTCCATTTTTAAAGCCAAGCACATTTTGTATTTTAAAAATAAATATACTATTATCACAAAATGTTCATTCATTTCTATTTTAGTGACTAAAGACATCTTAGACACATAGCAGGTTTCTACTTGTATGTTCTAAATTCAGTGATTAACTTGCTGTCTCAAACCAGTTTTAAGATTTGAACCACGCCCCATGTCCTATTAGAAATTGAAAGGGTATTTTATATTCAAGCCCCTGGGATTTTACTTATAGTAATGGAAAGCAATGTTGGGTAACAGGAAAAGAACAGCTTTGGAATCAAATGGAGCAGGTCCTGAGTCCTGGATCTGCATTTTAATACATAGATTTGTGATTACGATAGTTACTGACCACTGAGCTTCAGAGTTCCTTCTGTAAGCCTAATTCACATGGCTGTGGCAACAATTAAGCTGTGATTAAAGAAAGAGGGGAAACAGAAATTATACACTGTAACCATAGTAAATTCTTCTCACAACAAATAGTGTAAAAGACCAGAAGTTAAACAAGAATTATAAATACTCAGATAAAAAGCTACATCTCCCACAAATGGATAAACATAATTTCACTTGTGTATAAAATGTGTGCAATAAAACAACAAAAGAGAAATACATATATACACATTTATACAACATTCCTGCAGTGTGCATATATGTACGTGTTTCATGAGACAAAACTGTGTAGGGGTCTCCCCACGGGTTCTTTCTTCCTGGTGGTTTTTAAAGAGACTTGGAGTTAATGGGCCTGGGCTGATTAATAGCAGAATGGGGGCTTTCTCATGTGTGGGTCTTTGTGTTTTCAGCACAGCTCTCTCAGTGATTCAGCATGCCATTTATGTCAGTCTGGGACTTCTGACTCAATTGCTTGGTTGAGTCAAAGACACAAATATAGTTGATAAGGTCAGATCTGAGGCAGTACTATTTAACAACCAAGCAAATTATAATCATTTCTCTAATTTTCAAAAAGTATAATTAATACTTGGCTAAACTATGGTGTCTATAACCTGGGTCGTTGTCCCTGAACTGGGCATCTATATCAAACTTCTGCCTCCAAAGGCTCAGGGGTCATTGCAGAAGAGGTGATGAAAAGATTCTAAGAGCCAGAGGTGGTAGATGACCACAAGGAAACAGAGTCTTCCAGACAGCTGGTCAGTTACTCGTATGAACTCACAGCAATGGTGACATCATACACAAGTTCCACATAAGCTCAAGCCAGACAAAATCCCAACATAGGTGTAGGAAAGTGCATAAGAAACCCCAACCCTAACCTGAGGAACTTTTGGACACTGATAACTGCTGGGAAGGGGAGAGTCAAGAGTCAGTCTCTTTAAAGGGTGTGACTCTTGGTAGGTAAACCAGGCTCCAGTAGATAGATTCATAGCCAAGAACATTTAGGGACTCAAATTTGACTCTATAGGCCTCAATATATATTAAATAGAGTACATGAAATCGGGCGGGTGTAGTAAGAGGAGGTGCAGTAGCGGAATGACTCTAAATATGATCAAAATATGCCTAAAATTCACAAGAATTCAATAAAAAAAGTAAAAAATATAGTTAATAAAGTTTATTTAAATTTAAATTATAATGAGGAGTAAAATATTTAAGGATTTAGGGAGTTTTGCCATTGCATCTTCATTGTTAAGAAGAAAAAACATAACTGTGAACGTGTGTATACTAAGAGTATTTCCCATGTCACCTGGAGTTGGAAAGAAACTACAGGGTGGAGTTTCTGGTTAACACTGGACCTGTGGTTGACTATGATAAAAACTGTGAAATGGGTGAAAAATTGTGAATACGTTCTCTTTTTAAAAAAAAATAATTCCTGTTCTATCATTTTCTACTGTTCTCTTTGCCCCATATTAACTACTGTCCTTAGACTGCTTTAACACCGGCCCAAGCATAACACAGTCATTTACCTTGTTCACATTTTCAAATACATCTGTTTTCAAAGCAGACCTATAAGAAGAGAAATTATTTAACTCAGATCTTTCCTAGAAGACTTCAATCTGTGTCTTCTAGAAGGGAAATCCTGTGACATGGATTAAGGGGTTAGAAACCCAGGACCATGAAAAAGAAAGAAAGAAAGAAAGAAAGAAAGAAAGAAAGAAAGAAAGAAAGAAAGAAAGAGAAAAGAGAGAAAGAGAGAAAGCAAGCAGGCAATAAAATATTTGTAGTCGTAGCCATCGTAACCACACAAAGACAGGAATTTCTCCAGATGGCATGCTGACCCACATAGGTTTATATAACAATTCAAACAGTAACTGAACCTAAGTAGCCTACAGAAAAATGGAAGGAAGAAGTGTATTAATCTAATCACTTTCTTATCAGTTCTCCCTGGACAAAATTCATCCTACTTGGGTGCTAATTTCCTCAGTTCTGATGAGTAAGAGGTCAGGACTCATGTCCTGGGGTGTGTTTTAGTCATGGTCCAAAGTGGGGTAACCTCTGCGGATAAGAGTTTACCAAGAGACAAGGGAGATAGCAGAAGGGCTCTTAGGACGATACACTATGTTCCTGTACAGGAACTTGGATATCAGGATACCTCTTGGGAAGACACATTCAGGTTAAAGAGGAGTTGCCAAATTCTCTCCACTCATTTCACCTGGAAAACTACCTATTCAATCAAACTAAAGGACAGGATTCCGGATTCTCAGGTCCCTCAGGGGAAGTATAGAGAAAACCAGAAAAATACAACATAGTCTTCACAATGCTTTGCGTTCATTCAGAACCTGGAAAGTAAAATATAAAAATATGACTCTTTCTTCCTCCAATACGAAACTCCATCCCAAATGGAAGAAACAATATCTTGGTGTTTAATAAAGACTAAGAATGACAGATAACACTATAATTGTTTTTGAGCTGGCCTGGAACTCACTATGTAGACGAGGCTGGCTTCCATCTCATAGAGATCTGCCTGCCTCTCCAAGTGCTGAGTGCTGGTATTAAAGACATGCACCACCACGCCCAGTGATAGCACTATATTTTTAACTTACACAATTTCTCCAGTTTTGTTCCTAAATACCAGAGAATAAAATTTAACAACCTGTCATAAATAAACTACACATAAACTAACTCATATATTGGAAAACTGTCAATATCACACAACAATGTCTTTGTCAGAAAGTCAACCTCCCCATTTTTTGTTTTTGTTTCATCATTACCATTATTAAATGTGTGACAAATGTGACAAAATTGAATGGGAATCCCATGATAACTTCAAGCTACTTTCTTAGAAATGATTAGTTTCCAAAACTTGACTTTTTGATTCCCTTTCCCAACAGGAGATCAGAGTCAGACATCCTAGCACTTTAAGTAAAAATACTCTAGGCCGGCTGAATTGTTCAAAAATGGTTCAGAAAGAGGAGGAGAAGGAACCAAGGAAAGAGGAGAATTTGTTTTCAAGGATTATCCAAGTGCGTAGTAAGAATGAATTGTGGAGTTATCTTCAGGATTCAATGATAACATAGACTCTGACCCACTAGAAAACAAGGCTCCTAACTTTAATAATAGTGAGGAAAAGAGGATAAGTTTCAGACTGGATGCTTACCCAACCTGAAAAAGCCCCAGAATTCAGGCCCTTTAAATGAGTCTGAGTAAGCCAGTTTCCCTTAGTAATAATCCTTTATTATCTTTATCAGTAAAACTATTTGTAAGTATTAGCATAAAGAAAGAAAAATATATTATAGTGGGCAGTCTATTTCAAGTGCCAGGAATACTAGAAATAACTTCTACTGGGATCCCATAAAGAGTTAATCTGTTAAGCTGGAGAAATGGTTAGGAAAACGTCATTAAGACCCAGGGAACTGAGATGGATCGGAGGCAATGATGTAGAAATGAGTTTAGTGTGTGTTGGAGACAATGGGCAAAGCTGTTCAGCTGGAGGAAAAATGTATACAAAAGCAGCATCAAGAATCAAGGGGTCTCTTGATGAGTGTGACGTGACTGTGAAATAATTCAATTGGTTTTCTTGTGTTACACGAAAATAAGACTCATTAAGAAACAGTCACACCACACACTTCCAGATGAATCTGAAATTCCTGCTCACCACACTCTGAAAGGCAGATGCTCAATTATGACTCAGTACATACTTAGTGGTGATGACTGCTGTTGGGTAGAAATTAATAAGAACAGGGCATAGCTTTTACTAGATTTCTGTAAAGGGAAATGGGAAGTGAGGCTTACAATTCTGTGTGCAGAATCATATAGATCAAACATAAAACTACTCTGCTCTACATTACAGAGTGATTAGAAGTTATCTAAAAATGAGTGGAGATTTTTATCACAGTTTTCTATCACAGGATGGTAATGTTAAAAACACGTCTCCTTACATAAGCTGAATTTTCATTAACACTTAAGCAGTTATAATTTTTACCACTTTCGCACTAAGGTCTATCTGACAGTTATTATCCAAATAGATGGTAAAATACCAAGTGTGTAGAGTCTTCAAGATAAAAGCACCCTGGGATGTGAGACTGTTACTCTATTTCAGGATGAGGGCCATGAGAAGAAACAGTCACTGAACCCAATTTGGGGTGAAAAACTCAAGTAATTTTCTTCTTCAAGAATTCTTTACCATTGGCTTCCAGGTTTCAAACTGCTCTGCCTCATTCATTCTTCTCAGAGAAATAGGCTGACCGTTTCCATATTTGAAAGAGAATTTCCACCCTTCAAAGCATCACCAAAGTACACTAACATCATCCTGTATTCATAAAGACATAATAAACCCCAGGAGTCATTTGGTCCACTTTGCTGCCTCACCTGGGGACCACCTCAACACAATCCTATCAGTACCATGAAGACCCTCAATGTGCCTGTGTAGGATGCACACCGCATCCTAAAGCAGCTGATTCTTTTTAAAAGAATATTTATTACATTTTTTAATTTTATGTGTATGAGTGTATTGCCTACATATGTGTAAGTGCACCCATGTCGTCCAATGCCCACGGAGGTCAGAAGAGGGCGTCGGATCCCCATTCTTCTTTATATATAACAAAGCTTCATATAGGAAAAAATTATTCACAGATTAAGGTGAAAGCAGTCTTCTTGGAACTGTAGTTTATTAGTCCAAGTTGTAAACTCTAAACCATACAGAGGAAACCTTTGTTGATCCTATTCTTCAAATACGTTGTTTGTGATAAACCAAGATTTATCCTTTTCCAGTCAACATCCCACTTTCTGTGACTTATGCATGCGTGTGCTTGACTTCTTCAGTTATGTCTCTGGTCCCTGGACTTTCAAGAGCACGAGTGAATTCCCCATGGCTCACTCACTAGAGTGAGCCTCATCCTCCTCTATAGCCACAACATTCTACATGGTTGACCTTCACAAATCCTCCATCACAATACACCCACTCTTGACTTCCTGACTTACCCCTCCCTTTTCTCTCAACTCTGCAGCTCTTTTTCTAACTTGAACCTCTTTTATCCAATTATTTATTGTGGTAAAATAAAACATAAAACTTAGACACATAAACATCTCTAAGTACAGTTCAATGGTATTAAAGTGCATTCAAATTCTTTTGCAATGTTCACTGAGAAGTCATATCTAGCAATCTTTTCAGTTTGTTAATCTGAGATTATATTCCATCAAACAAATCTCCTCACCCCACCCCACTCCACCAGGGGAAACATGCCTTCTGTTCCTCTGTCTCAGTGATTTTTGTGTCAGTCTTCTTTTCTATAATGTCACCCTAGTGTCTCTCACTAGACACCCATGGACTCAATTAGTGGACAAATATTTACCAGGATTTACTGTGTATCTAGTGTTGTGCTAGACTCTGAAATTATAATCAGTATTCATTTATATTTCCAGTTCTATTTTCTAAACAGCTATTTGCTCAAACTGTTGAATAATTAGAATATCCTAAAAAGTCCTTTAAAAATAAACTCTTTATATGATAATTTCCTATTTACAGAAAAGTTGAAAAACACAAGCATTGACAATATACCGTTTCTAATTTTCTGCTTTCTCCTATGTTATGTACTCACATTGTTGTGATACATTAATCAAAACTATGAAAGCACCTTTGGTATGTTGCTTCTGGCCAAATTCAATGCTTTATTCCAGCTGCCATAATGTCCGTTTTCTGTGTCAAGGTCCTTAGACCTCTGCCCTGTGACAGGCATTTTGTCATTCTTTGGTTTTCATGACCGCACTAATACTTACAAGGAATATGCTATAGATTTTTCTTCAATTTTTGGTTTGTCTGGTGTTGTTACATATAGAGCTATATATTATCTGGGTGAAGTATTCATCATTTTACATTATATTAGAGGACTCATGACCTCTAAATGACAGCATTGGTAATGTTAACCTGGCTCCCTTGACTAAGGTAGTGCTTATGAGATTTATCTAGTATAAAGTTACTATTTTCCTGTTTCACACTCTGTATTAAGAATTTAGCATAAAATCGACCTTTGTAGCCAACCGTTAAATACACAGTGCAGTAGTGTCAAGTACAGCACTCCACTCTGTAGCAGATCTCTAGGATGTATTCATACTGCATAACTGAATCTTTGCTGTCTTTGCCTAATGCCTCCTTATTTCCCATTTCTCTCAGCCTGGAAAGCATTCTTCTCTCTGCTTCTAAGATTTTGGCAGCTTTACTCTTGTTTTGTTTTGTTTTGTTTTGTTCTGTTACAGGGTTTTACTATGTAGTCTTGACTGGACTCAGTCTTCAAGCAATCCTCCTGCCTCAGCCTCCTGAGTTGATAAGCCACCATACCTGACTCTGATTTCAATGACTTTTGATTCTTTATATAATCTTAAGGCACAGCAATCCCTTTCCTGGGTATATAGCCAAGAAATTGAAATCAAGAGCTCTATGCGGTATCTGCACTCCCAAGTTCACAGCAGCATTAATATTAGCCAAAATATGGAGGCAACTTCAATGTTTATCCACATAAGAAAGAATGGATATATACATGCAGTGGATTAGTATTCACCCTTAAAAATAAAAGAAACCTTGCCATTTGTGATGCCATACTATTCTTTGAAAGTGAGTCACTAAATCCAGCCTGCACTGAAACGGGGCAAACACTGAAGTCCCTGTGGAAGGTGTATTTACACACAATTTTACAATTACTCTATAAAGAAGTATTGGTTCTTCTCCTAAAATGTCTTTTTAAAATTTAGATTCCTAGGGTCATATCAAAGACTTCAGCAGGTCTGAGCAGAGAAATGACAACCTGTACTTGCTGCATGCCCTGGGAAAGCAAAAACATTGGCTTTTACTGTTCTGACTTCCAGTCAATTTCCAGTTTCAAATGCTGATAGAGCATCTGGGGATCTCAAAAGCAGTTCACAACCCTACAACAAAATAGTTCACTTCCAAATATGGTCCCATAGTCTCTCTTTCTCAAACTGTCAGTTTTGTAGCACTCTCATTCTGGTTTCTCCTTCCTTGCTTACCCATGACTTGTCAATATAGCTGATGAATTCCTACACAGAAATGTTTATTGAATGTGCTCTTTTCTCTCAGCCTAAAGTGGCCAGCTTGGACCAGGAGCCCCTTTGCTTGTCTCTGATTTGTTTCTAATCTGATCCATTCTGCACACCAAGATCAATATTAAATCACCGCCTTCAATGTGTTACTATGCTATCAAGAATACCAAAGTAGCTGCCCTTTATCCATTATTATTGCATCCCTAAGGAGGCTCTTGGACATGAGTTAGGACCTACAAAAGTAGTGTCCTGAATGTTTCAGAATGGAGCTCCCATAGAATAGGGTGAGGTTCAAAGAGACCAGAACAAAGAGCATTTCATTTTGGTTTCCTCTCCTCAACAACCATGAGTCAATTCTCTTAAACATGTCATTACATTTAAATCGGTAAAAAATTTTAATCATATTTATTCTGTCATTAAAACATCAGTCTGTTTTAACAAATGCTATTGTTATAAGATGAGCCTGGAGCTTCCTCCACATTATGAGCCATCCCAACCTTATAAAGCCTAGCTGTGCCTGGATAGGACCCAAAAAGCTAGGCATGGTGATGTACACCAGTAATTTCAGTACTCAGGAGTCTGAGGCTGGAGGATTGGGAGGGAGTTCAAGGCCAGCCTGAGTTCTATAATGATAGCCTGTCTAAAGAATAAAATGAAATAAGGAAAAGAACCATGAACCAGACCACTCATCTGAAAATTAGATGACAGGTGGGACCTGCACATCACTGAGTTATAGGGAGCAAGGTAAAAGCCAGCCTGGATTTGTCTTCAGCATTCAAACAAATTCCCCAAGTAAGAAGCCACAACATACTTTTAAGTTTTCACTTGTCATAAAACATGACTTTATCCGAATTACAAAATCACTTGGCTCTAATTCCTAGGAAATCTTACAGAGATGGCAGTGGATCAAGAAATCAGGATCCTTACTAATGGCTTTCTTTTGGAAACCACCTTCTTATGTAGTCAATATTTCCCTCAATACTTCACAAAAGTAACTTTGGTTCTAAGCATTTGGGTAGTCTCAGTTTTTGCCACATACACATAAAGATGGCAGCTATTAATTTGCCCACGTACTAACTCTTCGCCCGTGTATCTTCTACCATTATCAATGAAGAATTGCCTTCAGTCATCATTTCATTCGTGAAGTTTCTCAGTCACTTCAGCCCATAATGAATTCTCCTCCTTGAGGTCATATTCAATCTCTACTACATAATTTAAACTTTTTTTAAGGACTGACTCAGTTTACATTCTTTCATTTGTGGTGAACATTTTAATCCAACATAGTATAAACTCCTTTTAGAAAGACAATTGTTCAAAATTGAACAATTGTTATTAATTCATTGATATCTAATAGATATAGACACACTTTAAAATGTTAGGCATACTTTAAATACTAAAATTTAATTTTTTAGGCCTTTCTCATTATAGGATTTAGAAATAACAATAGTGCTTTCTGTCAACCCCAAGCATTCACCTATCACAAGAAAGTCTTAATTTTGGATAAGTTAATGGGTTGCTGATGGTGGCCATCAACGCTAAGTCCATGAAAAAATCACATTCCATTAGGTCAGCCCACTCAGTAGACTATGTTCTGATGCTGTCTTAGTGAGGAACTGTCTAGTGAAAATAAGTCATTTTTATCAAATCTAAAGACATAAAGTATGGACTACAGAGTTTTGGGAGAAAGTGAAGGGTTCCTAAGTTTTGAATAGCAAAGCTCTTGTGCGCACATGTGCGTGCGTGCATGCGTGTGTGTGTGTGTGTGTGTGTGTGTGTGTGTGTGTGTGTGTTCTTATGGTAGAATTTATATCCGGATCTTCGTGGTATACTATGAAAAGATACTGGTCTAGGAAGACTTCCTAGACTACCTCGTCTTAGATTCATTTGCTCAATAAGGATTTATTAAACATTCCCTATACAAAAGCATTGTTAATAGTGCAGGGTATGGTAGTGCACGCTTTTAACACCAGAGGCATGTGGATCTTTGTGAGCTTGAGGTCAGCTTGGTCTACATAGCAAGTTCCAGGTCAGCTGTGGCTACAGGGAGATCCTGTCTCAAAAAACAAAAACAAAACAAAATTAAAAAGCATTGTTCAAGGCACTTCGATATGCATGAAGAAAACAGACAAAACCCTTTGCCCTCACAAAGCTAAGATTCTACAAGAACTCTTCAAAGCAATTTTGAAGAGCATGGTCACAGCAATGCAATTTCCCATTTTTCTTTTCTTACCTCTGCAGTGAATAGTATGACAGTTCTCTTTGCTCAAAACACAAACTCTAACACTGCACTTAGCTTAATGAACCCAGTGACTCATCAGTTAGTAATCAAGAAAATGCCCACACAGACATGGCACAGGTCCATCTGATAGATCTAATTCCTCAGTTGAGATTTCCTCTTCCCAGGAATGTTTAGGTTTCTGTCCAATTGACAAAAACTAACCATGATAATGTCTATGAAATAATTTTAAAGTTATCTATATATTCACAATGTTGAGGATAGTATTATTATGATGAACATTTCTTTGCCAATTATTCCACTAAAAATCTTTTCCTGCATTGTTTCATGTTGTCCTCAAAATGATCCTGTGTCCCTAAATGACAGTTACTATTGTATTGTTGTTATTATTATTACTACTACTACGACTACTACTACCATTGTGTGCATAACAGAAAGAGGAAAAGGAAATTTAAGTAACTATCTCATTGTTATAAACCAGGCACTATGAACAACTTAATATTGATGAATGGCTAACTAAGCAATCTGAAACTTTGTCCTAAAATTTTCTAAAATAATATCTTTTCCATTTTTCTGATATTTAGAAACCAATTTTAACAATGTCACCCTCCATTTTTTTCAAAATGATACTTCTATTTCTTTTTAACAGAGGCAATTATTTCTATAATTCAAATAAATGAGAAAATCCCACTCTGATGAGATAATCTCAAATATCAAATCACCTTTTAAATATTTCCTTACATCCTGCTACTGTAGGCTGACTTTCCTGCCTAGTGTCAATGTCACACAAGTACTGTAAAACTCTTCATTGATAAAATTAAGATCAGAAATGGAAGGTGCAAAAAAGTCTATATAGGCATTTCTGGTTTTGGAAGGTAGATTCACAACTTACTTTTGCAAATTTGTTTTGTACATTTTCCCAATAAAATTTGTCAAACTAAAATTCTCTTAGGAATTTTTATCCATTGCCTGTTTCATAAATAGTGGGATCAGAAATTTGAGAAAAAAGATAAGAGAAAATTTTTGATCAGTTATATCCATGAAGCCAGACTCAAAATAGCAAAAAATTTAAGAAGGTATGTTTGGTCATAATGATTTCTTCCATGACTTCCCATTGTCTAGCATAGCAGACTATGCTTATCTAAAACTCACTGTCTGAGCACACTTTAAATGGTTTATACAGCAATGAGTTCATCCACATGATAACCTTGGTTTCATTGCTATCAGCTTTTGTAAACAAGGATACTGATGCTGAGCAGATGCAAGACTCACTAAAGATCAGAGAAAGCAAGTCAGAGCACCAGGAGTCCTGCCCAATGGTCTGGCTGAGTCTACTTCTTGACATCCATATTATCCCAGGTCAGAGTAGGCCTCTTTCACCTGTACTCAGTAACAGGTATGTGGAGCTAAACATGGATAATATAAAGGCACGCCACCTCCTCCCCAACTGCCCACAGGAGTCTGTGAGTGTCACATGACTGAAAGAAGAAGGTATAGGAGGCACCCCACATGTTCAGGTTTACCTATGCATAGGGCCAGATTAAAATGCCCAAAGTGATGCTAGTCAATACCAAAGTAAACACTTGTTCTGACCTTTACGGAATCAACTATTTCAGTCAGGAAAGTCCAGGCTATAGCCATGGGTAGGCAAGTTTCCTGGGTGAATTGCAATGCCAGAAACTTCCAAATAGCCAGAGATGCCATAGATATATGAGTAGGCAACATAATAAAAGATAAGACAGCTAGGAGAAACTTCATTTTTTTAAATAAGCCAAGAGTACTGGATTCTGGTGTTAGCTTTTCCACTTTAATACAGCATAACATTCCTGGCTTTTAGCATTCTATCTCTTCTATCTGCCACATTCAGCAGAGGATACTTCCCTACTAGGACGCAGGCATCAGTTCACACTTTAAAATTCATGCACAATAAAGATAGGAACTTGGACTAGTAAAATGATCCCTTTGTGCTTCATAGTCTCCTGTATAATGGGAATGATAATTATATCTAGTTCCTGATGAGGTGGATAATGTTATGTAATTGAAAGAAAGTATCAAGCTTTTAAACCAGTGCCTGGCTCAGTACTACATAACTTGTCTGCTATCATGTTTGTGGTGAAGACTAAATAAGATGATAAGTGTGAAAGTGCCTTTTCAGTTATAAAGATCCCCCAGCACATAAAGACTTATAGTGTTGGGGATCAAACAGACGTCTGAGTGCATAGCAGCATCATGTGTGAATCAGAACACCAGTTGACAGTTCAGTAAGAAGGTGCTCAGGAGTAAGTCAAGTCCAGGTCTCCTAAACTGCTTTATTCAGCTCTGGTGACAAGCTGTTGGCCTTCTTCCTGAGTGGCTGCCCTGAAAAGCAGAAGCAAGTGGCCTTGTCCTGATGTGGAGAAGCTTGCACCATGTAGCTCACTCCAAAAAGGAGAGGATAAAGATTTGTGTGTCATGCATTTAAATCTGTGAAGAAATCCAGACAATTGATGACTCTGCTAGCTCCACGTGTCATGTAGAATAAATGAATGAACAAGTCAGACAGCAGCCAACCTCCAAAGAAAATCTATTCCAGTGTCTACAAGGGCCACAAAAAAGTGGGGGTTTTAGTAAGAGATAAACATGTCCCACAGCATCTCTTAACCACGGGCCACTGTTTTACAAAATGAAATGAAAACATTGACTTTATTTACTGTCTTTTTAATGGTGGTATGTTCACCAATAGCCACATGCATTTATTGATTCATTGAACTAATAGCTTTTAAATTCCTACTATGTGACAAATATTCTTTATGCAAACCCTCCAAAGCAAATAAGGTCAAATAAGAAATTCATAATTTTGCAAAGGTAAAAATGCTCTATTCATCACCCATTCTGTTATACAACACACTCCATGTTTTAAAAGAAGAAGGCTACATATGA
>NW_008347125.1:1652530-1688334 GCF_000622305.1 Nannospalax galili
AGATACAGTAATCATCATCATAAAGTATACTCATTTTAACCAGACCGCTTTCCTCTTGTTCGATTTGTGAGCATTCTATTATGAGGGGGCAAGTTTAGCTATAAGAACAGCATAAATATCTAGGAAAGCAGCTAATTTTAAGATGGATAAACTCCACAAAGTATTTGTGAATGGAGTTCTCCACAGAAACAAGGAACATTAACCATCTTGAAAGGAGGCTGGGACCTCCTTCAGTAGAAGAATTTCATGCTTGTCAGATCAGGTGACTTAAGAATGGTTTTAACTTCATAACTGAATGATGATATTAAATACTTGTCAGATCAGATAGAATTTTGTATGCAAAGCATAGAGGAGTAAGCCCAAAACCTATTCTCCCCCATAAAGTCTTTTATCTCCTACCTGAAGAATAAGTACTCTGAATTAGAAAGTGTCTTCTGTCATGCAAGTACATTCAAGTATGTTCATCAGTTACATGAGGCCTTTTTCCTAACAGATTATCAATCTATATCTGTTGAATGAATAACATATAAAGGGTACACTAGAGACATTACCTCACTCCCGCCCCCCAAAATCCTTGCTGAGGAAAAGAAACACAGTTTTATCAAGGTATAATGATGAAGCCAAATGTTATCTGCAGCATGGAGTTTACAGACATTAACATGAGATTATTACCATTAGTTCTATTCTTTTAGTACATTGTAAATTCAAATATCTTTGTGATATGATAGGGAAATGTTAATCAGAAATTGTGAGACATGATGTAAGTTGTGTGATATAAGTTCAAAATACTTGACATTGGTTTTGGAAGGTAAGCCATTGGTAAGTCAGAAACTGTTCTCACTAAGTTAACAAGACACAAGAGTTACTGGAACCAGATTATGCTCTCACGGTATGCCTTTAAATAGTGAACAGATGCAAGCAGGACTCAGGGTGATATCACTACAGGGTGTTCCCTTCTTTTGGCAAGGAAGAACTTATGGATCAGTCTCTTTATTATTTAAAGACCATAGCAAGATATATATTTGACTGAAGCCCATAACCCACAATTGTAAGAAATGAGAATTATTCCACTGGTGTCATTTCTCATATACAATGACAAAGCTGAAAACAGAGTATACAAGTATCTCTTCTTGAATGGTTCACTCTCAACCATTGGAATTAGATTTTTATCAATAATTGAATTTGGTTAACAATTAAGAGAATACAGATAAGAAGTCTAAATCATGATTTTTATAAAAATTCCTTTGAATAGTTTTAATAAAATAAAAGCAACTCACTGGGTCATTGCGGTGGCACATGCCTTCAAACCCAGCACATGGAAAGCAGAGGCAGGTTGATCGCTGCGAGATCAAAGCCAGCCTGGTCCATGTAGCAAGTTCCAAGACAACTGGAGTTATAGGGAGACCCTATATCAAAAAAATACAAAATGAAATAAAAGAAATGTGGTGACACACACCTTTAATCCCAGCACTCGGGAGGCAGAAGCAGGTGGATCTCTCTGAGTTCAAGGCCAGCCGTCTACATAGTGAGTTCCAGGACAGCTGGGGCTACAGGGAGACCCTGTCTCAAAAAGACCAAAAATAAATAAATAAATAAATAAAAGCATGTCAATGGGTATAAAGGATATTATTTGCATAAATAAAAGCATATATAAAAATATGTTGTTATGTGATAAATTTATGTGTATTATATAAAGTTAATTTTTCTATGGTACACCCTTTTTTCTATCTCCAACCTGCTTTTTCCTTCATAAAGTTTCCTAAAAGGAGCATCATATAATTTGCTTATGTTAGAATGAAAATTACTCTGTATAGATTCATCTCTTTTTTAAATTTTTTTAAAAATTTTATGTGTATGTGTATATTGCCTGCATGTAGGTAAGTGTACCCATGTCATGCAATGCCCACGGAGGACGGAAGAGACTGTCGGATTCATCTCTTAAATGCCAAGTGCTTTTAAAGTATATCTACACTTATGACACCTCTTCATTTTACAAATGAAGAAAACATTGTCAAGAAAGTTGTAACTTACAGGTATCTTAGAGTCACAGAACAGAAGAGGCAAAACCAGGGCTCACATCTGTCCAATGCCTGCACTCAGTGCTCTCTCCCTGTCACATACATCAAGTCGCATCACATCACATTGCTCATATTCTTTTCAAAGAGTAAAATAACATGTGGCTTAAATTAGGAGTGAGACTTAAAGTGCATGTGATAGAAATAGGAACACTTAATGGAAACAGTGATGCCAACAAATTACATCCTTTGGCACTTTGCAAGGAGTTGAGCACGTCAGGAATCTAGAAACAGAATTCAACCTCCTAAGCACCCTTCAACAAGGTGGTTTAACTGTTAGGTCTCCCAGGGTCTACTATAGCACTAGATCAGAGTTTTGCTTTTTTAAAATAATTTTTGCATTTTGCTAAGGTTGGAGGGTGGGATCAACAGTGTGACAGTAAAGGGGGTACACTTCCATCAACCCTGAATAATTATTTCTGTACTGACTCTTCAGACTCAACACCACAGTTCATGCTTAAATCATGCCTATGAAACAATCAAGTCGTTTGGTCCACGGTCACTTCCCCTCATCCCACAGTGCATCCCACTGCCAGTTTTACCTCCTTTGATTCATTGTTTGCATCATATCATTTCCTATTGAAGATTTGTGACGGTGTCTGTTTAACTGCTTTGTTGATATATTTGCTCATATATTTTAATTTGCTCATATATTTTAATTTGGCTTGTCTTTTTTATTCTTCCTAACTTCTCTATATCTTCTGGCCATCTAATTGCTTCTCTTTCCAGTAGAGAATTACCATCCTGCCAGAAAAGATTACTAAATTGTTTTTCCTTGCCTACCTGCCACCCTGACTTTTTCTCATCTTTCTAATCCTCTCTGAGCTTTCAGTACTCACACGTCTTCCATGTAGCTTTTCATTACAGTCCATCCTTCACAGTGGAGCTCTCTCTTCTGTGTTTCCTGAACTTTCCCCTCATCATTTCATGTTGTCAATCTGTCATTCTCAGTTGCAACACAAGTTCCTTACATGCTCAATCACATCTAGGAAACACTTGAACTCTCTTCTACCCGCTTCCTGCATACTTTAGCATCTTGCTGACTGTAGCAGATGCTTGGTGAATACCTTGACTAAAGAACAGTCCAGACAAGGTGGAGGACGGCATTGACGGCTGCATCCACATGATGGTGACAAGAGCATCAGTGCTGTTTCTTGACCTCAGTCTCAGCTACATTATTCTTCAAGTTCTACTTTGCTCTACCACTAAGTTGATTCTAATTGCTTCTACTACAAATTAAGCCAATCCTTTCCCTCTAGCCTTGAACTTTTGTGGGATGACCATTGCTAGTTCTTAAATAACCCAGGCTTAACTTTCCAAGTGAAGAGAAGAGAAAGTCTTCCTACTGTGACTTCTCCTTAAAACAGGAAATAGTTCAGCAAGAGATCCCCAATGGCGCAGTAGTGGTAGTTTTATCTTGGTGATAACAAACAGCTGTCTAATTGGGCTTAAAGTCTGTTCAACAGGAGGTAGCTCACACCTGATAACAACAAACCTAGCTAAATGCCCATGGCTGGAGAGGTCATAAACTCCAGAGGAGCACCTACTTCTGCTGTTTTCTTAAACCAGTATCATTTTTGTTTTCTAATTACTTTTATATCCACAGATAAATGTAGCTCTGACTGACCCCTCATCAAAGAAGATTTTTTTTCTTTTGTTTTATTTGTTTTTTGCAACAGATGGAGACTATTACAGAGATCCATAACTGGTCAAAATGCAAAGGATAAGTGACTGTGGAGTGCCCAACCCCAATTGATACATTTACAATGTATCACCTAAGACTCAGAAAATCTCAGAAAGGGTAAGAGAGACAGGGGACAAGGATGCCTGCTGTAAGACAGTGTCTTCTAGACATGACTAAGAAGCTTTATCCATGAAATATGATGGCGTGTGTGTGTGTATGTATATATGTAACAGTAATTAAAGAAGAAGAGGTCATGAATTTGAGAGGGAGGGGGCACAGGAGGAGTTGGAGGCGGAAAGGGGGTGAAATGATGTAAATACATTTCTCACATATGAAGTTCTCAATAAAACAAAAGATTTAGGTTTGGAGTATTTTGTCATTTCTCTTTGCCTCCTCATCTGGAATAGAAGAGTCATGTCTCAGAAGTTGAGACTTCTCCCTCCCAGTTCCATGTGCTCTAAACTGGAATAAGAAAAGAGAGAAAAAGAAAAAGAGGGTAATAACTCATCCTAGCCCAGGGCCAATCTCTCCAGCAGTCCTGTCTCTCACCCACATTCCTGGAAAACACACACACACACACACACACACACACACACACACACACAAAGGCAAATTGCTCTCCACCTTGCATCAGAGGACTTTGCTCCTCTGCCTCCTGCTGGCATCCTCAATCCACACTCCCATACTCCTCCTTTATGAGGGTTCCCTCCCGCCTCCTCACTCAGGTCCCCTAGGGTACCTCCCAGGCACTGCTCCAGGCACACTGGCCGAGCCCTGCCACCTGAGCGCAGCTCCGGAGGGCCTACGGAATCCCTTCCGCCCTGGGGCCTCCCGCACTCCTAGGCGCAACCTCCAGCAGGTGCAACCCAGAGGAGAGACCGAATCACCTGATCCTTAACACTGCTCCAGCAGTTGGCCAAGTTCTCTGATCCTTAAACCCAAGCGCGGTTCAAGGTTCGCCCTCCCTGCGACTCCAGAACCCCTCTCTTTCCTCCTGATCTGCAGCGCCAAGAATGGCCACTTACCCAGGGCAAGGGCCAGGAGCAGGGACCGGGAGCTGGTGCCCCTGTCCAGGGCGGCCGGGTCCATCAACTGCGCTGTGCGGGGCAGAGCAGCCCCTATGCGTGTCTCCCTCCTTCTTCGTGCCCCTTCCCTGGCCCCCCCGGCACCGAGAGGGTGCTTGGAAACTAATCCAGGAGCCAGTAGGAAGCGAAACTACTCCTGCGGCTGGCACCCTTGGCTACAGGGCAGGGAAACACCCCGGGCGGCAGCCAGCGGGCTCCCAGCGTCGCCCAGCGTAGGGAGCCTCCTATTTATCCTGGAGACTCCTGCACACACCCCCGGAGAGGCGCACCACTTGGTGCTGGTAGCCTGCACGCTGATCCCACCCAACTGCCCCACACCCATACCCACACCCAAGGACTTATTTGGATGGCCCTGGGGCCAGCTCACCCACTCCCCCTGCTGGGTTGCACCTGTTTTTTCCTCTCCCCTTGGGGGAGTAAAGGAGGTAAGCAGAGCCCATGAGAGGGGCATGAAATGACCTGGCCAGCAAGCACCTACATTCAATTCAATTCATGGAGCCCCTGAGGGGGAATTAGAGCCAAACTTGTCCTGGAACTCGATCTTGACTCCTTCCAGCTGATGGCTAGAGTCAAGGAGACCAAAGCCAAGTTCACTGAAAAACCTCAGGCATTTGGCAGTTGACAAGGCTCTCTTGCACAGACAGGCAATTTCTGAAGTCATTGTGGTCTTTCAAATTCCTAACGCTAGCATCTCAGTTCTCAGAGGCTTCCAATAATTTATTAATTATCTGGGAAGGATTTTAGCTTACTAAAATCTGATTTAGAGATGTCATGTATAAATTGGGAATGGTGCTACACACCTGTAATCTCAGCATCTGAGGCTGAGGCAAGAGAATGGAGCAATCTCAAGGTCTGCCTGGTTTCCATAGCACAATATTACCTTAAAAAATTTAAAAAACAAAAACCCTAACCACCCATAAAAGATAGTGCACACCTTTAATCTCAGCACTCAAGAGATAGAGGCAGGTGAGTCTCTAAGATAGAGGCCAGCTGGGAACAAAAGAAAAAAAAATACTAACCTACTAACTACCTTTATTCCTTTATTCATTCATTATATTTCACAGGAATACTTATTCTCTTAATTCTACTTGGATCTTTACAAATAAAATGGTTTTGCTTATAACTTGGAAAATCTTATCACTATTTCATCATACTGTGTTACAGAAAGGTGACTTCTAGTCATTGTGTCCTGAACAGTTTTTGGAACTCAATGACACACTCAACAACTTTCCAAGTAGGAAAAGAGCATCCAATTGTACCTCATATGATTAATATATTTGCTTCTGGAATAACCAAAGAGTATCAGTATTGTGTACTGATTTACTGTTCTTGTCAAAGTAATACACGTAAGCACACTGTCCACCAACCAAAATTGTATTTCCGACATCCGAAAGTACAATGAACATTATTTTACATATGAAATGTAGATCAAATATCTGCCCCTTTATCCCCAGCCCACTGTTTGAATTAAGCAAGTGTCATTTTGTTTCAAAACCTATTCAAATGATTTTAGTGCCTTAGCCAACTGATGCATCAGGAAGAATGAAATCAGCTCTTCCGTGTTTAAATTTCTTTCTAGTATCACTGGAAACCTCTGGAAGCATTGAGAGAGAGGTCAAGGGTGGGGTCTAGGACAACTTAGGACTGGAGGATACACGCTCAGTATAGCACATATTTTGGAATCAGATCTAAGCACTGTCTCATCCTTTTTCCTTCCTGGTATCTTCCCCTCTCCTAACATCAGGACCTGATGTCAAGGCATGCTCTGAGATGGCACCATAGTAAACAGCTGTCCTCTTGTCGCCAATAAAATACTAAGGTTCTGTCTTCCTTTTCTAGTATTTATAAATACTGATTAAAAAATAGAGCACACTTAAGCAAAATGTGCTGTTTATTAAGTATTACTATAAAGTGCCAGGATATGATATAAATATTCATCATTCACACCATTCGAATGGTAAATTAACTTTTTCGAGCCACTAGAGTATGAAATAGTGTAATTTAACATACTAAATAGGCCAGATAAATTAATATTCTTCCATGAGGGCTTTATTTACTGTCAGAAACAAAGTAACTGCTCTAAGACATGCCCTACATTTCCTAGCACCAGAGAACCAGTCTCTTAAGGGTCAAAAGAAATTTCCCTTTCTTTCTTTTCTTCTTCCTTCTTCTCCTTTCTCCTCCCTCCCTCCTTCTCTCCCTCCTTCTCTCCTTCCTTCCTCCTCCTTCTCCTCTTCCTCCTCTCTTCCCCACCTCTCAGCCTATTCCTGGAGGAAGTTAAATCTGAAATCAAATATTTAAGTTTGGGAAGGCTGAAGGTAAAAATTGAGCTTCGTGTAACTAAGGTGTGTCTCCGTGCTTTAGAGTGTAAGCTGAGCTGTGACTAAAGACGACTAGCTTAAAGGAGCACGGAGTCACAAAATGGAGCATGGATCCAGCAAGCTAGACA
Organism: Nannospalax galili; assembly: GCF_000622305.1. Taxonomy (NCBI): domain Eukaryota; kingdom Metazoa; phylum Chordata; class Mammalia; order Rodentia; family Spalacidae; genus Nannospalax; species Nannospalax galili. Next base: position 1,659,824 of record NW_008347125.1, read on the forward strand.
TTCTTTGAATGGTGTCTTTCCTATACCAGAATTAGTCAGGCTGGTTATCAGCCCTCCCAAATCTGGTATGAGGCCCTAGAAGATTCCAATGAAGGGCCTCTGAGCATCAGCCTTTTCTTCTTCCCACACAGAAGAGCCTCCATTAAGGACATTCCTCCCCTCCTCTGAATAGTCAAAATAGCTTGTAGTTATCTGTGGGGCACAACACATAAACAGGCATACATAGTGATGCAAAGGAAGATTCTGGAATGCATTTACTCTGAGTCAACATATGCTGCAAAGTTTGACCTTAGGCCATAAATTCAGCAGTACAGCAAGGTTTCCTGGGGGCTATCACTGTGACTTAATTCAACAGAATGAGTAAATGAAAACCTTTTAAAAATATAATGTTTTGTCATAATGACAGAGTGAATTTTTTTTTGGAAAGTATTGAGTTAGTCTCTAAGAAAACACCAATTTAAAAAAATCACTACTCAAAACTTATTTTGATTTGACTGTGCTTTAAAATCTAACTATGTGGGGCTGGAGAGATGGCTCACAGGTTAAGAGCATTGACTGCTCTTGCAAAGGTCCTGGGTTCAGTTCCCAGGTGGCTAACAACAATCTGTAACTCCAGATCCAGGGACTCCTACACCCTCTTCTGACCTCTGCAGGTATTGCAGGATACAGGTGTACTTACATACATGCAGGAAATACACTTAAATAATACACATAAAATTATTTATCTTATTTATACACATAAGATAAAAACAATAAAATATTAAAACTCTGTTCTCAGGGAGGTCAGTACTGGTTTTTGTTTGTTTTTTCTATTTCTGGGCAAATTTAGGGTACCTTCCTGTTCAGTGTTTTCAGGGATCCACTTTTTCTGGTTCTGTTTTTTTGAGACATTGTTTCCTTGTACCCCAGATGGCCTGGAAGTTGCTATGGAGACCAGACTGGCCTTGATCTCACAGAGATCTGACTACCTATGCTTCCTTAGCGCTGGGATTAAAGGCATGTGCCAGCACACCCGGCCCAGGGATTTACCTTTTATATGCATGCCTATTCCACTTGCTATCTTTTCTAAATAACAGCTTAATAAAAGTTTCCTAAATCTCAAACATCACCACTCCTGTGTTAGTAAATCTGATAGTTCTGGTTCACCATTGTGATCCTTTTCTTTAACCAAATTCTTGATACTCCAAAAAGAAAATGCCTCTGGTCAAAAAGAAAAAAAAATAATAATCTTGGCTAATCTAGCAAGTGCCTAAGGATCACAACTTCTCATTTTCTTTGTGACAGGGCTCAAACAGCCCTAATATCCTTGCTACAGTGATTTGATGTCCTCCTACACAGAGCCAGATTCCCATAAGTGTTGACACTCCTCTGGGTGGGATAGCAGGGGTGGAATATTATGTACCCTTGATTTAAGAGTCTGTTTAGTCTGTTCAAACTGGAGCTGGGTCACCAAATGGATGAATGACAAATGACTTCTCTGAGCCTGTTTCCTCATCTACAAAGTGTCATGGTAATGACTTGCGCTGTTTTCATGGTGTATAATGACAGATACCTCTAAGGCAAAAACCTGGCATAGTAGATATTATTGAGGGAATTATAGTTGCCATATTATTCAATTTTAGAGGGTACCTAGAGAAAGCTAAGAATTGATTTCTTTAATAGTAACTGAGAAGGAGAGAAGGAAACAGCACATGCGAAGTCTGTGCTGAGACATGCCTCCTCATACTCCCTTAGCCCTCCTGACCTCATCCCTTCCATTCCTCCTCCTCCTCTAATTCTTTTTAGTGGCCAAAGTAGTTTATAACTCAGGATATAATATTTTTCTGAACAGTGTCTTAGTTTGGTTTCTGCTGCCGTAGTTGAATACCATAGACTAGATGATTAATGAAGAATAGTTTTGTTTATTTAGCTCATAGTTCCCGTGATGGGGAGTCCAAAAGCCTGACACCAGTACACTCTGAAGCCTTCCTCATAAAACGGAAAGCATCAAATGGAAAGACAGAGAAGGCATGTTAGCTTGGTCCTTACCTCTTCTTATAAAGCCACAAATGCCACTGTGACCTCATGGAATCCTAATTACCACTCAGGGCCCCACCTCCAAAGATCATTAAATTTACAACCCATAAAATTTTTGTCAGAAACCTTTAAACCACAGAATTCTATCCACAGCCGCCCTCCCCATCCATGTCCTTTTGTTATGTAAAATATATCCATTTCATCCCAATAGTCCCAGTGTTTTTATTCAATTCATCACCAACTCAAAAGTACAAAGTCCAGAGTCTCATTTGAATCAGATATGTGACTCAAGGCAGGATTAATCCTGGGGAAAATTGCACCAGCTCTGAGTTTATGAAATCAAAACAAGTTGTGTACTTCCAAAACATAATGGTGGGACATCCCCATTCCAAAAAAGAGAGCTGGGCAAAGAAAAAGGAGTGATAAGCCCCGAGAACTCCAAAGCCCAAGAGAGAAAAATGCTGTTTCACACTGGTCAACTTGACTCCCTCCCCACATATCTGTCTCCTTGGCCATTTTGGGCTTCAGCCCTCTCAGGTTGGAGATTTCTCTCTGAAACACTCTGAGACTGTCATTGTAGCGCTAGAATCCTGGATTTTCAGAGACACCCTCACACCTCTGGTTCCAGGACGCATTGCCCTAGTAAGGATGCTACAGCAGCTCCACCCTAATAACAAAGTTCTGCCTGGGCCTCTGCCTGACCTCATGACATCTTTGAAATCCAGGTGGAGGAAGGCATGCCCCACAGCTCTTACATTCTTCAAGCCTACAGAATCAACACCCCTTCCAGAGCAGCAGGTGGAATCTCACTCGGCCATTGATCCACAGTTAGAGCAGGAATCCTGTGCCAGAATTTAGGTAGCAAAAACTGGAGGGTATCCTATAAAATAAAGCCATGGAGGGTACCCTGGGTTGGTTCCCTGAAGCCATTCTGCTCACCTGGCACTTTGGGTGTGTGATGGGGAGGGCACACTTGATGATCTCCAGAATGCCTTACATATAAGTGTTTCATTATCTTGCTGGTCCCTACCCATACTAATCTCCTTAGCAACACGTTGCTTAGAAACACCCTTGTTTTCCTCTCCTGAATATGTTCCTTCATTTTCTACCACCTAGCCAGACTAGGAATTTTCCAAATCTTTCTGTTTTCTTTCCCTTTGAATTATACATTTTGTCTTTAAGTCATTTCTTTGCCCTCTTGTTTTTCTTCTAAGCCTTTAAAAGCAGCCACACAGGGGGCTAGGGTGATGGCTCAGCAATCTATAGAGACAGCATTTTAAATACTGAAAGTAATGTAAAATATTCAAAAATTACAGCATAAAATGTGATATACCTATAGAAAGTCCTTTTTATCTCTATTTTTGAAGTATATTAAAATTTCTACTAATATCCCCACTAATAACTATAAGAAACCTTTAATAACTCATCCTCAGTATTACCACATAATGGTGATTTGTGTGAAGTTATTTTTAAAATTCAAAGGCATATAACCCACAATGCAAAAGAAGCACAAACTAAAAAAATAGTACAAGTGACATGAAATAAAGCCATCATTTTTCTCTGTGGTGGCTAATCTTCATTATTACCTTGATTGGATCTAGAATCAACTAAGAGACCATCTGGGTACATCTTTAAGGCATTTCCAGGAAAGACTAACTGAAGGAGGAAGACTTCCCCAGAGTGGGCAGCTCTTTCCCACTGTGGCCCCAACAGAAAGCCATTCGGGAACAAATTGATTTCCTTTTCTTTGCTCCCTGCTGGTAACTAAGCTTATCCCAGTGTTACTGTTACCACCATCTTTCACTGCCCTCAGAGTGAGTCTCTCTTCAGCCTTCCAATGAAGTTGATGACCAACAGCGCCAAGAATCCTCCAAGCCTCCAGGGCCAGATTCAGACCGCTGAGGCAAGCAGCCTCCTGGACTGAGCAACTCCCCGGTTCTCAATTCTTCAGTTTGCACAGTCATTATTGTTACCCAGTCTGTACCATGTAAATACAATCTAATGCAGTCCCTTTAATAATGCATATTCAGTCTATCAGTCCTGTTCTTATGGAGAACCCTGACTAGTACACCCTCTAAATTTATTGTTATGTGTAGTTTGGAGCCCACTATTCCTTCTCTGTTCAAAAATTCCATCAGGATTCCACAAAATGTGTAGCTGTCATGCCTCCTCAGTATCTTCTTCGTAATAACAGGTTTTCAAACATTGTTTTTGGTGAACTTTGCAGTTTTGAAGAGTACTCATAAGAAAAAGCAATTTCCAGTTAGCTTGATAACTAACCATCTACATTTGTAGATGTTAACTATTTTATTCTAAAATGCCACTTACAGGAAGCAAAAGCAAAACTAGACAAATGGAATTATATCAAACTAAAATGCTTCAGTAATATGAAGAGACAACTTACAAAATAGGAGGAAATATTTTACAACTTTTCGTCTGTCAAAGGACTAATGTGTAATACTTGCTTTTCTGTTGACGTGAAAAAATACCCTAAGCAAGGCAACATATGGGAAGAGGAATGCATTTGGGCTTTGAGTTCCAGAGGAATGAGAGTCCATCATCATGATGTGGAGGCATGGTGGCAGAGGCAACTGGGACAGAAAGCTAGAGTGCACATCTTCAAGCACATGAGGAAACACAAAATGGGGCAAGACTATGAACTCTTAAAGTCCACCCTCAGTGACATGCTTCCTCCAGCAAGGTCAGACCCCTAAACCTCCACAAACAGCACCACCAGCTGCTGCCAAATTATTCAAATACTTGGAGCCTATGGGGACTTTCTCATTCAAACCACCACAGTAAGCAACTCAGAAAACTTGACAAAAATCACAAATAACATAATTGAAACATGAGCAAATGACCCAAGTAGATACTTCCTAAAAATTGAAATACAAGGGGGCTGAAGAGATGACTCGGTGATTAAGAGCACTGGCTGCTCTTGCTGAGGACCCAGGTTCAATATCAAGCACCCACATGGCAGCTAACAACCATCTATAACTCCATTTCCAAGGATCTGATGGCTTCTTCTGACCTCCACTGGCATTGCACAATACAGATGCACTTACATACAAGCAGGCAATACACTCCTACACATAAAATAAAAATACTAAATAAAATATTTTTTTAAAAATGAAATACAAATTGTCAACAAGGTATAAAAAATTGATATCATTAGCTACCAAAGAAATGCAAAATCAAAACCACAAATGAGGTATCATCTCATCCTACTTAGGATGATTATAACTAAAATAATAATAAAAGAATAAGAATCTCTCACATACATCTGGTAAGGATGTCAATCATCCCCAGCCACCACAGCAGTCAGTGTGAGGTTCTTTTCACCGCTTCTTCCCTTATCTCTAAATACTCCAGTTCCTGCCCCATCATTGGTTAGGGCTTTAATACAGGAAACTGGAGGGAGGGAACTAGAAACATCAGTCCATAGTAGGTAATTCTTAATTTTGAGTTAGACTCAGCTCAGTTGCTTTTTCCTCTCAGTAGGCTTTTTTGTTTTAAAGGTTTAGAGTGACCAACAAAGCACAAAAATACCGAAGAAAGTTTCTTCGTATTCATATTCTAAGTCCAGTTTCTCCTACTGCCAACTCCTCGGCTTGGTGCAGTGTGTTTGCCTCAGCTAGGAACTAGCATTAGTGTCTTGGTATTAAGTAGGGTCTATATTTTATTCTTATTTCCTTGGTTTTTCCCTGTTCAGAATCAGACCAAGATTCCACAGAATTTTTTAACTGTCAGGTCTCCTTAGGATCATCTTGACTACAACATTCTTTCAAACTTTATATTTGATGACCATTACAGTTTTGAAGGATATTTGTCAGATCTCTGTATAACATTCTTCCACATGGGTCTTTCTAATTTATCTCATGGTTAGGAAGGGCTGGTTGGTTTAGAGGTAGAAGACTGCAATACTAAACTACCATATCATACTCTGTGACGGGCACATGATGTCACCATTGCTGATGCTGACCTCACCTGACTGAGATCATCTTGTCAGGGTTTTCTACTGTAAAGTTACTCTAGTCCTCCTTCCTGCACAATCCTGTATTCTGCAAGAAAGTCTCTAGATCCACTCCATTCTTAAGGGGTGCTGATATATGTTTCACCTGTTTGAGGACAGAGTATTACATAAACTTGAATTTTTTTTGCAGAGATCTATATGTTCTATCACACTCATTCACGTTTTCCAGTATTTATTTATAAGCAAGCACTCATCAGTTTATTTTACATATGGGATATAATCCAAGACAACTTGGATCTCTGTCACTAGATGCTGAACACATTTTTGACAGAGCACAAGTTCCTTCTTTGCTTTCAATTGTAATCACATGTGGGGTATAGGCCACATGGGAAGAAAACATCAACTACAACCAATGTATTTGTAAAAGCAAGTTAAGACATGGCTAGATGCCAAAACCAGTGGCTTAGAGAAACATACGTTCATTGCTTTTTCATGTGATTATTTGCTATGTGATATTAGTCCTGACAAAACAAGAACAGCATCTACTCTCCCCAGACATGGAACCAAAAGCAGTTCAAAGTAAGGATACCACCAAAGTCCATTTGGTGAACCAATGAGTTTTATTTGGATTACTTACAGGAGTATGGGTGAGGGGTTACTCAAGAGAGCAGAAGTGAATCAAAGACAGCCGTATCACCAAAACCCCACCCCAGCATGGGTAATGAATGATGGCTAGCAAACTGTGGAAACCTAGAGCACACTGTACGACCTACAGGCAGCTCAACAGTGTCATTTCAGGCAGCTCAAGTGGTCTGAATTCTTCAGGCAGCTCTGCTGGGCTCTGTGCCTTCTAGGTGGCTGGGATTGTCTGAGAATGTCTTCCAGCCATTCTTACTACTTATATATGCTTGGGATGGAGGGGTCTAATTAATCTGGTTGGTTTCAGGGACTTCTTGAAGCTATTGAGTTGTTTAATTCCTTTGCTTAAGGAGCTTCCCTGTAGATGGAGTGTTTTACCTCCCTTTAGAATATCCTGCATCTTAACAAGCTTCCCTACAGGTGGGAAAGTTTTATTATTGAAGGAAACTGTTGCACAACACTGTTTAAGGTAAGACTAACATGAACTACAGAGTCACACAAGGTCTAAGGGCTATCACCCAGTCTAATGAATATTAAAGCCACAAACACATAGAAAATAACAGATATTAAAAGTAGGTTGTTATAAATGCCAGCTCCAACCACAAGACAGTAACCATCATATTTTTCTGTATTTTGTTATGAACATGTACGTGTGTGTAAAAAACAAATTACCTTTTCTATCTTTTCTCTTGTAACATAAAACATGCTGAATTATATCATATTACTTAATTTTTATTTTACAACATAGTATTTAAATTATAAGACATTAAGGAAAAGAATACTAGCACTCAAGTCCTCTGCATTCAGTGTGGGAAACTGTATTTTTTTCTATGCTGGAGAGTTTTATAATGTTAGGCAAAAGTATGAATTTATGTTAAGCAAAAGTAAGACATCACTTTATGGAAACAATGCTGGTTAAATAAGCTTTAAGAGCTGTGTACAGGAGGGTGTCTGATTGACAAGGAGTGGATTTGTGATGGTGAATTTCATGTGTTAACTTAGTCCAGGAACCATCCAGGGCAGTTTTACGTGAGATGCCTGAGTGTAATGTACAGAACATGTATTCATACTCCATTCTCATTCAGCTATTCCTGAGACAGCAAATATGATGTTGCTGTGCCAAGGAAGACTGGAGAACAAATGAAGTGGAAGCACAGTCTGCCATAGTTAGCAAGAGAAATGAAAAGATAAGTGTGTGGATGCGTACCTTCAGGGTAACAGCAGCGATTTATTGTCTTTATAAACGCCTACCCCCAGAGAAAATTATACTCTTCCTAATGTTTGCTCTTGGCTGGAATTTCAATATGTACATCAGATAATATATATAAATTGCTCCAGAAGCTATAAAATTACACATAAGTGTACAGTGTTCTCATTAACTTCATGCATTGAAAAATACACATTGAAAAAATGTATTGACCCTAGCGATCATAATTAATTTTGAGTTTATCAATTCTAAGATGTGTATTTTTGATACTGTAACATATTTTTGCATTAATATGCAAATACTCATTGTCGTCAGGCAGAAGCTCTTACTGAAGCTGTTACTGCTTTTGCATAGCTTCAGGCTGAGGAGAAACTCTCGGGGGCCAAAGTGCAGCACTCAATAAGGTAATATCACCACTGCCTTTAAAGGCATAAAGAAATATATTGTGTGGAAAAGCAAAATTATAATAATTCAAAGTTGAAAGTGATAAAAAAGAAGCAAATTTTTAACAGTTTTAGAAAATAAGATTATTAAGCACATTTACTCTTTTTAACTGCATATATAAAATACTACATAGGACAAAAATTCATGACTGTTTCTAATGTAGCTCTTCCAATTAAAGTAAAAGCAAAATTGTAATAAGCACTAATCAAAATGTATTTTTCATTTTTAAAAAAATCTTCCTTAATTTCCACAAAATAATGGGGCATCTTGTAATCTGTGTTAGGTAAAATGTTGCAAAAGGTCCTCAAAATTATAAACCCACCAATATCCACTAATCAGGGGCTTGTACTTTTTTGACAGCTCAGCTGTGTGTTTTCAGAGGTGAAACAAGACATGGTCCATAGTAGGTGCTCAAATGTCCTTTGGCTTACTAAGATCCTTTCTCCCTTTAAGGAAAGTTCCTAAATATACTTTGTGGTGACTAGAAAGTTGCTGTCTAAGAGAGCTAACTTGCTATAACATTAACACCTTTAAGCATCTTGTGTAGATGAACAGATAACATTTGGCTGTTGCTGAAAACATCTCTGAAGACTGCAGGCTGGCTTGTCAGGCTCACAGCTGGGCCAGCTTGCTAGGGCAAAGGTGCCTAATAGGAGAGGAAGGAGCACAGCGAAAGGATGAGGGAGGAAGAGCTGAAATGAATTGTTTACTGTCTTATTAGCTCTGATCACAAAATACATGATGTAACTAAGAGAAACATTTGTTTTGGAGGTTCCTGTCCATTATCAATAGGATCCAGTGCTTTGGGACTGTGCTGTGGCAACACATCAGGATGGGAGAAAATGGCAGAGAAAACACATCACATGGCCAGGAAGCAAAAAAGAATTGGAATCAGATCTCACAACCCTCTTTTCTCACAACGCTCTTTTCATGGCATGCCCCCAGTGATCAAAAGGCATAATTACTAGGCTCCATGTCTTAAAGGATCCACCATCTTCTACTGTGCCACTCTGGGGACCAAGCCTTTAACACGGGGATTTGTAAAGACATTCAAGATCCAGACTATTACAGGTTCCATCACATGTGTGGTCCGTTTTCACCTTCAGTATAATCGTTCCTCCTGGCTTGGATTACAGCAGAACTGTAGAATTTTATTGGAAATATTTGTCTATGTAGTTTAACCCTGGACTGAGGATAAGATGTAGAGCTGAATTTAGGAATTGACTTTGCCTTTGTTCTTTGTTTATATTCATGTAGATAAAATCTGATTAAATTAAATTTAAAGATGGTGCTAATGTCACCTACTGATTTTATAAAGCCCCTCTTTATAAATATTGTACAAAGAATGTCTTTCTACAATTTATCATTTAATTTTCACTGTAACCCTAACAGGCAATCTTTCCTCCCATCTTAAGGATTCAAAACTTAGGCTACAGTAAGTTAATTCGCTTGTATAAAGGCAATACATTGTATAACTAGTACTGGCTGTCAGAGTCAATGATTCGGAACACAAATTTTGTTCGCACAGGATCAAGTGTTTCCATGGACTTTCAGCTATGGAAGTAAAGTATAATTTTAGCAGATAATTGGACACATGTCATGACAAACCTGTGTTCAGGAAGGTGGAGACACACGTTCTGATTGTGGAGCTCTGCAGGCCCTGAGTACACTTCTCTTCCCAGCCTGAACTGAAAGTCAAGATTTCTGCATTGGTGGTATGACATTCCCCCGCCACAACCACAATATAACAGTATCTAATGATCAAAAATCTTCGGTCTGGGTCAGAAGGAGGAGAGGGTAAAGGGGCTTGCTGCCAAGTCTGAGGACCTGAGTTCAATCCCAAGAACTCACATGGTAGAAGGAGAGAACTGACTCCCACAAATTTTCCTTTGGCCTCTCTAAGCTGTATCACACAGAACATCCCAAACCATCTTATTCAACTATACACCCACTTCCCAGATGGCACCCTCCCATAGCCTCCCTCCCCCAACTAGAGCCCTTATACTCTGATATCCCTGCTACTGTCCACATGCTCTAACTTTAAAAAAGAAATTGTGTGTTGGAGAGGGGCATGTGTACATGAGTCCAGATGCCTGCAGAGGCCAGAGGTGTCAGATTCCTTAGAGCCAGAGTTATAGGTGACAGAGTTGCAAGATGTAGCGCTGGGAACTGAACTCAGATCCTCTGAAAAAGCAGTGCAGGCTCTTAACCACTAAGCCATGTCTCCAACCCCTTCTTAGTCATATTCTAATTCTGCATTCTGAACTTTATCACTGAGATTTCAAGAGAAGGTACAGAGGCCAACTCCAAGGACAAGGGAGCTCTTTTACCTATACAGTAGTAAAACTGGCCCATCCAGTCTATCTCCTTCACCCCGTACCTCATCCTGGCCCTGTGCTGCCTCAAAATTCTCTAAATGAGCGTGCAGTGTTGTGAAGAAAACAGCCTCACTGACCTGCCTGGTCCTCTTCCTCTTACCAAAGTGACCCAGTTGTGAGTCTCTGAGGATTCCATTATGGCTCATGCCAGCATTCCTCTGTCGGAATGAAGTAAGAAGGCATGTGTAAAGGGCCTCCTTGTCATGCTTTGAATGTGAAATGTTCCTCATGGGCTCATGAGTTTGAATACTTGGTCCCCAGCTGGTAGCACTGTTTTGAGATGTTGTGGAACATTTTGAATGTGAGACTTAGCTGGTTGATGCTGGCCATGGGTTGGAAGGTAAGGGCTGAATGTTACAGTTTGGCCCTACTTCTTGTTTTCTGGATTTTGCCACAATGTGATCAGCTGCTCTAAGTGCTCACTGCCATGAACTGAACCATTTCAGCCACCATGGCTTCCCCACCATGATGGACTGACTGTATTGTGTCCCTTGAATCAGGAGCCTCCCCTTAAGTTGCCACTGCCCAACATTGTTTGACATCCACAAGAAAGTTAGCTAATATGCACCTGTAAGTCAATTTTAGTGGTTAACAACTGATCCTTCAGAATCATAATGAATCCCATGAGAAGAATAATTGGGAGAAGATTTTAGACAATGCCATCTTATATGTCCTTATGTCATAACTAAGAAAAGCAAGTAAAAATAATCTTATTTTAAATCTTGAGTAAAGACACAGTCTTGGTTCAAATCTTAGGAACAGCCTTAAGATTTGACTTATGAATTATGTGACCTTAAGTTACCAAGCTTTTCCAACCCAAATTTTCACATTTTCAAGTAGAAAATTATAAAGTTATTATAAATTTTAAGTGGGAGATTTAAAAGCATGTTTCATAATGCCCAGCACATAGTAATTATTCAAATTTCACTATGTGCTGCTAGTCAGGATAACCGCCACATTGTCCCAAGATTGATGACAACCATAGAAACATTGGAACATGTTTATGAAGTAAATTACAAAGAAAATTTGTCAGAAAAAAGGTAGAGATTTATACTACCACTGTGAGACTCTCAAGTCCTGAAAGCAAGTTTTCCAAAGCCTAGTAGAAATTATTAAGGTTGAGGTAAAAAGGAGGTGATAAAAAAATGAAGAATTATTTCAGGAGGTATCTTGTGAGCAAGTGGGCAGATGATGAACATCTTCCTGACCCATGCACTGTAATTGCAAAGTTGTCAGGAGAAGGAATTTCATTCCTTTTATTCCTTTTCATGTCCCTACATTCTAGTTCATCAAATACGTGCTCACTAGCTACCTTATATTCAGGACTTAGCTTAGAAGGTGCTTGTATCACCCACAGGATACAGCACAGATGGGAGCATTCTTCCTGTGGCATCTCTCATCAAAATGAGTCCCATTTCTTCTGGAAAAGGTAAATGTTTCTGTACACCTTAACTATTTCATAGGTCACCGTAAGAAAAGAAAAATTTCTTCAGTTAAATTTACGTGTGTATTTATTAGCTTTAAATCACTATAACAAAATACTGGAAGCAATTAATTCATAAAGAGAGGAAAGGTTTACTGATCAAATTCTCCCATCATTTTGGGTCTCTGGTAAAGTATTGCTAAAATTCCTTCAGAAAGGAGTTGAATGTAAATGATGTCCACCCCCTCCTGCCTTAATGCCAATGATAAATGGAGGTATGATTTCACAGACCGCACTATGGGTAACCAATGAGTTACTGGGTTTACTTATAGAGCAATAGATAAGGGTTTACCTACAGGAGTGTGAGTACTCCCAATCTAAGGCTGCACCGGAAAGCCATCACCCACATATAGATGATGGCTTCCCCATAACCACACAAAATGACATGGCAAGAGAGACGGGACCCCACACTTTCTTAGCCTAAATACTCTAATCCCTCTCCCAGGCTGCATGCAATTAGGATCAAATTGCTAATCATGAATTAGGAAGTGTGGCTAGACTCTCAGGTAAGAGTTCCATCAGTCTCCCTGCCCCTACTTCCATGAGGGGCATGAACAGTCAACAAACCCAGCTGTAATAATCCACATAGGCAAGTGGGTGCAGCTGAGCTCAGAAAGATGGCATCTGTCTGTTAGAGCAATGTCCTATACATGAGCGAAGCTGGATATGGACAGGACACACGGGGGGAAAAACCGCTCACCTCGTGAGGAAGGAAGCAGAGGAAAAGGAAAAGGCCAGGGTCCTATAATCCCTTTCAAGGACATGTTCCCAGTGAAGTAAGAACTTTCCTCTAGGCTCTACTTCTGTCCATTAGCACTACTATGGGGATCAAGAATGACCATCAGTCTTTGGGAGACACACATTCAGACCATAGTTATGAGTCTTTCATTTCTCTGTTAGAATAATAACAATGGATTCTTACTGGTGTTTACTGTGCACTGGGCACTGTGCTACGTACTTTACATACGTTGACTGCTTAAATCCACACCCAGTATACTATCAATTATATTCTCTCATTGTCCTAATTTCACATCCAAGGCAACTGAACTGTGTTGTTTTCAAACTCTAAACTCTTAGTTCACACTTCAAATCCAATGACCTTCTAGTAAATCAGTGATTCTGACTTTGAGGAGCTCAAATAGCAGTGGCGGATAGATCAGTCCTTCTGCTTTGATCGTGATTTAATTTTTCCTACCAAGGTGAACAAAAGGGGCAGAAAAAGCATCTGAGGAGATATGAAAACCTAGGATGAGTGTAGCAATCTTAAGGGAGCTCTCCATGCCTTTTATGAACTCAAGGGTTGGAATTTCATCCCAGTTGTATTCCAAGACACTGGAGGGTAAAGGCAAGTTCTTAGTGATCTAGTGAAATCAGCTTTTCAGGGCTGAAGAAAAGAATATATATATATATATATTATGTTCATGTGAATGCCAGTGCTTAGAAAGGCCAGAGGTGTTGGATTCTCCTGGAGCTGGACTCATAGGCAGTTGTGAATCACCCAACATGGGTGGTAGGAATCAAGCTCTAGTGCTCTGTAAGAGCAATGCATACTCTTAACCCTTAAGCCATCTTTCAAGCCCAGAAGACACATTTTTAATGGTCCAGAAAAGGAAGAACATGTATCTTGCAAATGAGAGACTGCTAAACTTAATAGGCCTCATAGAATCCATGTCTCTGTTTCACTAGTAATAGCCCTTTCTGGGTTGTTTAGTTCTCGAGGACAGAGGCAAGGAAAGAGAGAAGGATGTGGCTGGCATGGCAGATGCCTTCAAATATTTGAAGAGCTGTCACATGGAAAATGAATTATATTGATACGGCTCAGTCCCAGAGGCTGCAATAAGCACCTAAAGTTAGAGGCAGATAAATTTGGATTCAATTTTAAAAATACTGTCTAAAATTCTAATGAAGAATGCATTCCTGGGGGAAATAATAAGTTTCTAACATTGGAAGTGTACATAATGTATACTATAAAGGAAAATCAAATAATTTCATCTCCCTAACCTGGAAATTCCAAGACTAGATGACCTCAAATAGCCTTTTCTCAGCCCCAAAATGCTAACACAACATGTTAAGATTTTTTTTCCCTTCAATATAAAGTGACCAGATGGTCACTAAGAAACCATTTCTGCTCAAATCTGCCATAAAATTAGACATTAAAAATAATTTAAAAGAACTAATTAACTTGCAAATAGCTGAGAATTCTCCCGTATCTTAGGCTCTCCTCAAATGGCAACTTTAGTACTTTTGGTTTATGGTCCATAATATTTATATGCTCACTTGTTCCCATAGAGATAAACAATAAATACTAAAGTATATTTATTACAAATCATAGGCTTTCAGTTTCATAATGACTCAATTTAATAATTTCTGCATTCTGTAGACTATCTACAAGTTCAAGTGCTGCCAATTATCAAATTATTTTAATATATGTAAGATTAATTTTGACACAGCACAAATAAATATATTTATGCTATCTAGAGTATATTTTTAAGTATGTGCCTGAGGGCATAAAATAATTTGACACAGTGATATGAACACACGGTTGCTTCTGAGTAAATATTCCCCTTAACTAAAGGGCTCCACAGGAAGGATTCTTTTTAACTACAGTTGATATCTAGGAAGATGAACGGTGAGTTTTGACACGTAGTCTAGACTGAAAAGCTGTTATTGAAAGAGACTTCCAGTCATGATGACAAATGATATTTATAAATCCTAGTAACTTTTAACTGTTCTACCCCTCTTTGGGGACAAACTGTCAAAATGAGAAATCCAACAAATTTCCTAAAATGAATAAATGACCTTCAAGTATTCATAGGTTGAGGTGTTAGGGTTTCTGGTCAACAATGGAACTAGAATCAAGGTCTTTTAAAATGGTTTTATACATTTTATTTATTTTGTGTATGTGTGAATGAGGGGATGCTTGCTTGTAATCATGGCTGTGTAGAGATGAAGGGATACCCTTTGATCATCAGTTCTTCCCTTTTACCACATGGGTTCCAGGGATTGAACTCAGGTCATCCAGTTTGACTGCAAGCTCCTTTACCTGCTGAGTCATGTTGCTGACCCTATAATTGAGGTTGTTTATGGCTGAATCCAGTTGATAATCTAGCACACTGTTTTCTTAGTACTGACAGTTTCATTAACAAAACCCTTCAGTCCAATCTAGACTTACACATTGTCATTTCCTATCATCTCCAGGGTGAGAAAGCACTTATTCCCTGTAGTGTTTTAAATGAGAATGTCCCTCATAGGCTCCAAGTATTCAGACATTTTGTCCCCAGTTGGTGGCACTGTTTCGGGAGGTCTTAAAAGGTGTGGCCTTGCTGGAGAAAGGAAGTCACTGGGGGCAGGTTAAAAGAGTTCTTTTTTTTAATCAAAATTTATTTTTAATTCATATGTGTAAGAAACTAGCAACATAAAAAAAATGTGAGAAACCCTTCACTTTCCCATCCAATCATGTTGAATATCACAGAATCCTTATGTACAGAAAACCTACAGACAAAAATCATGTCAGCCACCATTTATAAATTCCTCTCATCTTAGGAAACATCAGAAATTTCATAATGAGCAGGAACCTCACAAATTCAAAGATTAATACCTCATTATTTACTGTCAAAGAATACACTGTGTCAATAAAGCACCTAAGTACCAATGAATTGCCACATATTCTCTAAGTAGCATGTGAATATGTGAAAATGTTAATACATATATGCAATTTGGAAAATCCCAAAATGTATGAAGTAACAGTATCTTAATTTGCATGTGAAAGGAGAAAACATTTAGCCAAATATCATTTTAACAGTGGAAATTCCATAATAAAATGGCCAGGATACAGTACATGCCCTATAATATAACAGGCTACAATATTATAGAAAGTGTTTTTAAAATTTTTGTCAATTATTTCTTTTCTTCTTTAAAAAAATTTTTATTGAGAATTTCCTATAGGCATATAAGCATACAAGGTGTTTTGATCAAACCCATGCCCCCTCCCTCCCCCCCCAACTTCTCCCATATCTCCCCATTACTTTTTTCTGATCACTTCATGTACTCTTTCTTCTTTTTTATGGGGCTTTTTGCTACTCTAATATTTCCCTCTCTGAAGGCTTAGACAAGAGCTCCCAAATACTTTTGATATTTTTGGCCTTTGGAATAGAGTATGTTGCTAAGAGGCCCAAGGACACTTTGACTTTTAGCAAAGAAACTGGATACTTTTCTTTGGGATAGTTTTACACTAACTTCCTAGCCAATTCGTACCTCCTATTCTTATCACAGCATCCTCTGAAGAGGTTACCCAAATTGCCAATAGGGAATCGGGACACAGACTGCTCTGGCTTCTTCCATCCTGAAAAGGGACACAGGGTGAGGCAACTGGGGTATACCTTCAATGGGTCTATCTAAAGACTCCCAAATTGTATAACTCTTATCTGTAGGGGAGAAAGAAAGTCCTTGAGTGGTAAATGGGAGATATGAAGGAGAAGTAAAGGAGACAGTAATTAGCAGTACAAGTTCCAGACAGGGAACTAGAAAAAAGTCAGAACAGGGCAATTTTCAAATGTTCATATGAGAGTCCATTGGAATTTCTTGACGAGAGCTTCCAAAAGCATCCCTCTATTGGGCTCCTCTTCATTTTTCTTCTGTCTGCCAAGGCTGGACTCAAGAGTGATGGATTCAAAATTTGCTTTCAGGCATTTTGATAGCTGTTGGAGTGGTTAGAATCAGTATCAGTTCCCTCTCAAAGGCTTCAAGATAGGGAAAGATAACAAATTTAGTCATCATGTTAAAACAATAGCAGTTTGCCTCCCTTAGCTGCAGGTGGGCACTACAGTATTGCAGACCAAGATTTGAAGTCTAACATCTGAGCAGCACTTTCTGCTTAGAAACAAAATCATCAAAGAAAAATAATTGTCTAACTTTTTATATGGATTTAAGCCTAAGGTCTGAAAAGCATGATCCCTTGAACTCTTAAAGAAATATAGTGATCACTTTACTCTTTGGTTATACTTTCCTTTTGGGTGTTTAAGACCACACAGTTGGCCCAAATAAATCAATTTATATTTACACTTAAGGTCATTTGAGGATCTGTTACTCGGGGGTCACATGGGCTTGGGAAGAGCCCTTGGTTCCTTTCTTTTACCAATTCCATCTATGTGAAGATAAGTCAAAGTTCCTGCTCAACCATGGCTATCTTCACTTGGAAACATGGAAGAAATGTTCCCTCTGAGTTGACCCTCCTCTTTGTAGACTGGACACTGGTTCAAGTCCATCTCGTGGGATCACCATGGTCTCCCTGAACAAGAGGACAGGTGACTCACCACAGCTACAGGACATTTTGAGAGATGTTTCATAGTCCCCTGGAACTTAGTAGACCTTGGAGGGCAAGGGGCAAAAACTGTCCTTTAAGTCTTTCTGACCAGATTAGTATAGGCCTCAACGTATGGCTGTTAAACACCCGATGAAGTTAGTTCTACCAATCTGGTACTTTTAATTACCATGTGTTATGTAGATAAAGCTTGGGTAAAAAAACAAATGTTCTCAGATAAACCTTTACTAGATATATATTGTGTTCCTTAAACTAGTTGACTAAAAACTATGACCTCAGAAATTTTAACATTATGTGTATATTTTCTTTTGTCTCATACTTTATATTTCATAAGAAACCTACACAGGCCTTCATCACTTCCTTAGGCTTTCTCATTTTTTCTATTTTGGAAAATTTCTCCATTCCCATATCCTTTTAACATCTTTTACATTCTCATTTTCTTTTCTCAATAATTACAAGACATAATAACATTAGCAAATAAATTTTCCATGTGTTGTGAGAATTCTTTTCCTTGGGATACTAAGCAATACTTATTCCCTTTTAAGGTTCTAGTGTCAAACCAATGTTTGATGAAAGTTTTACTGGGGAGCCAATGAATTTACTGAGCTTACTTATCGAGATAACTGAGGGGTTGCTGAGGTGTGTGAACAACCGGAGGGTATGCACACTAGGAAGCCTTTACCCAGCATGGGTCAAGCCTCCTCTTCCTAGCCTTCCCCAGATTGTATACTTTAGCCCTCCACAAATCGAGAGTTCTTAAGCCTTATAGGATCACCAGTTGCTCTCTGGTTCCTGTGCCTGTTTGAAGATGTGAGTCTGTTTTCTGCTCCTGCTCTGGCTGCCTTCTACCACCGTACCTCCCTACCAAGATGGACTCTAATTCCCCTGGAAATGTAAGCTCAAATAAACTCTTCCTTTATAAGTTCCCTTGGTCACAGTGTTTTGTCACAGCAATAGAAAAGTAACTAATACAGTCCCTCTTTAAAAATTTTACTTAACAGAAGATAGCATGGTGAGGAAGTTTCAACATTATTAGAAGTCCTCCTGCAAATCTCTTGGTTTAGACACTTGCATAATCTTTCTTACTTTGAGGATATATTTATACTGCTGTTATTCTCAACTACATCTTTTATTAACATCTGAAATGCTTTTCTCCATAGATCAAACTGATAGCTCTGGCAACAGTGACTATCTCCCCTGGCTTTACTGAGAGAATGTTTCCAAATGAACTTCTATCCAGGAAGAGATTCAAGCAGTCTGCAGCAGTTTATAAGAGCATATGAAATATCCTACTCGGAAAGAAGGAAGGTAACCAAAGATGGAAAGTACTATCTACCCGTCTACCTCTTCACAGCCTGGTTTCCAGCTTCATGTCCAATGTTATTGCACAAACATGTTGCCAACCGCTTAGTCAGTAATATAAAAGCTGTGAGGATCTGGCCCTGCCTCTTCCTTCAGCCCGATGTTGTCCCTTCACACACTCTGCCTTCCAGCACAATGAACTGAACCACTTGTTATTTCATGGCTGCACAGGTAAATATCTTCTGCTGACTAAATCTATACTTTCTTGCCAAACTGGCAATCCCTCCCCACTTTCAGGATGCTGCCTCAGTGCCAAGCCTTTTCTTGAGTTTTTAATTCCTGCTAAAAGAAATACCTTACTCATTTGTGCCCTGGATTCTGAAGACATCATGAAGACAGTAGCTGTGTTGATTTCATTTGTTTCATGGCTTGTCTCTTTTGAGATAACATGTGAGCAGAGAACCTATTCATATTCACAATATTGTGCACAGTGCAAAATGTGGCATATGGATTTATAGACACTCCATATGTCTATGTATATTGTGGAATACTCACAGGAATGAATGATAAATGAGTCCATTGGGTTCCATGGACTCCAATATTGCCTAGTCGAAGCAGAAGACATAGGAAGTTAGGAAGTTAAAGCTCCTTCAGGTCAAAGATTCTGTTCAAGACCAGTGTTGATGCTCCCAAGAAGATAATGGAGATGAGCCAGAGAATATCTGATATGAAAAAGGCAAGAGAACTGACCAGGAGCTCATGAGGCTCTTTGATACCATGCTCATACCTACTGATGGGACCTGAATGTCAAGGGAGCATCAGATCTGACTATCTACCTCTCTGTATCTCTCCTGAGTTGTCTCCCCTCTAGGGAGTGTCTCTTGGCTACAGGGAGGAAATCCAGGGACAAGGGATCACATACCAAGAGGGTGATAAATGTTAAATGAAATGTTGAAGTTGGAAAGGGCCAATAGGAGACAGAAAGGGAAGGAGGAAAGGAGGAAGCAAAGAAGGAAAAGGGGAAAGGAAAGGAAAACGAGAAGCTGAAGAACAAGAACAAGAGAAAGAACAAGGAATCATTCTCTCTCCACCAGAGCTTTCCTTCGTGTTCTGGCCTGGCTCACTTCCTTGCTGTGAGGCAGTGCCTGAATACCAGTCTCCATAGGCTGTTTTCTATCTCTGCTCTTTTAGCGTGGCTTTCAAGATTCCTCCCGTTTCCCACCGATCATGAACCCTCTTCTCAGTTCAGGCATTTTCCTTGTTTTGGTGTATGTTCCTTGGGCCAGGGTCACATGACAGTAAGGTTAATTGCTTCATTAATTCCCTTCTTTCCTGATGTGCAGTATTTCTTTTATCACCATCAGTTCAAAGATGAGTTGAATTCATTACTGGGATGTTGTGTGTGAAGGTCAGCTAGACTTCAAATGATATGCCAAGAAATGAAGACCAGGAAAGGCCTGCAAATACTGCTGAAGAGTCTCCTAAATGTGGCCCAGGTCCATCTCAGTTTACCTCATTGGGCCTTATCTCACACCTTCAGCACAGCTCTGTTTCTGCTACCCTGATTCTCCCAGACCCCGCTCCTCTGGAGTTTGTTCTTTGGGTACTCAGAGACAGTCAAAGGAAGGACACCCACTGTGCACAGGGATTTATTGCAAGGCTCTGGACAAATCATATTGAGACGAGTCTCTGCTCTCAGAATATACAGTGTGATCGGAGAACAGAAAAAATAAATCAAAGCTTTTTGTAAAGGGCTTATAATAAGCAGAAGTCAGTAATAATAACAACAATAGCAAGAGAGAGTAAGGGAGCTAAATTTTATTAAATTCTTACTATGTGTTAACCATACTACTTTTTTTCTGAATTAATTTGAGCCCTGATTTGAATCAAGACAACTTTGCACACGTACTGTAGAGTTAAAGTCAGGCCAAGTGACCCAGGACTTTATTCCTTATCTCTACCCTAGATTCATGTATCTACATGGCACTCTTGAATCCTGACTTGTTGACGATCACTTCTACAGTACACACAGTATGCAATACACAGTATTTGCTGTGTGCAGTGTATAGTTCACCAGACTCACCGTTTCAATGAGGTCGAGAGCCATGTAAAGATGACCTACTGAAGCGGTGCACATACAAACAAGATACAGAAGACACAGAGCATAGGAAATAAACATATTATCCATGATGAAGGTGACAAAACACATCACGTGGAGGGACTCTGCCCAGTCACAAATGGGAAGGATTTGCAGGGAGACTTTCAGGGTGGTGTAATCCCCTGTTGCTCTTATTTAGGCCATCCTCTGTCCTTCTAACCCATCTTCTTAACCTTTATGATGGTTACTTTTGTGTGTCAAATGGGCTGGACCACAAAATGCCCAGATATTTTGTTAGATATTATTCTCAGTATGCCTGTTGAGGTGTTTCTGAACTAACATAGCATTTAGATGAATGGAGCAGACTTCTCTCCCAATGTGGGTGAACCTCAACCAATCCTAAAGGACAAAAAGCAAGGAAGGGAAAATTTGTTGTCTGTCTTAGAGCTGGGACATTGAACTTGAACTTGTTCCATCGAGTCTCTTAGTTTTCAAGCTTCTAGAATCAGACTGAACTATACTACTGGACTTCCTGTGTTTCCAGTTTACAGATGGCATATTGAGGTCTTCTCAGCCTCCATAATTGTGTGAGGAAATTCCTTATATTCATTTCCTCTCTCACTCTGTGTCTCCCCATATATATAAGGAATAATAAATACTTGTTTATTTATTTATATTCCTAGTGGTCGTTTCTGGAGAACTCTGACTGATGCCGCCGCCTTATTCTCATGACCTTCTCTCCGTAGCTCCTCAGCACGTGTGTGTCCTTGGTTACCATAGCCTGAATACAGATAGATGCTAGGATATGGCTTTGTTTCCATAGCAACATGGCAACTCTTCACAGAGAGAAATTATACAACTCAATATCTTTCCGCCTTGCTGTCCTGAATAGCCACTCCATAGTACAGCTAAATGGCAGACCAGACTAGGATTTCTTGACATCTGGCAGCAGCAGGAAACAGACTTATTCTTTCATATCTAGACATCCTCTCTGGCAGCATGATGGGCAGCTGGCTGAATTACTTTGGAACCCTTCCTTCCAAAAGGTTTAGAAAATGGCCAGACTCCTCAGTGTCCATTTTAGAGTGTACTTAAGATCTGTATTCATTTGTTTCACACATAGTCTAAGCATCCTCTGGGTGCTAAATATCATTCAAGTCTGACATGGATACAGCATTAAACAAAGAAAAGCCTTTGCCTCATAGGAGACTGAGAAACACAATAAAATTAAAGCAATCAGTATCATCTTAGATCATCTTTATGTTGTGTCGTGAAGCAGTTAAAGCCACATTGTAGAACAGAGATTTAAACTGTGTTGTTGCTGTTGGTGGTGGTGGTGGTGGTGGTGGTGGTGGGGTGTGTGTGTGTGTGTGTGTGTTGTGTGTGTGTGTGTGTGTGTGTGTAGGTGTTTAGGCTGTTTTAGGTAAATTGCTCTGAGGTGAAATTTGGAATGCAAATTATGAAAGCATCTAAAAATGATTTTCCCAGCACTGGAACAATCAGTGACAGACCTGGGGTAGTCATGGGTTTGAGTGTTTGAGGAACAAGAATGTCAAAATGATAGAACTAAAACGGATTCATCAAAGGGTAAAAATTATATGAGGATATAGATCAGGGGTCCCATAGACCCTCAAACAATCCTGGCCCTGCTCTTGATTTCCCACCAGAACTTCACAGTAAAACTCTGTTGCTGAAGATACTATATACATGAGTTGTAGAACAAACAAGGAGAAATCAAGCTGGTACTGACTTCAAAGCCTCATCTCTACTGGCTAGCTTTCATAGTGCTGGAAGGTGCTATGCATGTTACTGGAAGAAAAACAAAACATCTGCCAGCTGTGAATCCTGTGAACAATAATAAAAACTGGCCTGGAAAAACATGCCCACTGGTATAATAATAGCACAAATACTATGGGAGAATCCAACCAGTTTCTAATTGGATTTAAGGTTTGCTTCTTAGGATGGAGCCCATACCTGGCACTGATACCAGGTCTAGGAACCTGATGCTAGACAGGTTACAGGGCATAAGGAACAGCCTAACTGTTGGGATAAATCAGGAGTGCCTGGATTGTAGAGCATGGCCACCAGGCCAGAAACCTCCTAGTGAGGGCGGCCAGAAACTGGCCCACTCCGTTCTAGATACACTGTCTCTTACCCAACAATCCCCAGGCAAAACTATTAGCCTCTAATCCTTTAATCCTAACCTGGTCTCTTGTAGATCATGTGACTGGAGGACAAGACAAAGGCCATGTAGCTTTAGAAGCCCCCTCCCTCCCCCTACCTGCCTGCCCATCAAAAACCCAACCCCGCCTCCTTGCCCACGAAACTCTCCTATATAAACTTCTTCTTCCGCCATAATAAACGAGCTGTCCACTGACACAGCCTCCTGGGTGTTTTCTTCCCATCTCACCACCTGCCAGAGGCCTCCCTCCCTCCCTCCACTGGTCTCCTTCTTCACCCCAACCTTCCACTATGGGGACCGGTGCACAAGGTCTCCTGGCAGCAGCGGGGCTTCAGGCTGAGGGGAGGCTGACACCTAATAATATTTTTTTATTAAACAGTTACAGTATTTAACTGACTTCTAATGACTTACTGTTATATCCATTAATTAATATATCTCTCACCTTTCACCAAAGAAGCTTCTTTATGTAGCAGATGGTGCATAGAAACTCACAACTGGCCAACTTGCAGAGAACAAGAGGCTATAGAATGCTTGTCTCTGAATAGGACACCTATATCAAACTTCTGCCTCCCAAGTTCCAGGGATCATTGCAGAAGAGGGGGCAGAAAGATTGTAAGAGCCAAAGATGGTAGATGACCACAAGAAAATAGAATTTTCCAGACAACTGCTCAGTCACTCATGTGAATTCATAATTGATTATGCATTGCATGCACAAGTCCCATGCAAGCTCAAACCATAAATAATCCCAGCATTGTTGTCCTTCCTACCTAAGGAACTACTGGCAACTGATGACTGATGGGAGGGATAGAGCTGGTCTCTTTTAAGAATGTGAGTCTTGGTAAGTAGGTTAACCAGTGTGGATGGATCTATACTTAATGACATTTGGGGACACAAATTAGACTCTACAGGATAAACACACACACATTCAAGAATGTGAGTCTTGGTAAGTAGGTTAACCAGTGTGGATGGATCTATACTGAATGACATTTGGGGACACAAATTAGACTCTACAGGATAAACACACACACATTCTCTCTCTCTCTCTCTCTCTCTCTCTCTCTCTCTCTCTCTCCATGTATAATAGAGTACGTTAAATTGGGTGGGGGAATAAAAAGGTGCAGATAGAGGAGGGAATCTAAATACCATCAAAATACATTGTATAAAAACTACAAAAATTCAATAAAAGTTTCTTCCCTAGGGCTCAGGAGCCATTGTGGAAGAGGGGGACAGAAATATTGTAAGAGCCAGGGGAAGAGATGGATGAGCATATGGAAATAGTCTTATAGACTCCTGGGACCTTGCTCATATGAACTTACAGTAGTGTGACAGCATTCACAAGACCCATTCAAACTCAAGCATACAAAATCCTAGCATAGAACTATGGAAATGGGCAGCAGACCACAATTTTAGCCAAAGAACTATTGGGCAGTTGATTACTTCTGGATGAGGAAGAACCAATCTTCTTTAAGGAAGTGACTCTAGATAAGCTGACTAGTTCCAGGTGGATGAATTTGCACTAAGGTACATCTGGGACACTAACTTGATTTGCTAGGTCTTAGTATAAATGACAGAGGACATGAAATCCAGTGGGGGGAGAAGACTATGGGAGAATGCCAGTGGGGAAGGGGGTATAAAGATAATTAAGATATTGTGTATAAAATATACAAAAACTGAATAAAAATATACAATAAAAATTTTTAAAGAAAAAATTAAAACCTTGAGATATTACATAGTTGGTGTATCAATGTAATTATTGATAAAGATACATATGTACTCATTTCAAGAGAGTATGATCCATATTTCTTTTCTATCATAAACTGTCCTAAAACATTATTCAAATAAACAATTTGCTATTGTGAACACATGAAATATTTTATGAAAGACCATGAGTCTATCTTAAAAAAATTATAGGAGAATCTCATTTGTGTTTTTACAAGGTTGTTCTATCAAACATGCAAGGGGAACAATAACGGACTCTGGGAAGCAAGTTTAAAGTGACCAGGAGACCAAGTGAGAATTGCTAGCGGTTCAGTCTAGAGTTGGTACAATGTTATGACATAATAAGATTTGAGGTGAGTGTATTTTGAAATTAGAGCTGATGTGGTTCTCTGAGGGTCTGCATGATGGGATGGAGGAGAAAGAGATGAACTTCTAGAGAATGAGGTCAATGCACCAAGGACCTAAAGAAGACAATGCTTCAAAGCCACACCCTTGAAAGGATGCTTTCTGAATATTTGAGAGGGGTCCTGGCAAAATTGGAGGTGTAATCATATCATCCTCCTCTTAAAGAGAACGCCCAAGGTTTCAGGCATCATAAAACCCAGGTCCACATTAGTTCTAGATTTTTTCCCCTGAGAAAAAATATCAAAAGAAAAACATCCACTATGATAACGTGTCATTCAAATCACACCCAGAGCACCCAGCTTCTAGACGCACACTGGCTAAACACAACATTGTACTTCTCAAGAATACTTTTATTCTCAAGATTCTCAAGAATCTTTTCTTTTTCTTTTACTGTCTTTTGTGTCTTTGTTGTTGTTGTAGATAATAATGTTCTCATTTTATTATTTTTTTTTATTCTTGGAATGAAATTCCTCTTTAAATCCCTTTGAATAATACGAAATCTGATGATTACCTAAAGTTGCGATGCAAAGTATCAATTCAAAAGCTGGATATCTAGTCCTCACTTAAAAAGAAAGGCCCCTCCTTCTGCCTAGCCAGGTTCTGAGTCCAGGCAAGGCTGTATCTGGAGAATGGGACTGTTGGCTTCGTCTCTTTGTCACATTCATTGTCTACCCACATAGTTACCGGCTGTTTCTGAACCTCTAGAGTTGTAGACAAGGGTATAGGGGTGAGAGGAAGGAAATGGAAGGGAAGGAGTTCTCATCTGATTGAGCCTGTCATAATCTAGCCTTTCTGAGCCTGACAAGCCCTCTGAACTGGCTTTCCCTCTTTCCTTCTGGTGAGCACATTCACTGATCAGAAACCTTCCATCATGAGGGTGATTCCCCTGAAGTTCCCTTGATTTAGGAAGGGTACATCTCTATTCTACCTTGTCATCAAGAGCCTCGGAACTTGGCTACATCCTTAACTTCTCTTTACAGAACCACTTTGGCCACCCAGGGGATCTCTGTATGTAATCCAACCCTAGTGCAGGATTCCTGCTCTGCACACTGAATGTCTGGAGCAAGGAAAGCAACAGGTATACTTTGCACAGTGTTCTGGTGTGTGCAGGCAATGCCCTGCCACTGATTCATCAGCTGGGCTCTCCTTGCTTTACTTGCAGACAAGATCACAGTCACTGAACTTCTCAAATTGCAGGCACCACTCAATGATCTCCTTTGAACACTTGTCTTTGTTCAAGGCACTATAACAAAATGTCATAGACTGCATAGCTTATAAGCAACAAAAATTTCTTTCTCCCAACTGCAAAGCTTGTGAAGTCCACAACGAATTCTGTCTGGTGACAGCCTGCTCTCTCATGGACAGTCATCTTACCCCGGCCTCCTATGACAGGAAACCAGTACAGTTCTCCTGAGCTTCCTATAATAGCAGTATTCCTATCACAAGGGCTCTACCCTCATGCCTTAATCTCAACCCAAAGCCCCACCACCTCACACCATCACCTGGGGGGTTATGACTTCAGCATGTAGATTTGGAGGACACGAACACCAAGTTGACTACAGCACTTCTCTTCCACTTAGATAAAGAGAAAAGATCTACTTCTTTCCTCTTGAAGGATGGCAGGGTTCCCAGTGCATAAAGAAGTCACTCCAATCTGGCCTTTTCTCCCCCAAATTCTCTTTTCTCTAATAATATAAGTCAACTAGTTCTCAAACACCCATAGTTTTCAAATTCAAATCAGTAATTTTCTGACACAACTTGCTCATCTGATACTCATCTGATACATTTTAAGACTTTCATGTGAAACCAATATTCATTAGGGTCCAGCTTTAATGAACAATAAAGCCGAGTTTGGCCTTAATGAGTTGCTAAGAAGGAATGTAGTTACATTGTCTAAACATAGATTCAGGGCTGATATTAGCATTTTTGCTAAATACTTAATCATATCTTACTTACAGCCATCGCCTTTCCTTGTTCATGAGCTTCATGAATATCTGAAATTGGTAATGCTTCAAATTCAAAATTAAATGAAGTCATGTCTCCAGGGTTGTTGAACCAGCCTTCCACACTGGCATCTGGCTTGTGCAGTGAAAATCTGTTAAGAAAAAAATTTCTGGGGGCTGGAGAGATGACTCAGTGGTTAAGAACACTGACTGCTCTTGCAGAGGATCAGGGTTCAATTCTCAGCACCCACACGGTGACTAATAATTGTCCATAGCTCCAGTTCCAGGGGATCCAATGCCCTCTCTGACCTCTACCTGCACTGTACAACACTGGTACACTTACATACATGCAGGCAGTACCTTCATACACATAAAATAAAAAATAAATAAATACTTTTATTTTAGAAGAAGCATTTCATTACAACAGCATTAACCTGTTCAATAACATTTTTCTGAACTAGGGTACATCTCTTTCAAAATTGGCTGTATATTTTTAGGTTTACAGATGAATTATTATGCTTGTATAATCTTTTACTCATTATAAACTCTGTAAGACATAAAATTAAATGAGGTCCCAACGTTTAAAAAAGATCTCCACTTCATTGTCAAAACACACAGTTTCATACAGAAAAATTCATTCCAGGGCTCTTGACATTGAGAAGTTTTCACATGCATTTCCAATCTCTATATACATGACTATCACTGGTCACAGTCACCCACCTTCTGAGCTCCTCGGCATCTGAGCATGAATACAAACTCGTCAGGTAGACAGCCTTCCTCTCCCACTAGAGCCTCCATACTCTGCTATCCCTGCCACTGTTAATCTCTTCTTGGTTTAGTTGTAGTGGTTCCCATGCCTTTAGATATGCATCAATTTCTTTTAGGTGCCCTTCTCGTAAATCTAGTCAGCCAGAGGTCCCTGTTCAAGGGGGATCAGCTGTTCCTCATCTATTGCAATCCATTGTCAGTATTCCTTTGGATAGAATTGGGGTCTGCTGTTCATGTTTCCAGTAGTATGTTGGGTTACTGTCTGGAAGAGCCTTTATCTATCCTGGCCAAGAACTCGACTGAAGGTATCGCCTGTCTGGCTTTGCTGTTTGTCAAGTAACTTTTAGTTATATATATGTATGCTCTTATAGAATTATATTGATCCCTTTAATCTTTGGTTATACTTTCCTTTTGGGTGTTTAAGACCATACAGTAGAATAATGTTTTTTTAGCCTAAGCATGGATATATGTTGTGTCATATGAAAAGTGTCAAGAAAAAATGAAATATGATTTGGGCACAATATTTTTAAAAAGCTGGAATGAAATGGAATGAACATTCACTTCTCATAAACCCACCTGTAGAAGCAGCATTTTGGTTCAGGGAGAGGAGCTGGATTAAGTGATCAGGATACTT
>NW_008347125.1:1688474-1688909 GCF_000622305.1 Nannospalax galili
CTCATAGTCCCTGGGAACTAATCGACCTAGGAGGGCAAGGAGCAAAAAGTGTCCTTTGTGTCCCTCTGACCCAATTAGTATAGATCTCAAGGTATGTCTGTTAAACATCCAAGAAGGTTAGTTCCACCATCCTGGCATTTTTAATTACTGTGTGTCATGCAGATAAGTCTTGGGTAGTGACCAGTTGGTCTCGAATAAACCATATCTAGAGATATATTTCCTCGTCTGTTATGTATAATTAGTCCGTATATTGTAGGAATAATATGGTTTCCTCTGGTTTTCATGACTAGCTAGGCATTGTTATCTCTCACATTGTCTCCCCCCATCACCATAATTTTCCCACTTAAGGTGACCCCATTTCCCCCCTTTCTCTTAATAAGACCCTTCTACCTCTCTTGAGCTTCTTCTTTCCCTTTATCCCCTAGGTTCCTTGTA
>NW_008347125.1:1693008-1697874 GCF_000622305.1 Nannospalax galili
GATGGGGTGGGAATAAGCCCCAAGATTTCCCAGGGAGTGGATTGAGTAGCTGGGTTGTACTGGATGCAAAGGATCAGGGAGAGGCAAGGTAAGCCTCAGAGCCCCAGAAAGAGGCTGTCAGCCCCAGAAAGAGGCTGGCGGGTGTTGCAAGACCAGGGAAGCAGAGAGAGGTGAGGGCCGGCCGGGTCCAGAGGCAGTACTCCTGGGGCCCAAGGAAGGCACCAAGCCGGTCAGGGTGAACAGGGTCAGGAAGCAGCACTGGCTCCCCAGGTGTCTGGGGTCCCAAGACTAGGAATGGCACAGGGCCCAAGCTTGGAGTAGAGAACAGCGGGGGAGATGGAAGGGTGAGCGTGGCTGCGGGAGTCACGGCGCGGAGGGCTGCGTGGTATACTTACCCCAAGAGAGGCCTGAGGGCAGGAGAGAGGGTCAGGAGAATTAGCCAGTGGTGCAGGTCCGGGAAGCAGGGAGAGGTGAGGGCAGGGCCAGGTCCCCTGGAAGCAGTGCTCCTGGAGCCCAAGGAAGGCACCAAGCTGGCCTGGGTGAAAAGGATCAGGAAGCAGCACCGGTTCCCCAGGTGTCTGGGGACCCAAGACCAGGAATGGCACAGGGCCCAAACCAGGAACAGAGAGCATACTTTTTTTTTAAAGAAACAAATTTCTCCTTTGTTCTTCTGCTGAATTCTCCCTGAACATTTTCCGGGTTACTTCATTTCTGACTGATGGCACCACAAGTTTGGAGAACAGGTAAAAGAAAAGGATCAGAGATCCTTTAAGCTTGTAATTCTCAGAACAGATTGTGCACAGGAGCCTCCTGGGGAATTTATATAAAAATGCCTATCCTGACCTCAGAGCTTCTGCTTCCGTAGATCTTGGATGGAAGCAGGCGTCGGCAGGATAAGCATCCTACAATGGAGACACAGGTGCCTGTTCCTCAAACCAGGAGGGAAGATCTCCACTCACTGCTCATGCCCTTCCTAGGCAGAAAGTGCAAAAGTCAGACTATTTTCATTGCATAATCATTTTGTTACCTTTTCCCAGGTCTAGGAGTCACAACCAGGAGCTTAGCAATGCAAAAACCATGCAGAGGGCCCCCTCGCACACATACTGATATCTTACTTCTTGTTTCTGCACTCCCCTGAACACTTTTCTCACCTCATTTTAGCCCATTTCTGTCTCTCCCTGGTTTGAAGTAGATTTCTGGTTCTGGAACTCTTCCTAGTAGAGAAAGTATATGAATTTTGTTTCATCTCCAACTGCTTTAGTTCCTACTGAAGCATTTCAGAAGACCTGAGTCATTGCCCAGACTTTTCTGTTACCTTGTTATTATCAAAAGTAATTTAAAAGTACATTTAGACCCATGAAACCATAGTTAATATGGTCAGTTGATCCAGAGGGCTTCCCTTCATTGGAAAGTTTAGCCTGAAAGAAGGCAGAGAAGAAAGGCAAGAGTCAGGGGACAAAGTTTCATAAAGCAGCTATATACAGTTAATGAATCAGACTAGGCGTTGGCTGGAAAAGAAAGATAAAATTCTGATTTATCCATGAAAGTAGATTGGTTCCCATTTGCCCTTTAAATTCAAGAGATTCTGACTTTGAACATCTGCAGCTTTCAAAGCGAGCTTTCCATGACTGCTTGTAGAGATGGCGGTTATTGCCACCTTTGTTACACGCCTCTGTGCTACTTAGCTTTCAGTTACTGTGACAAAATACCTGTGATAACTTAAAAGGAGGAAAGATTATTTTTGGCTCATTGCTTCAGAAATTTCAATCTATAGTTGCTTGATCCTACCACTGTGACTCTGTGGTAACATCACAAAGGAGTACAGAACAAAGGAAACTGCTCACCTCATGGTTGGCAGGAAGTAAGAGGGGAAGAGACAGAGATGGACACTGGGATCCCAACATCCCTTTCACAGGCACTCCCAATGACCCAACTTCCCTTCATAAGGCCCCATCTCTTAAAGGTTCCACCAAGGTGGCCACCAAGCCTTCAGCACATGGAATTCGGGGGACAATATATCACTTTCACATGCAATGTTTATTCTTTTTAAAATTCAAAAATAAGAGCCTACCCATTATTTTGTATACACGTACATCTTATTTATACTATTCCTTCAAGATAACCCTTTTTCTTAATTTTTCTTTCAGGTTAATCCTACCTTTTTTCCATGCCTACACCCACACCAACACACACACACACACACACACACACACACACACACACAGACAGAGTAGATCCAAGACTAATCCTCAGTCTTAGCTGCTCAGGGATGCAACTTTATAGATTGACGCAGGCAGCAGTGGTCAGAAGGCCAGCACTACCTGATAAGAAACTGCTGCAGTGGACCCAGCGCTAGACTGACTGGAGTACCCTCCTTCTGGTAGAAAACCACAAAGTGCTAATAAGAATAGAAGAGGGACTAGGGAGTTGGCTCATTTGGTAAAGTGCTTGATATACAGGCATAAGAAACTGAGTTTTATCTTTAGTACAGACCTAAAAATCCAGATGTGGAAGTATGCACCTGTAATCCCAGTATTAGGAAGGTAGAGTCAGGAGGATCCCTGGGGCTTGCTAGCCAGGCTGCCTATTCAAACAAGCAAATCCTAGGCTCAGTGAGAGAGCCTATCTCAATAAAATAAGGTAGAAAGCGATGAAGAAGACACCTGACATCACACACACATTGACAAACATACATACATACATACATACATACATACATACATACATACAAACAAAGTAGAAGTTACAAAGGGAAGAACTCACATACATGAAAGCTTAAGGATTAGAGGTAGAAGTTCTCTGGAGATGGGAAGAGGTTCTAAGCAGGGTACTCCTAAGAACAGCTAGTTTCAAAGCAAAACAGAGGCTCATACACCACCTGTATAAATGTAAAAAGAGAACTGGCCAAGCATGTGGGATGACCTTGCTTATAATAACCTATTCTAGTGAGAATGAACTCACTAGTTTGGGCTAATTTTTTAAAATAAAATACACTTCATCCTTTATGTTAATGAATAAAATACTTGTGGGAAGCTGTGCTTTGTATCTGAGAATTATTGAGATAATTGCTATTGTATAAGGATGAGTATTTTGTTGATGGCACACTGATGTGTCTTAATTATTAATTATCCTTCAAAGCTGTTTTCCTTTGTTTCCCTTCATTTCAACAAAATGACTATGTCATTATAATTTGGAGCTTTGTTGATAGTGACCATCTAAAAGTTTAAAGAATAGAGAATAACTGTATTTTCAGTGGAAACTACAGATCTTTCTCTAACAGGTATGTAACAATTTGATTCTTAGTGACCTCACTTTGGTCACATGTTTACCCTGAACCAATCACTGTGATCAGGGTATAAAAGTCTCTGATTGGCCAGTCCTGAGTCTTCTCACAGAAAATGTCTTACTTCTCCTTCATCCACTATCTCTCTCCTTTTTTGTATTCTCTTTATCCACCCACAAACACCCCATGGACTCAAAGGGCAGAAATTGACACTGGAGAGCCAGGCATGTACACATTTTGACTGAAAGCCGAAAAGAAATCAAGCTGGAACTGAGCTTGAAGCTTTCTAACCTTCATAGTGCTAAAAGGTGCTATGCAAGCTCTGGGGGTGGGGGAAATTGCTATCAACAGCCTTATTCAGTTGTCAATATCATCTACAATTTCTACTTGGCAGGCAAGATGAGACCACTGGTACAATAGTGGCAAGTTTGTTATGGGGATAAATAACCACTTTCTGATTGGATTTGATGCCTGTTCCACAAGAGAGCGTTCATATCAAGTATTATAACAAGTATTATAAATCTGGCCAAAAGCCTGTGGCTGGGGGGGTCAAAAACCCTACTGGGAAAGCCACTGCTGTGGTTTTATTAAATGGATTTGATATGCCTCACAAATTGTCTTCTGAAGGAATATGGTTTTGCCCATAGAATAGTATTCGTATCAGCTTTGGTCTGAGAAAGTTTTTTTACAGTGATCACCAGTGACCACAAGAGCGAAGAATCGGTCAAAATGTTGAAAGTAAATGATTGTCGAAAGCCCAGCCATAAATGGGACATCTATATCAGCCCTTCCAAGGCTTGGGGAACGTTTTGGAAGAAGGGGCAGAAAGAATGTAAGAGAGGAAAAGGGGGCGAGATGTGGCACACCGAATTCCAGGCACAATATGGCTGTTGCACTTGTGTACTCTCAACAGCTGTGATTACCTGCACAACATCTCCATAACCTGGGCCCATCAACACCCTGTCATAAAAGGGGAAGGAGTTCATGGGCTCTCACCCATCCCTGAAGATTTATACATAGTTATTGGTTGATGGTGGAGGGAGAGACATTCTCTTCAGTGGTGTAGCCATTGCTATGATGCCCACACTCCTGTAAATAACCCTAATGAAACTCATTCTACCACATACAAAAACAAGGCATGGAAGTAGAAGGGGGTTAGTTGGGAAGAGGAGGGGATTACCAGGAGTGGGAAGGGAACAAGAGAGGTTAGAGGAATGGTGAATGTGATCAAAATACATTGGTATATACATGAAAATGTCACAGTCAAATCCATTATAATATACATTTAATACATGCTTAAAAATTAAAAATAAAGTCAGACATGATAGCACACATCTGAAATCCCAGCTCTTGAGAAATAGAGGCAGAAGGATCAGGAGTTCAAGGTCACATCAAGGCTCAAAAAACGAAAAACAAAATAAGAAAATGTTACAACTAAAAACATAAAGTATTACTATTCTTTTTTTCTTCCAATTTACACCTAATGAAAAGGAAAGGGAAAAATTTTGAAATGAAATGCCTGTGCTTTTGTATAAACATATTTGTGGTAACATTTTGAAATGGAATATAACACTATAAATCCT
>NW_008347125.1:1697915-1711736 GCF_000622305.1 Nannospalax galili
AAAAGTAATTTTAAAAATCTCATAAAGCTCTGGTGAAACTTTGGAAAGGAAATAGGGCATAGGTTGCATCAGAAAAGCCAAGAGCTATCACACATATTTCTCATATTTCATTTCCCAGGCTGGGGCCAGGTACACAGTTATTCATTTTGTTATTATTATTTACTTTTATAGGTTACAAATGTGATTAGTCTTTAATTTTCTACTTAAAGTAAAAACAAACACTAATGTAGTTTATTTTGAGAACTGTCTAACCAGTAGTTACAGAGTTTAAAAGGAATGGAGTTTGGGCTAGAATATCATATTATTTGTAGGAGAGGTTTGAGAGTCCCAGTGTTCTGCCTTTCCTCTACCTTTTCCTTCTCTTTAGTTGCTTTAGTTGCTTGAGCTTGCTTGATTTGATTAATAAAGTGAATCTGGGTTAGACAGAGAGGCCACCATCTCCTCCTGCTCAGCTGTCTTACCACCATCTATGGTAGTAGAATTATTTATAGAAAATCAGGAAAGGCTCACCATAAGCCAGGCACCCTTCAGTGGCTGGGGAGCTGTGCAGTTACTTTGAATTAAGTGAAAGGAACAACAGGAAAAAAAAAAAAAACAGAGTACACTCTTCTGCAGGCTTTTTTCTACCCTGTGAATTTTCTGCTATATTTCAGGCACACAGTCTAGGATTTCAGGTGTGTCATCACAGATGAGACAACATGTTATAGATGGAATGCTCATGCTCCAAAAGTTGATATGTTAAAGTCCTGCCCCAGTAAGATGGTGCTGGGAGATACATCTTAGGGAGGTAATTAGGATCAGATGAGGACCCAAGAGCAGAGCCCTTGTGATGGGGCAGCTCTTATAAGAAGAGACACCAGAGCCTATAAGCCAAGAAGACAGCCATTGTCAGAGGAGAATGATCCTAGTGGACATTAATCTTGGATGTTCCAGCCTCCAGAATCGTAAGAAAATAAATATCTGTGTTTAGACCATCCCAGCTGTGGTATTTTGCTATTAGCAATCTAATGTAATGACTAATTATATATTCATTTGCTAATTAATTAATGCAATGACTAATTCTATATAAATATGACTAATAATAATAAGTGACTAAACAAAAAATTGATGTGAGACTATACTGAATTACATCACAGATTTTACAGTCCTGAATATATACAAATTCCCTCTTGACCAAAAAAGATTTCTGTTAAGACATTGCACAGCCAAGGGCAAGTCCAGAGATTATCTAGGTAAAGCACCTAGCACAGTGCCTGACATGAAGCCACTGTGGAATCCATCAGTCTCTCTTTCTAGCATGAGTGCTTTCCTGGCCAGCATACAGAATCTATTTCAAATCCTCCATAGTCCAGCAGTCTTCAATATAAAACAAATGCTCCAAAATGTATGTAGAATGATGGGGGATAGAAAGATGGCTCAGCAATTAAGAGCACTGGCTGTTCTTCCAGAGCACTCAGGTTCAATTCCTAGCACCCACATGGCAGTTAACAACCATCTGTAACTCCAGTTCCAAGGGATCCGATGCCATCTTCTGACCTCCTCTCTCTTCTGATCTCCTCGGGCACTGCACAACACAGGTGCACTTACACACATGCAGGCAATACACTCATACACTTAAGATAAAAATAATAAATAGGGGCTGGAGAGATGGCTCAACAGTTAAGAACACTGGTTAATCTTGCAGAAGACCCGGGTTCAAATCCCAGCACCCACATGGCAGCTAACAACTGTCTATAACTCCAGTCCCAGGAGATCCGACAGCCTCTTTTGACCTCCACAGGTATTGCACAACACAGGTGCACTGACCTACATGCAGGCAACACACGGAAACACATAAAATAAAAAATTTTTAATTAAAAAAATAATAAATAAAATATTTTAAATATATATAGAATGAATAAGTAAGGCAATAACTGAATGTATACAAGAGATTCAAGAATCTCTTTGGTAAATTATCTGCTAGAATACTATCATTAATGTGCTCCAGCCAAAGACCACCAAGAACATACCTGTGTTGCACAAAATAGATTATTGTCTCCACAGCCAAATGTGTATACACTATGGCTGAACTGGGCAGAGGCATCTCATTAGAGTGCTGAAGAGGACTGATTGGATTTGGGCTTTGTGTTGGGAAGCTTTAGAAGAGGGTCTACAGAAGCAGGGCTTTTATCTGGATTGGCTACTATCAGAAAGTGAAAATAAATCTATGATTATAATAATCAATGTTACCTACACAGAGGAAAGGTAATACCTTTCCTGCAGCCAGGTAATAGTATTGTTGGAAAAGAGGCAGGAATGCTCACATTCAGCAGGAGCAGTGATACTGAAATCCAATAGGGGTACTGTTGAATCTAGAAAGGAGTGCCTGTGTAGGATTTCCAGGTAGCAGACAGAGACAAGTTAAAAGGCAGGGGCTTCATTGGAAAGTTGAGGAAAGGAGCAAATGCCCTTGAGAGATGAAGCAGGACTGTCAGAAAGCCTTTCAACTCAAATGCTGACCTGCTATGTGTGAGAAGGAAAAAGAGGGGTCAGAATGGAGCTCAGAGAGTCTCACAGTGTGGTGAAGATCTAACGTATCTCTACTAACCCAGGGGGTCATTCATATGGCAAAAATGGCTACACTGAGTACAGCATGTTCTGTCTACTGTCTAGGGCTTAGCTGGACAGAGCTTAGCATCAGTGTGAAAGATCTGGTGAATCTCAAGGCTGCTGCATCTAGAGGCCACCAGCTAACTGCCTTCCCAGTTGCAAAGCACATTCTTTCATAAGAGGAAATCCAAGTGGTCCATCCCATGGCTCTATCAGAAGGTGTCTTCTGTAAGAAATGGGAGCTCTTCCTCAAGATCCACTACAACTGCAGTGAAGCATCTTCCCTTTTTTAGTCCTGTGTTCAGGTTCATCAAGCAGCACTTTTATGGCATGATGGTTAATCTTGGTTGTCAACTTGACATGCCTAGGAAGACGGAATGTCAATTGATCATTTGGCCTGTGGGCATGTCTATGAAGCATTTTCTTGATTGCTAATTCATTTAGAAGGGCCAAATCCATCCCTAACTAAGTGGGTTTGAACTCTATAAGAAAGATAGCTGAATGTGTGCCTAGGAGCAAGCCAGTAAGCATCATGCTTCTATGGTCTCTGTTCCAGGTCCCTGCCTCCAGGTTCCTGCCTTAACTTCCATTGATGATATTCTATAACCTGTAATATGCGATAAACCCTGTCCAAGCTGTTTTTAGTCATGGTGTTTATCATACTGACAAAGAAGCAAACTGGAACAGATGAATTATGTTCAGAAGTGGGATTTGTCTGCTTTCTGTTGCTGAGACAAAACACCCAAAGCTAGGAACTTCATAAAGAGGTAGCTCACAATTCGGGATGCTAAAAGTCCAAGATCCAGTGGTGCCATCAATTCAGTCTCTGGTGACGATGGCTGTGTCATAAGATGGCAGAGAAGTGGGAAGAGAAATGGCCACATGCAGAATGAGCTAAGCATGTTAGGTGGCCTCACTTTATAACAATCCACTCTGATAAACTCCAGTTCATGAGACCAGTGTTAATATGGTTCCTGGGCTGCTCCCCATGGCCTAATTACTTTGCCCTAGGTCTCATTTCTTAAAGATTGCACCATCTCAATCCCGCCATACTGAAACAAGACTTCCAGCAATCAATCCACGAGTAATACTTTCAAACTATATCCAAACCACAGGAAGGAGATAATCTGATATTAGAAAGAAGGAATTGGGCAAAGCTGACTCAAAGTACAAGAGCCACTAGGGGAAAGGTTTATCTGTTGAAATGAACAGAACCCATGGCAGCAGTGTGCCTAACAGCTTCACTTTCTGATTACATGGATAAGAGAGCTGAGCTCACCTGTCTATAGTCCCAGAATGATAGAACTAGGGTAGAGCCCATTCACTCTTTTAAAAAGCATCAGCACACAATAGACCCATGACCTCTGTATAATAAAATAGAAATTCTGTTCCTAAAACATGAAGTGCTAAGTACCTGTTTGGGGCACAGTTAATCAAATCAGAGCTTAACAAGCCATGAGAACCCTCTGGAAACAACCTGTTAAGTATCACTCAAACATAGCACATCTTGTACTATGCAAGACTTTTAAAAATGGCTTTGAGTTTTCAGCCCATTAGCGTTACTTCAACTGAAACAGATCATAGATATTACTATTAAAACCTTGAAGGACTCCTGTTTAGTTGAAATCTCCTGGCTTCCACAAACTTCATATTTTTCAAATCAGGAAAAATCTTCTGTACTCTTTAAGTGGAATGTTGATATACTGCAAAGCTTAGTGTCTGACTGTATTTCAGGATCAAGGCCACAGGTCATGAATATTCTAAAGCAAGAATTCCTAAGGTGTACACAGAGGAAGGGGGGAAATGTTGGACCTTTTAAAATCAAATGATATGGTGGGTAATCTTTGAGTCTGGCTTCTTTCCCTAAACATATTTGTAAGATTATCCTTACTATTACCCAATCCATGAACATGGTCTTTCTTTACAATTTATTTCCCAAGGATTTTTTAAAAAATATATTTAATTTAAGAACTGGAGAGATGAGTCAGTGGTTAAGAACACTGGCTGCTCTTGCAGAGAACTCAGGTTCAATTCCCAGCACCCTCATGGTGGCTAACAACTGTCTGTAACTCCAGTTCCAGGGAATTTGACACCCTCTTCTGATTGCTGCAGACTTTGCATGGCACAGGTACACTTACATAAATGCAGGCAAAGTAGTCATACACAATAAAAATGTAAATAAAATTTTTAAAAGGTTATTTAACTTAGTAACATAAGCTATTATAACATCCATGTTATACTACAGAGAAATGCAAAAGTAATAATGAGATATCATATGGGGAGAAAAAATAATTACACTATCTTTGTTCTTTGTAAACTGAATTTAAGATATGCACCTGTGACTTGGAGAGTGTAGAATTCTGATTAAATGAAGGACAAGAACTCTTTTGTTGAAGACACTACATACCTGAGTTGCAGAACAAACAAGGTGAAATCAAGCTGGTACTGTCCTTGAAATTAGGTGTCTGCTGCCTGGCTTTCATAGTACTATACATAGATGCTGTATATACTTACAGAGAAAGGTAATCATTAACCTAACCCAGCTGGGAACCCCGAGAGCTACAATAACAACTGGCTTGGCAAAATATGCCCATTGGTGCAATAGTGGCCCACATATGGGAGTACACAACCACCACTTTCTGCTTAGATTTAAGGCCTGCTTCACATCAGGGAGTCCATGCCTGACACTGTTACCAGTGTGAGAACCTGTGGCTAAACAAACCATAGCCCATAGGGGAGAACCTACTCCTAAAGACATAATATTGAACTCACAATGACTTACTGTTATACCCACAGATTAGTACATCTTTCAGCTCTCACCAGAAAGGGCTCTTCTTGCAAAAGATGGTAGTTAACAGAGACCCACAAATGGTCAATGAGCAGAGAATAAGGACTGTGGCATGCTCAGCTCCAAATGGGATCTCTATATGGGACCTTCTCCTCTAAAAGTTCAGGGGTCTTTGCAGAAGAGGAGGCAGAAAGATTGTAAGAGCCAGAGATCTTGGATGAATACAAGAAAACTATGCTATCTGGACAGCACAGGGTAGTTACACATATGAATTCATAGCACTTATGACAGCATGAACAAGACCCATGCAAACCCTAGCCAGACAGGGGCTCAGCATGGATGGGGGAGGTAAGTAGGAAGCCCCAGCCCTAGCTGAGGACCTAGGCATTTGATGGGTTCTGGGGAAAGGAGAGACATTTTTCCTTACTAGTGTGATACCTGGTAGGTTGACCAGACTGTAGGGCACGGACCCATA
This sequence comes from Nannospalax galili, assembly GCF_000622305.1. Classification (NCBI taxonomy): domain Eukaryota; kingdom Metazoa; phylum Chordata; class Mammalia; order Rodentia; family Spalacidae; genus Nannospalax; species Nannospalax galili. The sequence continues at coordinate 1,703,768 of NW_008347125.1, forward strand.
CCCAGGAGCAGGTGGAAGGCATGTAATGGAATTTATAGGCCTTAAAAAATAACAAACATTTAAAAATAAATAAATGAATAAAAATTTTAAAGCAAATGACAGATAATAATAGAAAACATGAAATCTGGTGAGAGGTAAAGGGGAGGGGCTATAGAGGGCACATGTTCTGAATATAATTAGAATACATTGCATGAAATTATGGAATCAATTTTTCTAAATAATTTTTAAAAACATGGGCTAGACAGTCATGAAGTCCAGCTGACAAGAAGTCAAGTTCCTGATTATTTATTCTTTCATTATGAAAAGTTGAGCAAATTAATTTTCCATGCCTCTGTTTCCTAGTCTGCTAAGTGGAAATTGCCCAAGTGTAAGTGAAATGATAGGTGAAATGCCTGATATGTGGAAGGTTTTTAGTAAATATTGCTGCTCCATCTCTCTTCTTGCTTTTTCTCCTAGGGATCAATCTGACACAAAGGCTTTTGCGATCACTCTCCAGCATCTCTAACAAGGGCAGCCTCATCTTCAACACACCACCCTCACTCCACAGGAAGTCCTCACTCTCAGAGTCAGAAAATAAAATTCAGTTGATCTCAGAAGAAGCCGTAGATAAATGCCTCCTCTTTCTTATCTTCTGAAGACAACTACTGAAGTACTGGGCCCTGAGCACAGCCTATCATGTTAGCCAGGCATGTGTCCCTAATGTACAGATGTGAACGTCCCTTTCCTCCACACATCAGAGAGAAGTGTCTGCCCGCGCTCTGTTCCTGCTCAAGCTCGAGGTCACACACATTTCCTGGGCTTTTCAGTAACCCTCCACTATCCTTTATCACACTGCCATAATTCAGCATTTATATTTAAGTTGTCGTGATATATTCATGTGAATTTGGAAAGTTGTTCTCTCCATTAGACTATCAGGTCATGAAAGGAAGGGACCTAACTGACAGATCACTTATAGTATAAGGAGGGTCTGCACTCTGACCAGAGCATGTGTTCACAAGAATGTGTTGACTGGCTGAATGAAAGCTGAGCCTTTTGATTAGCTGAATGTTGGGATCTGGGGAACAATGTATTGTCAGTCAGATAAAGAGTTTTCCTCATTTATAGACTTTGTAAATTGATAACCATTTTTGCTGCATGTTTACCAGGTCAGACCCTTTGATTTTTATTTAATTAACAATTTATTTTATGTGAGTGTGCACACACACACATCATGGTGCACATGTGGAGGTCAGAGGACAACTCTCAGGATTTGGTTCTATCCTGGCATCTTGCAGGATCCAGGAATCCAACTCAGGTGGTCAGGCCTTTGTGCTTCTACCCAATGAGCCATCTCACTGGCCCATATTTAAGGGTTATAAAAGACAAAACTGTGCGAGGAAACACTAGATATCACAGTTTCTTCTCCTTACATACCATTTTTTCACAGAGGTACAAGCATAAAATGTAATTCTATACAGAGAGTAGAAACTCAGTAACACATGTTAAACAAAACTATTAAATTATTATTAAAAGCAAAGGAATAATGTAAAGAACACAGTGAAGAGAGACGAAATCTTTGGATTCCTGATGATTAACTAGAGATCAAGGAAACTGCTAAGATTCTAGCAAATGTAGAAGGAATGGATGCATGGGTTCCGTCCTGCAGAGTAAGATGTTACTACAAATGTGTGGGAGACCCCATCGTATTTCCTTTTTTATTTCACTTTATGTGTATGAGTGTTTTGCCAGCATATGTGTAAGTGTGCCACATGTGTGCAGTGCCTACAGAGTCCAGAAGAGAATGCTGTGTCTCCTGGAAATGGAATTACAGACAGCTGTTAGCTGCCATGTAGGTCCTGGGAACTGAACCCAAGTCTTCTGCAAGAACAGCAAGTGCTCTTAACCACTGAGCCACAGCCCCTCTATCATATTTCTACAACACACACATACATGCATACTCATGTGTTCACACATTCACATGCATATGCACAATAATTCTTCCATTAAATTTCATGCTTTTTGTTGCATGTAGATACCAAGGGATTAGGTTTTTAGGAATCTTGTTTAGTACAGTTTCTTTTAGAAACCCTGTAAATGACAGGTTACAGGGGCCTAGTGTAAGGAACCACAGCACTCTCCTGGGAATCCCTAAATTCCCACACCCTCTGAGTTTTGGAGGTCACCATGGAAACAGCTGTGTACAACACTGCTCCAGTGCAGATAGGCCACAGCTGCTAAGCCCTGCCGGAGATCCATCACACCCTGTCTGGCTACAAATTAAGTCACAGTCTCATTCCAAGTTTTCTGAGAATCTCTGAGGCTTTGAGCTCATCCCAGGAGAAATAATTAAAGCCACGCTGACTCGGATAGCATATGAGGCAGCAGCATGTCATTAGCTATTTTACAGTTCTAGAGTGACAGTCATTTCTGAAGGCAGCTGACCGCACCTGAGAGGTGTGGCCTCTCTCTGCCTGGCCTAGAGGAAAATGCACTCAGCAGTGATGTCCAAGGCTGAGTCGTTTCAGCCAGAGTCTAGGCAAAGTCCCACAGTGCCAAGTCATTAGCCACATCTTTTAGGGGGAGTCAAGGGCCTTGGCTGAGTGCTGGGCTTTGCATTAAGAAGTTCTGGCTCTGACTTGGGTACCTGAATAACTGTCCCTGGATTGTCTAGCTCTGACAATGTCTGAATGTAATTGGGAGAATAAACTCTGTAGAGATATCCAATAGAACAGGAAGAGCCTACACATGCTTTCCATGCCCTTCCTGATCTAACCGACTACATGTTCTCTCATCAAGAAAGGGACAGAGAGTAAGACAATTTTTGTTTCTCAGGTATTTCTCATAGTGATCCTTTAAGTATCAGATCTAGTATATCTAAAGTCATTTGCTATGACCAATCACCCCTCCCAGTCAGTACATGTATTCAGGTTGAGCACTGCATAAGCATGCCACATCTAAGACACATCATAGACACATATTAACATTCAAGAGCACCTAGACCAACATAGAGATTCAGCTAATCGGGCAAGATCTGCATCAACAGACAATGCCCCTCTTCATAAACACACAGGCACCTGTAGTCATGGACTCACCTGGGAAAGCATAGGCAAGTCTCACATACATACGTGCACAGTTGTGCTCTCTCATGACTCACAAGCCACATCTCTTGGCCTCTTTCCCATACTACTCTGTGTTGTTCTCCTTCTCTCCTCATCACATGCCAACCTGAGCCAGCTATGAGGCAGTGTGCAAATTTCTGGTGTGCAGCATCTGGTCCGTCAGTGTCTGGGGTATGTGAGTCACCCAGATAGTGAATATGTGTCCATGCAGCAAGAACTGCAGCCTGCTGGGGCTCTACAAAGATGATAACAAAATGGTCAAAAAACAGATGTCTCAGAATACAACATCAGAAAGGAAAGTCGAAAGAGAGATGGTGAGACAGAGGAAGAGAGAGAAAGAGAAGAAAGAAAGAGGAAGAGAGGAGGAGGAGGAAAAGGAAGAGGGGAGGAGGAGGAGAGGGAGGTTACATAATCTAGTTTAGAAGTTAAGGACATGGGCTCGGGGGAGGGCTGTGTCTGTTCAGAACTACCAGTCTGCCAGCTATGAGTGACATTCATTTGGACATGTGTCTTATAATTTCTCAATATGAAAAAATGACAACTAAATAATACATAAGCTCTAGAGATGATGATGATGATGATGATGATGATGATGATGAGGGGGAAGGAGAGGGAGGAGGAGGGGAGGAGGAGGAGGAGGGGGAGGAGGAGGGGAAGGCTTAATATAAAAGAATCATCTGAAGAAACCGAATGCTCAATGACAAACCAAGTGGCTATAAGAAGAGATAAACAAGTTTGGATTTAAAAGCAGGAAAAATGTGAGGATCCACGTTGTCTTAGTTTATTTTTTGTTGCTGTGATAAACACCATGACCAAAAGCAACCTAGCAGAAGAAATCTTTCTTTCAGTCTAGAGGTTACAGTTCATCACTGAGGGAAGCCAGTATACGGCTCTTCATCCCTAGTTTTTCTCCTCTGAAAAACCCAGTTATTGGTAGTCGAGAAGCTCTTGTTACCACCCTCACCCACTTTCCTCTGTGATTCACAAAGTGTTGTGAATCACAGTACAGAGCGACTGAGGGAAGCGTCCCTGGGCACCAGCAGGACTTAATGACTGCACCCCCAGGCATTCTGTGACACAGATACACCTACATACATGCAGACATTGTACTGATATACACGAAATAAAAATAATAAAGTATTTTAGAAACCTAAGTCAACAAAGACACTCTTTTATTCAGAACATATAAAGGGCACAATAAATATTTGTTTTGTGGATAAATGAATGTGAGAATGAATTAACAGTCCCTTTCACCGAGGATTTTGAGTAAGAAAAGTCTGTCAAATATCACAGGGTGCCCTGGTCTATTAAATGGACCTGATCCTGATCCACATGAGAAATCATCTTCCCCCAGAAGGGAACAGTGAGTCCAGGCTGGTGATGCAAGATCAACATTTGGCTATGTGGGAAAAGCTGATTTTAGCATAATGTTTTTCTGAGCTCTGAAACATCTCTAAATCAGCTCCCTAGGCTTGCTTACATGGTATTGTAGCATGAGGAACAGTAGACAACCAGGCGAGTATGAGCAGAGAACTGTTGAGAAAGCATGGGATAAGACTGCAGGCTGAATGTGTACCTGGGTCAGGAAGAGCACAGCCACAGAGCAGATGCCCAGTCATGGGAACACCCAGGACCCATGCTCCATAACAGAGCCATTAGGGCAGCTGGAACCAAGACAGTGGTGATCAAGGGCTGGCAAGACTGGGCAGATTTTTTTATTTCTGCATGACCTGTGGGAGCTGGATCAGCCTTTCTTACACCAATTCTGGAACTGGTCCAAATTCTGGAATAGCCATAAGGAGATGGAAGGTAGAAATAGGCAGTGAGGGTGAGGGCCAGTGATTAAAAGGGACCTTCCTCCTGTCTGAGTGCTACAATGATTAATCTGAAAAATAAGCAATTTGGCCTATTATTTCTGTGAAGCTGGAGAAACAGGCCATGCTGGCTAGAATGTTAAGTATGTCACCGAACAATGAAAGCGTTACCTGGCTTTACAACCCTGATAAATCTGCCCAAAACATATAGTTCTATCCTACACACAAAATTTCTCAAAACACGTGTGTTTTATTATTAGACCAGCAGTTTAAAATATTAACTATACTTGAATGCCTACATTGTTAGAAACTAGGTCAGTGCAGTTTTCTGTTACTCCTCATTGGCAAATGTAAAACTTGGACACCTTCCATAAAGCACCAAAGTTGAGTCACTGGCATTATACAGGGAGAGGAGAGAGCAGTTACATCAACTTCAAGGGAACTTGCATTTAATTGGTGTCATTTAATTGCTTTTCCTAACAAAATAATATGGGACTTTCTTCAAGTGACTTTAAATTGTAATACCCTCACTTAGAATTCAGTTCCCTCTCCTGTATAAAAGAGTTCCCTACAAATATTTTATGCAGCTCAAGTAAGATATTGTTTGTCAATAACATGTAAAAGCAAGCTTTGTTATTATAATCGGTCTTTGGCTTCAGGGCACAGCTCAAGTTGCTTTTTGCAAAAATATCCTTTACTTAGAAGTTTCCAAGGGTTAGAGTCACCCTGACATCTGGGCTCCCTCCCACCTGAATGTCCCGTTCCTAAAGTTCTGGAGGGACCTAATACAAAGGACACAGGGATGACACAGAAAATTTTTACTTTGAGAACTCAGAATTCCCTGAACTCATTACTAAGTCTGAACTGACTGTGTAGGGTGCAAAGCCAGCAGCATTTCTACAGTGCACGATGCAGATGCACGCTGATTAAAAATGTTCTATTTGTGTGATTCAGTGGGATTAATATTAAGGTTGTCATAAATAATTCAGACGTCAAACAATCATAGGTTCCTTGGGGTTGGAGTTAGGGTTCTGTGATAAGCCTGTGTATTTGTTTTTACTTTGCTTTAAAGGGTTGGTTGGTTGGCTGGTTGGTTGGCTGGTTGATTGGTTGGTTGGCTGGTTGGTTTGGTCTGGTTTTGAAACAATCTTGCTATGTGGCCCTGGAAGGCCTAGAACTTGCAATGTAGCCCAGGCAGTCTTCAAATTCATGTCAGTCCTCCCACTTCAGCCTCCAAAATGCTAGAATTACAGGTGTGCCCCATCATGCCCACCTTTTAGAGAATTCTTGAAGAATTACTTGCTTTTCGTCTTTAAGTTAGTGTTACCATATTTAACAAATAAAAATATAAGACATTAGTTAAGTCTAAATTTCCAATAAACAATAAGTAATTCTAGAATTCATTAGCTTTTCTGAGGACTCAATCACTGATCTTTCTTTCATACCCCCCAAAATAATTCTTCATAATTGTATGTTAAAAAAAATAAATGACTCATATTTTAAGGCAACAGCAGACTGCAGGTTTCTTTTTTGTTGTCTTTTGTTTACATTTATTTATTTATTTATTTTATTTATTTATTTATTTATATTTGGAGAAGGGATGCACAACTGCCATAGAACTTGTACCACAGTGGCAGTCAGAACTTGTATCACCTGTGGCAGTCAGGGATAGCTGATGGGAATCAGCAATCAGTACTCTCCTTCTACCATGTGATTTCTGAGAGTCAGATTCAGGTCATCAATGGTAATAAGTTCCTTTACCTACTGAGCCAGCTCATCAGCCCCAAGAGGTTTTTATTATTATTACTATTATTATTATTACTAATTATTTGAGAATGTCATACATTGTATTTTCATCACATTCAGTTTCCTCCCCCAACTCCTCCCAGATCCACCCCCTCTTCCCTACAACTTTGTGTCCTCCTTTCCCTTTTTAAGCCCATAGAGTCCAATTTGTGCTGACCACAGATTCTTGGGTACACAGCCATCCACTGGAGCATGGTGGACCTACCAGGAGCCACACTCCTTAAGAAAATTAACTCTCCCTCTCCCAGGAGCTATCAATTGCTAATGACTTCTCAGGCAGATGCAGGATTTCCTTCCTCCCTCCACTCCAGAATTTTATCTGGTTTGAGCTTGTCAATTCTTGTGATGAGTCACAAGCACTGTAAATTCACATGTTCAACTGCTCTGTTGTATCCGGAAAACAGTTTTGCTGTAGTCATCCACCACGGACTCTGGCTCTTACAGTCTTTCCACCCCTTCTTCTACCATGATCCCCAAGACTTAGGAGAAGGGAATGTGATTTAGATGTCCAATTTAGGAATAAACACCCCAAAGACTCATTCTCTGCATCTTGATCAGTTGTGGCTCTCTGTATTAATTGCCTTCTACTGTGAAAAGAAGCTTCTCTGATGAGGCTTAGGAGATGCACTAATCTATGGTTATAATGATAAGTCATTAGGAGTGGGTTTAATACTATGTACATTTAACAGAATAGTAATAGGTTCTCCCCTAGGGCTTATGGTCTATACAGGCACAGGTTCTTGAATAGTGGTTCCATCTTATGGAACAGGTGTTAATGCCTATCAGAAACTATTGGCTATTCATGAAACTTATGCCATTATTGGTTAAGTGAGCACACCCTGTCAGGCCAGTTGCTAGTGCAACTTACAGGGGTCACAGCTGGATAAGATTTATGATTATTTTTCTCCTCCTCCACCTTGTGTAGTACCTATCACCACTATGAAAGCTAGCCAGTGGGGATGAAGCTTCCAGCTTAGTACCCACTTGATTTTTACATGTTTTATGACTCAAGTATGTGTTCCTTCAGCAGTAGATAGGGTCTTACTATCAAGTTCTGGAGGGAGACCAAGAGCAATGGCAATAGCCTGTGCTGTTTGAGGGTCCATGGGATCCCATTGCCCAATAGTTCAAAAATAGATAAGCCAATCCTGGGTGCCGGGGTTTTTGTTTGCTAGCAAGGGGTGTCTACTTGAGGTATTATCATTCACCCTCATATCATAGGGTAACTCCACTTGAACTCTTTATATATAT
>NW_008347125.1:1711815-1714315 GCF_000622305.1 Nannospalax galili
TGAGAGCTTTTATATATATATATATTTATTTGTTAGAGAGAGCTTATATGGTAGTAGATTTCCATGTTTTAATTTTTAATATTTATTCATTTATTATGTGTATTAGTGTTTTGCCTGCGTATATGTGAATGTACCCATGTGTGCAATCCATATGCTTTTTAAAAATGTTTTTAGTGTTATTTAGCCCACCCCATACCCTACCCATCCATCCCCAGCTTATGTAAGCCTTCCTCTTCTTTTAGTACCTTTTTTCCTTCCATATCATTGTATTCGATCCCCCTTCCTTTTAAAAATTTCCCCCTTCCCCACCTCTCCTTACTACTTTCTTAACCTCTGGGTATTCCAAATGAAATACACATATTTAAAGATTCAAAGCAAACATCCACAAATTAGAGAAAACATGAGATATTTGTCTTTCTGGTTTTGGGATTCCTCATTTAGAATGATTATTTCCACCTCTATTTATTTACCTGGTAATTTATTTCATTTTTCTAAACAGCTGAATAATATTACATTGCATAAATATACCACATCTTCATTATACATTCATATGTTGATGAACATCAGGGCTGTTTCCATTTCCTGACTATTGTTGACTACAGCAGCAATGAACATGGATGAACAGGTATCTCCATAGTACGACGACATAGAGTCCTTTGGGTATATGCCCAAGAGTGGTATAGCTGGGACATGTGATAGACCTATTTCTAGCTTTTTGAGGTACCTTCACACTAAATTCCAGAGTAGCTGCACCTGTTTGCATTCCCACCAGCAGTGAATAAGTATTCCCCTTTCCTCACATCCACACCTACATTTTTCATCTCTTTTTATCTTAATCATTCTGACTGGAATAAGATGAAATCTCAAAGTAGTTTTAATCTACATTACATCTCAGCTATTTGTATTTCATCTTTAGAGAATTCTCTATTTAGTTCCAAGGCCCATTTCAAATTTTTGTTTTGTTTTGTTGGTATTTATGTTTTTCTTAGTTCTTTATATATTCTAGACACTAAGATTTATAGCTAGTAAATATTTTTCCCATTCTGTAAGCTGCCTCTTCACTCAAATGGTGATTTTTTTTCTGTATTGAAGCTTTTTAATCCATGAAGTTCCATTTGTCAGTTGTTGATCTTAATACCTGTGCTACTAGGGTCCTGTTCAGAAAGTCCTTTCCTATGCCTATAAGTTGAAGGATATTTTCTACTTTCTCCTCTGACAAATTCAGGGTATGGGGTTCTGTGCTGAGGTCCTTGATCCATTTAGAGTTGAGATCTGTTCAGGGTAAGAGATAAGGATATAATTTCATTCTTCTGCTGTTGGACTGGCATCATTTGTTGATGGTGCTGTCTTTCTCCAATATGTATTTTTGGCCTGTTCGTCAAAAATAAGGTAGCTATAAGAGTGTGGTCTACATCGGGGTCCTCAGTTCTAACCCATTGATCAATGTGTCTGTTTTGATTCCAGCACCATGCTAATTTGAATACTTTGAATCAGTAGTATAATTTGAAACCAGGGATAGTGATACATCTAGCAGTGCTTTTATTACTCAGAACTGTTTGGCTATACTGGGTCTTTTGTGTTTCCATATGAAATTTGTGATTAGTTTTTCAATTTCTGTGAAGAATTGTGTTGGAATTTTGATGGGTAATGCTTTTAATTTTAAGAATCCTATCAGGGGGATAGATGGCTCAGTGGTTAAGAGCACTAGCTGCTTGTGCAGCACCCACATGGTGGCTAACAGCCATTCATAGCTCTAGTTCCAGGATATCTTACACCCTCTTCTGACCTCCACAGGTATTGCATGAAATGGGTGAACTTACATACATACAGGCAACTTACCCATATACATAAAATATTAGAAAATAAAAATAAAAGAATCATACCAGAAATTCATTTTGGAGCAAAAGTCCTGGCCCATAGGTTTACAAGGTATGGATCAGCAAAATGAGGTTAGGTTCTGTTGTTCAGGGAAAGACAGAGGTCTACAACTCTGAGACAGAAGTAGAATAAAAACTAAATGAAAGTGGGAAAGATGTTTAGTGGTAAAGAGTCCACATTACTAGGCATTAGTTAAATGAGGAGGAAAAAAAGAAAATTAAACATCAAATGCAATTGTAGAATCTAAAGTGTAAGAAGTATATAATTTTGGCTTGAGGGAAAAATAGAGGAAATCTGGGAAAAAAAAAATGTTTCTACTAATTGGATATGTAGAAAACTAACATCATCTATGTTTCTATGAGAATTTAGGATGAACTAACCTTCCAATGAAAGTAGAAAACATATATCTGTGTGCATGTATGTACCATGGGGCAGGAAAGAGAGAGAAGGAAAGAGAGAAAGAGAGAGAGAGAGTTTTATTCTTTAAGCATAAAGAAAAAATATAAATCCTTCTGGAAAACAATCTTCCTCCTAAAAAAATAATCACCAATATTGTTTGATTTTAGTATCTAACCGGTATGTATTAAGCTCTGACTTTAATAAATCCTGCAGTGTTCCATAC
>NW_008347125.1:1719039-1762929 GCF_000622305.1 Nannospalax galili
TTAAAATATAATTTAAAATGAGATAAGGAAAAACCTTTCTTAGCACAAAGATCATATCAAAACACAGCTGACAGACTATATTTGCTTTGGAAGCCTCAACTTTCTAACCTCTGGAGGGATCTTCAATCAGAAAACCTTCAAAGTCACTTGTTTAGGACTTCAGTTTTCTTTAAATCCACAGTCAAACAGCCTTTGAAGTGGTGAAGGCTACAGCGATTATCCGGTTTGGTTTCTCCATTTTACCCGAAGGAAATGAGGAACGAGAAGCAGCCTACCCACAGTTCTTCAGTGCTAGCCCACAGCAAAACTCAAACAAGAACATGGGTCCTGACTCCCAACCCCAGACCTGAGCCTGTATTCTGAGTGACTCTTCCAGAGTCACTCTTCCCAGCAGAGATTCAAGCACCTCTGCTAAGCTAGCCCTGGCTATGTAATGAGTCCAAGTTCAAAGATGGATGTGGATGACATGGCAAACTTTGGCAGTGACGGTGGGGAGGGAGTTGTTCCCTTTGAGAAGTGCACTTTCAGGTCTATAAGGCATCTGGTGTTACAACTAAGCCAACAGCCTACCAACACCTCCATAAATAGCAATGACAATGCCATTAATGATTGCAACAGTAACATTGGAACATTTACTCTGTGACCAACACTATTGTTGCATTTTAAATCATTCACTCACACCATTCCAAAGGAGAAAAATATATATTGGAAGTTTTTCTTTTACAGGAAGCAGAATCTAAACACGTTAGTTAATAGGGCACATCACATGACATTTGTCATTATTGAGGCTAGAGTTTAAAGCTCATAATTTATGGCTGCAGCATGTCTCTGTAAATTAAAATAGGGTGGGTGTCTTATATAGCTCATAGGAATGGCGTTCCACCCATGAAGCCAAATACCAAAGGTGGAGAGCAGCCAGCATGGCATGTAAAAGCCTTTGTGTGATAACTTCTTGTGTTTCTTGGCATGAAGCAGATTCATTTCATAGCTGACACCTCCCCACCCTCTGCAGAGGGTGATTCACTCTCTTCTGTTGTGAATTTTGACAGCATTTCATCATAACCCCACACCTGGTAGCAGATGCTTACCATGAGACCACCATGGAAACAGAAAGCTTTGCTAAAGTGACGCTGAGCCAGTTTATTGCCAGAAAAGAGAAGAATGTAAGCCCAATTCAAACACTAAATATATAAAACCCATTTTAAAGTATCTAAGAAAGACAAACAACATTGCTCTAATGATGATAAAATAACATCCAAGGTGCTAATATCAAGTACCCGGAAGCGGTTTTAGCCTTACACTTCAGGCAGTTCAAACTACCATCCCTTCTTGTTATGACCCTGGCTTCCAGATTTTGTCTTCTGCTCAAGCTCTTTTTGAAACAGAGGAATTTTTCCCTCTCTCTGGATGTCTTAATTAGTGATTCTTGATTTTTCCCATGCAAACACCAGTAAGCATTTCAACACAGTCGGTACTGATGAGAATGGCTCACATTAGTCCTGGAAAGCATGTGTCCAAAGGACCTAAGGGCGTTTGAAAAAGTTCTCCAGACTGCAGAATGGATGCATAAAGTCCCCCTTGGAGTGCACATCTTCTCAACTCTAGCTGCACATCAGAACAACCCAGAAGTCTGGAAAAGAATGTGATACTCATGCCCAACCCCAGGACAGTTGAACCATCCTCTCTGGAAGTATTTCAAATATGTTGCTCAGATTTAAGAGACCCATAAGTGATTCTATAAGTTTTGGAACCACTGACATAAATTCCAAATTCTGCTTTATCCCCCATGCCCTGCTTCCTCCAGCTCCCAGGAGGAGCATTAACATATACTGCTTTATAGTGTCATCTCTGAGGTCCTGGAGCCAGATGTGTCTCTGAATTCAGAAATTGTTTTGGTATACATATGTGTGTTGAAATATGCAACTCTGCAGAAGAGCCTAGGGCAGCACCCCGTAATCAAACACAGTAAGATTCTGCAGTCCAACAAGCATCCATGCTATGTGGGATAAACAAAGTCTATAAATAGCCTTATCTTAACTCAGGTCAGGTTTTTCTTCCAAATGAATTAAGAAACATATTCTTTTCCATTGTAGAGCTTAGAAAGTTTGGAATTGTGGGTAATAGATTCTAGATCTTATTATCATGGATGCATAAAGTCCCCCTTGGAGTGCACATCTTCTCAACTCTAGCTGCACATCAGAACAACCCAGAAGTCTGGAAAAGAATGTGATACTCATGCCCAACCCCAGGACAGTTGAACCATCCTCTCTGGAAGTATTTCAAATATGTTGCTCAGATTTAAGAGACCCATAAGTGATTCTATAAGTTTTGGAACCACTGACATAAATTCCAAATTCTGCTTTATCCCCCATGCCCTGCTTCCTCCAGCTCCCAGGAGGAGCATTAACATATACTGCTTTATAGTGTCATCTCTGAGGTCCTGGAGCCAGATGTGTCTCTGAATTCAGAAATTGTTTTGGTATACATATGTATGTTGAAATATGCAACTCTGCAGAAGAGCCTAGGGCAGCACCCCGTAATCAAACACAGTAAGATTCTGCAGTCCAACAAGCATCCATGCTATGTGGGATAAACAAAGTCTATAAATAGCCTTATCTTAACTCAGGTCAGGTTTTTCTTCCAAATGAATTAAGAAACATATTCTTTTCCATTGTAGAGCTTAGAAAGTTTGGAATTGTGGGTAATAGATTCTAGATCTTATTTATCCAGGTGATTCTCTTACCCCAAATCCATACCCTCATCACAGAGATGAAGACAAAGATCTAACTAGGGAACAGGGCGAGAGATGAGTCAAGAGCAAACTATACTCGTCAGTTCTTGAAGCAGGCTTAGTACACTGGTTCTCAATCCTTGTTGCATAGAGAAAACTTCCAAGAAATTGTAAAAATATTAATGCATTAAGTTGTAGTAATAGCCCAAATAATTAAATCAAACAGGACCACAGCATAGTTTAAGGACAAAGTAATTATTAAAAAGTAAAATATCATTAGAAGAAAGAACATAGATTGATATTCTAGCACTGACTATAAGTGAAATTGGTCTTGACACTTGCTGGATTGCTTTTGGACAGATGAGACCTGGAAGGAAGAGGCAGTAATTGAGAGACACACTACAGTGGTGGAACATCACTGAAAAGGAGAAATTAGATTTTGCTTTGATGAAACTCCACGTGCTTTTTTTTCAATCGGTGCTTCTCCATCAGGTGAGACATAGGACAGGCAGCTTAAAGATGCTTCTCAGCTCTTCATCTGGGTCAGCCCTTTTCTATATTTCCCGGCCCAAACCAGCTGAACACAGCCTCTAAATCTTCTACAGTTATGTGTTTATTCATCATAGACCATTTTGTGGCATCTGTTGATTAAACTCTAATATTTCATTTGTTATCAATTAGGTGATTTTTTTTTCACTTTTATGCTTCCTAATCAGATTATAACCCAGAGAAAAGTTCTTTTTATAGGTCCTTGCATTTTTCCCTCAATAACTACTATGATGCTTTATACAATTTAGATTTTCAATAATTTGATTTCATTTGACACCTATACCTGAGACCTCTACTGAGGCTGTCAAAACTGGAAACAAGATAAATCAAAGAAAGCAGGAAATATGCCAATCATCATTTTTCTTGGTAGAAATGAGTGTGCATGTTGACCAAAAACGTGAAATGGGAGGCAGTCAGGTCTCTGTGAAGTCGAGGCCATTCTGGTCTCCATGATGAATTCTAGGCTTGCTGGGGCTACCGGGAGACCCTATCTCAAAAGAGAAAAAAAAAAAAAAAAAAACCCAAATACTGTAAATCACTTACCAAAAATATGAAGTATTCCACAGCTTTACTTACAGTGAGTCCTGGAACTGGGAACTGGTTAGCAAGGACCAAATTGAGGTTCAGTGAGAAGAAGAACACTATGGAAAAAATAAAATAAAAATACCTACTCTTCATGTGGAAGAGCAAGTGAGAGAGAGGTGGGAGAGAGAGAGAGAGACTGCTATAGGGATTTAACTGGCAGTTGGGAATGCAAAGGATGTAAGATGGAAAAGCACAAGAACAACCCTTATTCTACAGCAGCAAACTGGAACAGAAACTTGGATGGGAGCAAATTCTGAAACTCACAATTTGGCTAATCACACTACAAACGTGTCTCTTTAGAAATCCATGTCCCACCCCCTTCCCCAACTCAATTTATACTGTTTAAATTTTCTAGAAGGAGAAACGTATTTAAAAAAAAAAACAAAAAAAAAAACCAGTTCGTATGAAAAAATTAAATCTAAACCATTAAATTATGTCACATAAGAAAAAAGAATCAAAGTTTTAAGTGTTCTGATGACAGTGAAGTTAATGATTAGATAAACAATCAAACACCAGGAAAGATATACAGACTGGATATTTGAAAGTGTCTGAAGAAAGCAAGTTTCCTCAGCTGAGGGGGGCTATAATAACGGCATGTTCTTTGAAATGTGCCATCTTCTTATGTCTTCAAAAGTAGGGGTCTATGCATCTTCACAAGTGCAAGCATTCTAAAGCACACGTCTTTCCCCATAATTCACCACAAAGATTTCATCTTCAGAAAGCTACTCAACTCTCACATTTCCCTTGGAGTCCTTTCCCACTGATTCATCCTTGTAAGTCATGAACCCAAAATAAACAGAAGTGAAAAATGCCTCTTGTCAAAGGTGAGAAACTAGGTCAGTTTCTGTCAAAACCGTCCTTTTCTGTAGGAGTTGAAAGAAACTATTGACACCTCTAGAAGCTTCCCTAAAGTGTGACTGTGTTATCCATGGTGGTGGTGTTTTGATACCATCCAAACATGCTAAGAGTACATTAAGGTGGGGCAGTAGGAAGATCAGGTCCAACAAGGTTAGTGTGCCCCTAGCGATCCTAAGTATCTTGTGCATTTAAAAAAAATATTTTATTATTTTTATTTTATGTGTATGAATGTACTGCCTGCATGTGTATAAGTGTACCCGTGTAGTGCAATGCCTGCAGAGGTCAGAAGAAACTGTTGGATTCCTGTGGAACTCGAGTTATGGATGGTTGTTAGCCCCATGTGGGTGCTGGGAACCAAACTCAGGTCCTTTGTAAGAGCAGCCCCATGCTCTTAACCACTGAGCCATCTCTCCAGCCCCATCTTATGCATTTGTATAGCATTGGCACGAAGGTGTGAAAAACTGAAAAATCAGGATTTTTCCAAACCATAAATCAACATACTCGCTAGCTTTTTCAAGTTATAAAGTGTTGATATAATCCTTTACCTGTAAGTTCATCCACTCTGTGAATTAACAGCCATAGTGGTCTAGCCTCAGGGCCTCTCATTTATGGGTTTTTTAACCTGAAATGGGTGGTAAAGGGCTTAGCACCTTATATACATCAGTCTATGTCACCTTTCATTAGCATCTGCTTTACTAATGAAGGGAAAGGCTTAATAACTCTCCTAAGATGTATCCCTTTCCAAAGCCTCTTGGTAACTAATTAAATTATCACTCTACCTTCATCTGGCTCTGCTCAAGACAGCTTAGAATCTTCCTTGGCTTATTAGAAGCAGGTGATACTTACAGAGCACCAATCTGTAACAGATCCTGGTCTAAATTATCTCTATAATCATTCATCACAGTTGCCCAATGAGCTGGAAACTACTACTGAAAAAAGGAACGGAGCATCAGTGACCTTTCCACAGTGATCCAAAGAGGAAAGGCCTATTTCCTATAGTGAGGAGAAACTATTTGACTCCAGGGATACCACCACCTTCTGCATCTTTATTTTAATTAAAATGAAACATCTTAAGCCCAATCACGGACCCACTAACTTCAAGGTTCGTTACTTCTAGACTTTCATTTCAAGGAAATCACTCAGACTTTTGGTTCTGCTCGGTTTTTGAGACTATTCTTACCTTTAACTATCAAATTTGGTTTTTCTTGCTTGGCTCACTGTACTCTAAAATGTGGCCAACACTCAGCCTCCAAAGTAAAGACTTCTGACAACACATGCAAAAAATTGCATGTTATCATCTACGGGCCCTAGGCCTTCAACTTGTCCTTACCCCTTCCTGGGGGGTATTAGGACTCAAACCAAGCTTGTCCTTGCAGAAATGTTCCTATGTGTGGCACTAAATTTTCTTCCCTTTTCCATTCTTGGAAGGCTCCACGCATGCTCCCTCCCAAGGCCCCAAGGCTCACAGACTAACATAAGACATTTTTAGTTTGGGTTCCCTTTATGGTAGGGAGTGAGGCAGTGAAGTACAAAGAAACCCCACTGTGCTTTCGCCCTGGTCTCACCCCAGGTCTTTAAATGCCCCTTCTCACTTCCATGCTGGCAAGACACTCAGGCCATTCACCCTGGAGGCCACACACACTTGCTTTCTGCATTCCAATCTCCCACCAAGCTAACTCTTAGCAGCTAACTCTCCACAACAGGTTCTGTCCTTCTTCTCAGGGTGCCCTGCGATTGCCCACAGCTCTCACTTTCTGGAGGAATAAGTGCTTTCCCGGCTACACTATGTAACCTCCAATGCCACAAGAATATGCCAAAAACAAAACAGAGCAAATAAAAACACTCATTTTACATTTTAATTTTTTAGAATAGCATTTTAAACTGAATGCTAGAAATGTTTCCATGTCAGAATATCCATCACACTTAAGTCTTGAGTCTATTTTATATTTTATTTCCTTTACAACATCCTTTGAAATTTTTCTTTTGGACACATATACAGAGCAAAGATAAGAGTGTAAGACTAAGGCTTCCCCATATTTAATTTCACATTGGCCATTGAAAAAAACTCTTTACGTTGTCATAAAAATCACACTTCTTAATTTTTAACAAATCAGAGGATATAATTCTTCACATTCATGAAAGATTTGTTTACTTAAATTGGCTTGAGAAGTCTTTACTCAAAGCATCTCACTCAGATGTAGATACATAAGGAATTCATTGTGTAGCATGAGAGTGTGGGCAAATAGCCAACACACTGCGAGTTCTTCATGCCCAGCAGTACAGACAAGTACTGTGAAGGGATTGTTTGAAACAACCAAAAGATGAATTTGCAAGCTCTCACTCTGTCGCAGTATAAGCCATCACCTGGGACCTCCTTTATGTAATGTCTTAGTACTTTGAACACACCTGCCTTTTTTTTTCCTAAAGCAGATTATCTCAAAATAATACCAAGAAAATGGATTTATTTCTTATTTATACATTGTAAATGAATTTTAGGAAAAACCTATTTCTAGGACCCTCTGTCTCCTCCCACTTCAACAAGTCATAATATCTCAAAGAGCATGAGAATTCTAAAGTAGTATAAACAATCTGGGACATTCTAGGTTGAAATGTTATCTTTCAACATTAATGTTTGTGCACTTAAATGTCTGGGACAGTGTATTAACCCAAAGACTTTTTTAAAATCCCTGCCTAGAAAACTCGCAACAAAATTCCATCAGGCTCTTTCACTCGACTGCTGGGTTGACCCAGCCAGAAGTTTTCATCCTTGGGGCGTGTGGCTATCGAGGTCTAAAGTCTGACACCTGGCATGGTCACAACCTAAGGATACCACGGAAGGTTCCAGACAGCCCAGCCACCAGCTACCTTTCTAGAAATGTGTTCCCTCTTTGCTTCTCACTGTCTTTTTGAGCTGACAATAACACCAAGCTCTGTTCTGGATGGTGAGGATATAGTTACTGAAAAGACAGACCAAAGACTCCTTACAATTCAGTGAGGAGAAGAAAAACAACTAACAAGGAAACGGATTTAGAAGACAATTAAAGCTTCTGCTGAAGACTCGAGATAATAAAGCTTGTCACTGTCCTAAGCACTGCACTGTCATAGCGACCACTGGCCAAATAAATGGTAAATTCAGTCCATCAGTTGTAGTAGCCCAATTTCAAGCCCTCAGTAGCCACATGTGGCTAGTGGCTATATTATATTTGACTACTCAGATACAAAGATTGTTCCATCATCACTGAAAGTTCTATTAGATAACACTGCTAAATAGAATGAAAAGGAGCTAGCTTAAATGGTATTAATATGTATAAGCAGCTAATTAACACAGGAAATAAAATTGTAGTAGGGGCTCATTGAATTACCATTAAGCTACCGTATCCATATATATAATGTTTTCACTTCCCCCCAACCTATAAAACCTGGGAACAGACTCCTTTAAAGATAACCTTTTACTGTCAAATAATGCCCTAGTAATATCTGAAATCCTAGGTTAATATTTTAGTCTCAAGATATTTAAATAGTTTTTTCTTTCACAGATTCCTCAATCCAAAATAGGAAAATATATTCTTTTTTAAGTTTTTATTTTTTATTTTTATGTGTATGAGTGTACAGCCTGCATGTATATAAGTTCACTCTGGTTGTGCAATGCCTGTGAAATGACATTGAATCCTCTGGAACTAGAGTTTCAGACGATTGTCAGCCACCATGTGGGTGCTGGGAATTGAACCTGGGCCCTCTGCAAAAGCAGCCAGTGATCTTAACTGCTGAGTTGTCTCTCCAGTCCCAAAAAATATATTCTTTTAATTTTGATGAATAATAAGCCTCAGAAAGTAAT
The DNA here is from genome assembly GCF_000622305.1 of Nannospalax galili. NCBI lineage: Eukaryota > Metazoa > Chordata > Mammalia > Rodentia > Spalacidae > Nannospalax > Nannospalax galili. The sequence goes on from NW_008347125.1 coordinate 1,727,598, forward strand.
CAAGTGCATTTGAAAGAAAGGGTTGTGGGAGCATTTTCTTAAGGTCAAAATTTTATTCAAGTCTGAATACTTAAAGAAGAGTCTAAATTTGAGAGGTGCTTTCTTCTTAATTTCTTATAACTTAGGCACTGGCTTTCCATGTCCTTCGCATCTTAACTATCTTTATTCCAACCACAGAATTTGACTTTGTATTATAATCTCAAAAAGCTATGTGTAACGTGAATGTGTATACATTGAATCATATCATCTCCCAATGAATGTTAATTTGAAAATATGTTTTACTTAGATAATACATTAAATATCTGAGCGGTTACTGAATTTTTAAAACATATTCTATATAAGAGAAAGGAATCATCTGTAACTAAAAAGTTATAATACCCACTTTAGCAGTCTGCTGTGAAAATTCAAGTTATACATCTTGTCAGGCAATGTACCCTTGCCCATTTACTTAAGCATACATGGGGTAATGCTCATCAGTCAGATATTTCTGTTTCTTTGAAAATGATACATAGCCACATTGCCAAGAATTTAGCAGAATTAATTCAATGAAAGATTTATAATATGTGTTGCCAACTAGAGCTGGAAATCTTTACTAGTCATGGTAGGTGTGAAAATCATATACTTTTCCTATAATAGCCATCAAAGTTTTGTTGACCAAATGGCTAAATAAAAAAAAAGAAAGAAATAGGTTAATCATTTGATTAGGAGAAGCAAAAAAGTGTTGATTAGGCCAGCAGGGAGTTCTGAAATGATTTTCCTCTTCTTGGACCAGTCACCTGGTACTCATAGGGTTGACAAAAGTGACAGGATAATCATGTGTGTGGAAATCGTGTCCAAAGATATTAAGAGAACAAATGTAAGACCTAAAAAGCTTTGTAAGAAGACCACCTTCTGGGTACGTTTGGCTAGCCACACAGCTGCTCCTAGCACCCACGACAGCTGCTCCTACATCTTCAAAGAAAATCTGTGAGATCCTCTTCACTGTTTTCTTTGGGGGCTATAGACCCAGTGAAGCAAGCAAATAGTCTAGTTATGGGGTTTTATTGTTTTGAAAAAGCTCAAAGTTATATCTTAGAAAACACAGTTCTGCTCACTGTGCCTTATGCACAGTGATTTGATTCACATCTCCCTCCACATCCCCACAACACATGGAAGAAAAGCATAAGCCAAATTAATAGGAGAAATTAATGAGTCTTTGGGATCACGTAGGAAATAACAGGCTTTGTGGCAGCCACAAGACCCATTAGCAACCTGAAGCAGCAGCTGTGAATGTGAGCTTTCCAGATTACTCTTGATCCTAAGAACACCAAAGCAATTGTTTTTGACCTTTTGCACCAATATTCTAGGGCAGCACGTTTGTGTGATTAAGTTTCAAGAGAGAGACAGCAAAAGGCTCATTACTTTGAAAAAAGATGATCCTTATACTCCCCTATGTAGTTAACTCCACATGTAAAATATCTATTGTGTTGGGGTTCTTTTGTTTCTGGTTTTAGAAAATATTACATGCATGCCTTGGAAAGAGGGAAAGAAAAAGAGATCCCAAGTAAAGACTGTGAAGTTACTTGCTTTTCATTAGCTTTGTGCATTTCACAGTATATTATAATCATTTTCTAGTGTTATGAGTATTTTTCTAAAGCATAAGTAAACAGTGTAATGAAACACTGACTTAAAGAATCCCCCTTTTTTTGAACATTTGGAATCATTCCAAATATTCTGTTATAAAGAACACTAAGAAACATGCTTATATATAAATCTATCTGCATATGTTTCCTTGAGACAAATTTTTCAAAGTGCAGGTGCTAAGTCTAAATATCTTAAATAGTTTTAAATCTTTTGAGAAGCGTGGTCAAATCCTGGAAGCCACTTTGATTTATATACAGCAGAAAATAGAAAATAAGTAACTATGCTTTGGCAAGAGCTGGACACAACATGGCCAATTCTTTGCTTTTATAGAATTCTTCAGTGCAAGGGAAGTGGCTGACCACACATGACCACCAGATGTCAGTCTGCAACAGAGCAAGCTGAGCTATACTAAGGAGGAGAGGCCCCTTAAGCTTGCAGACTTGCACACCCTGGGTTTTCCCTGGGATAATAGGGAATTGGGACTTATCAAATAATGACAAAAAAACACCCTGAGAGCCCTCTGCAGGCTCTCAAGTTCAGAAATGGCAATGAGATCCAACCAAGGCAAGAAAATGAAAACCAAGGCTGCCTTATGGGGTAGCTCACTGAAGCATCATTGTGGCAAGAATATTAGAAGGGAAGCTCTTGAGCCAGAAAGAAGCTGGTCCTTGAAGGGCCTTCCAACTCTTAAGGTTCTGTAAGTCCTTCAAAGCTGGAAACCAACCAGGGATTATAAACCTAAACTATCATATCCAGGGAAACAATTTTTAAATGACAATTTTTAAGGAAACAGTTGGAGAGATTACTCATTGTACTCGGGCATAGATCTGTATCTTTCCATTCCTAATGCAATAATAAAGCTTAAGCCAGTAGATTTTCGGGAGTCGGGAGGAGGATAGGGACCTCATGCAGCTTTGATGAAGAGTATTGATTGACTGTCTCAGAGCTGGAAGGAACGTGATGAAGTCAAGTGAAATCTGATTCTAAGAGCCAAGACTGAAGGAGCACATCAAACCATCTCCACATTGTGATTCTGGAAACACTACAAAAAACTGCCAGTGAAAATATTTCTTTAGCTACTGGGTGCCTGGATTGTAATAATTGAAGCATTTAAGAAGAGGACCACTACATCTATTTCAAAACTCCTCTCACCCTCACTTCTTTTTCCTGACTGTGCACTCTCATTTTCTGACCTTTGCTCTCTACCTCTTACCTAGACTTCTATTAGGCTGGTCACTCCCTAAAAGCTGGTTCCCCACCAGGTCTCATCTTTTTCCTATGGTTCTTCCCTCTCCCCAAGCGAGCTCTGGGGTAGAAGGGACTCTGTCCTCAAATGTTACTATGGTAGGCCAGGATAGAAATATAGAAACAAATTCCTCCTGGAGAGCTTCACTTTAGTATGCTATGAACCCTACAAAAGTCAGCATGTCCCTGAAGCACGGCATGGTCCCTTCCTCATATCCCACTGTCAGAGCTACCCTTCCTTCTGTAATGACCATTTCTTTAAGAGTACCAGAAGTCAGTCAACTTCAAGCTACAGAACCAAATGTATTCTAATGCCTCTCATCTACAACATCCAGCCACCAAGTTGCAGGGATTCTAGTCCCCAGGATTATCAGATTTATCTTGTCTTCCTCTATTTGAATCTTGCTTCCACTGTACTGTCAGGCCTCTGTTCTCCCTGTCTATACCATAGCATTTTAAGGTGTAAATCTAATCCAGTCTCTTCCCTATGTAACCTTCAGGGGCTACCCAATCTTCTTGATAAATAGTTCAAAACACTTAAAAAAAAGCCTCTATGACAGGCTCCTACCTCCTTCTCCACCCTCTCCTCTTTGTCTGCCATTCTCCAACCACACAAGATGCCAGATGTTTTCTACTTCATGATAATATTGGTTTGCTGGGGATGCTATAGCAAAACAATCTGAATGGCTTACACCACAGAAATCTATTTTCTTATCATTCCAGAGGACAGAAGTCTAAGATCAAGATGTTGGTAGATTTGGTTTCTCCTGAGACCTCTCTTCTTGGCTTTCAAATGGCCACCTTCTCTGCTGTGTCCTCACATGGTCTCACCCTTGTGCAAATGCATCCTTAGTATTTCTATTCCCTCCTCTAGAAGGAAATTAGACTGAATTAGGGTCCACTTAACAGCCTTACTTTGATCCAGTCCTCTCTTTAAATTCTTTATCTCCAAAGACAGTTACATTCTGAGCTGCTGTAGTGTAAAGCTTCAATATGTGAATTTTTAGGGGACACAACTAAGTCCAAAACAACAGTCATCATTTTTAACTCTCTTCCCCTGCTGGGAAAAGCTTTGTTAATAAGAAGAGGGAAAAGGTGTAAGGAGCACTTTGTGGAGGGAGAGTGTGTGAGGGAAGTAGGGGAAGAAACAGCAGCAGGAGTCATGGAGATGAGTGGAGCTCAGGTGAATACCACCTCGCTCACCAGCTCACAGAAAGGAAGTTATGCAAGAGTTAACCATTTCGTCCTTTAAACTGTAGAAAAGGGCAGAAAAAAAGATTATCACAGCCTCATGCGCAAATGAAAAATGACCATAAAACATGCAGGGAAGCAGCTTCTCTCCCTAAGGCAAGGTTGTGACACAGAAACCAAGGAGTCAACTGTGTGGTCCTAGGCCCAAGAAATAGAAAATACTGCAAAACATAAAGCAAAATATAAAAATACATGCTGTTGTGTTCAGTGTGAAAGTGCCAGGTTGGCTTTGTTGAAGTATGCCTGCTTACGAATTCAGAAAACATGAAGAACTTTGCACACTTCCAGAGAAGGAATGATCATTCGGGAGTATTTCTCACCTCCTTGAAACTATTGGCCTTCTGGGGGAAAAAATAACTGATCAATTATGCCTGACTTCTCAGGTGAAAACCTAAAGCAATTCCTGTTTATTTATTAATCTTGAATTACAGAGACTAATCAGTTAAGAAAAATAAAGGCATGCCACAATCCCCACGAACTGCTTGCTGCTGTTCTTAACCTTATTGGTACTTGGTAGCATCTAATTATTGATCACTGAAACAATATCACCCAACATTTAAATAAATCTTAACAGCTCCCTAAGTGCTTTCACATATATTATGTCTCTCGAGGTTCATAACACAGGGGCAAGCAAATCCTCTGGTTAACCCTGTGGTTAATGTGTATGTTAGAAAAGGATCAGAACTTGAATGTATTCATATAAAATTGGGAATCAAGCACTTTAAAGGACTTGCCCCAAATTAAGGAAGTTATAAATGACGATACCAACACCTGAGCTTCACAGTTTACATTGAAACTTAAAGGTCTTTTCACTCCACTGAAGCAATTTATTCATTTCTGCATTTCAACAATGGCATGCCAGTCTTTGTCAATACCGTGGACACACAGATGCCCAAGCTTCCATCTTTGCCCTCACAGTTTTTAAGAGAGAGAGAGAGAGAGAGAGAGAGAGAGAGAGAGAGAGAGACAAGAATAAGTGGAGAAGACTACAGAAGTTTGAAGTTACCATGGTGAACAGAAGAATCTGATCAAAGCTATATATAAAACTGTTTATAAAAAATGATATCCCCTTTGGCTGGAGACCTTTATGTCACACTGACACCAATTAGTACTGTGCATGGTTTCCCCCCAGAGTTCTCCACGCTTGGGTACTATAATATAGAGAGCAGATGGCTGCACTAGCCATGGCTTGGAGTAAGCAAAACTGATGGAACAATAGGAGTTTAGAAGGCTGGTAGGAGAGTGCCTCAAGCTGGTGTTAAATGCTATGAGTAGACTTAACATTGATTTCTCCCTTACCTTCCTCTCCTCTTGAATCCGGAAAGCAAAATACCTCCTTTCTCAGCTTTAACTTCAACTGAATGTGACCTCATGAACCAGTTCTGGACAGTGACATAAAACTCTATGGAAAAAGAGCAGCAGTGGAGAGTGTGGCCCTATTTCACTTCCTCCTGCCTCCTGCCTGGTACATAGAGCAAGTGAAGCAGTGCAGCAGCTGTATCTTAAACTTGAGGCAAAAAGAAAAAAAAAAAACATGGACATCAAAGCCAACAAACTAAGGATGGTCAAGAAGAAAGGACATATTGTAAGCTATGATGGCATAAAAATATATGTTAGAGGTTGAATTCGACCCCCTCAAAATCACACATTAAAGTCCTGATCCCTAGTACTTCACAAAGTGATCTTATATAGTGATAGAGATTTAAACAGAAATAGATAAAATAAAATCATAAGATGAGGAGCTGGAGAAATGGCTCAGCAGTTAAGAGCACTTGCTGCTCTTATAGAGTGCTCTTGCAGAGGACCCATGTTTTATTCCCAGCACCCACATGATGGCTAACAACCATCTGTAACTCCAGTTCCTGGAGATCCAACACCCTCTTCTGACCCCCATGGGTGTTGCATCACACAGGTACACTTACATACATGCAGGCAATATACTCATACACATAAAATGAAAATAAATAATTTTTTTAAAGCATAGGGTGAGTCCTAAACCAAGGTGACTAGGTTATTTAAAACATCAGAAATTTGGAAACAGAGGGGAGAGAGAGAGAGAGAGAGAGAGAGAGAGAGAGAGAGAGAGAGAGAGAGAGAGAGGGGGGGAAATAAAGGCAAAGTGATGTTTCTGTAAGTTCAGGAATGTCAAAGATGACCAGATGACCAGAAATCCACCAACAACTAGAGGAGAGACTTGGAACAGTTTCTGCTTCACCTACCCAGTGAGGAAACAACTGCATCAGCACCATGAGCTTGGACTTTCTATCTCCAGACCAATGAGATAATAGATTTCTGTGGTTTTAGTGACTCGGACTGTGGTACTTTGTTACAGCCTCCCTAGCCAATCAGTACAGAGTCTATAAAAGCTTTCATAGTAATCTCCTACCTCTAAACTTTCTGTCATATCAGACAAATAAGCAACTATTTATTTAGAATAACCACTGACTGAATTTTGTTACCTCCTATAGTAGAGTAAACTCCTCAGAGATCTGAATGGAGGGTGGAAACTAAGTCAGAAGGGAAGGGAAAACTATGATGAAGTGGTTGGGTAAAGAATTTCAATGAGGCAAAAAAAAAATGGAATTTGAAATCAGAGGATAGAGTAAATTTAGACTTTCAGAGATTGGACAGTTGCATCTAACCGTGTGATCATGAATAAAACTGCTGTGGCCTGTCCTTAACTGTTGAAGTTAAGGATATCAGGAAACTGGAATCCAAGTTGGTAGCATACAGACCCTGAAGTCGCCCGTGCTGATGATATGAGAAGATGGCATGGAAGGCTAAAACCACAGAGAGCAAGAGGCATCAGACTTGAAGGGCACCAGGAATCTGATGCCATTTGAAGCCAAGAGTCTCAAAGAGGTCCAGATTTTCCTAGAACATTGAAAGTACACAAATTGTTTGGAGTAAGTTAAAATGACTGATAATTGATAGAACTCCAAGAGCACCTCCAGCCTCTGTGGTAGGTGAACTAGGAGGACAGAGTTCATTGAGCTTACGAAAGCTATCAGCAGGAATGACCTTCACCATAAACATTATAATATAAATTATTCAATAATTGGGGCTGAAGAAATTTTGGGAGATTGATTTATCTGAATAATTGAGACTCAACTGTGAAGGAATATTATAGATATTTAATTTAATCTCATATCATTAGAGCTCTGTTTTCTCCTCCAGTTGAAGGTGTATCTTCTGCTTCTCACTTTCCTTGATTGTGTGACTGGATGTGAAAGAAATCAGAGAGAGAATAACTAATGACGCATTGCTTCTAGTATGTTGATTAAGCACATTACTCTTAAATACACCCAATTTAAAATCGTATTTTTGTTTCCTTCAGATTCCAGTACAAAAGGACCTCTTTCCACAAAAAGAACTCTTGTTACTATAAATATACGCTGACAAATTGCATATAAAATGTCTCAAAAAATAGGTTAGAATATCAGAGACCAAACATTTCACCACATGAAAACAGTAATAAAGGCAGGCATGGTGGTGTATGCCTATAACATCAGCACTTGGAAGGTGGAGGCAGGGGAATTAGGAATGCAATTCCTAATTCCAGCCTGGGATCCATGAAACTCTTGTCTCATAAAAGAAATAGTAATAAATATATGTTTACTAAGTGTTATTTTATTCTGTAACTTTAAAAATATTGCCATCATCCTTTATGATGAAGAGAAAATGCACCTTAATATGTGAGGCACAGGGACTACAGTGATGGCTCCGTGGTTAAGAGCATTTACAGCTCTTGACCCAGGTTCAATTTTCTATATCCACATGGTGGCTCACAACCACCTGTAACTCCAGTTCCAGGGCATCTGGCCTCTATGGGCTCTTGCAAGCGTATGGTACACATAAAATCACACAAGCAAACACACACATACACATGCACACACAAATAAATAAATACAAAATAAATAAATAATTAATTAATTAACTAATTAATAACTGAAAGAGGGAAGGAAGGGAAGGAAAAGAAAGAAAGAAAGAAAGAAAGAAAGAAAGAAAGAAAGAAAGACTCTTTAAGTGCTGGAGAGAAGGCTCAGTGGTTAAGAGCACTTGCTTCTCTTGCAGAGGACCCGGATTCATTTCTCAGCACCCACATCAGGTGGCATATTTCTCAGATCCCACCTGTAGCATCATGGGATCCAACACCCAATTCTGGCCTCTGTGGATACCTACACACATCTGATGCACATACATGTACTCAGCCACATATACATAAAATAAATAAATCTTTTTTTTTTTTTTTAATGAGGCACAGTTCCTTGGTATACTGCCTGGTCTTTCAGAATCCTTCCAGTCCTGAGCTATATAGGAAATCGTATCACTTTACACTGGAGAAAAGTGACTTAAAACTAAGTGACTAAGCAAGGTATATTCCTATCTTTTCCCCTTTCCTTCTTCCATTAGAAACCAGGGCGAGGGAAGCCTGAAAGCAAAAAGACCTGGAAAGTGCCCAAGGCTGGGAGGAGAAGCTGCCCAGGATTCAGCAATTTGTCACCTTGACGTTTATTGCCTGTTGAGAACTAGCTCCATAAATTTTGCACAGAGTTAGACTCAGTGTGACAGATCTCTTTGGCTGTTAGCTGGAGAGCTCATAAACACAGATATTCAATGGGGTTGGGTTTTTTTCTTTGTAGGAATTAAAAATAAGGTGTTAATTAAGTACATGTGATACTCTCATTATGTGATAGAGGGGCTACAAATGCTTCATTGTTTAAAATTAGATGAAGAAATATTTCAATGAATTAACAAAAATTGAACAAACCACATGACTTCCCTTGAAGCACAGATGTCTGTGTGATAAGGCAACTATCTGTTGGTAATCAATCAGTCTTTGCAAGTGCTGCATTGTATTTTTCTGAGGTCAAGAAAAGTTAAATTATATGATCCCTAAATAAAATGAAATAGCTGAGGTATACAAAGCTGTACAACTTTCTTTATTTTTCTTCATCTAAATTTAGCTTACAGGCTCCAATTTTCATTGCCAACAGCAATACTTAATTGGGCCACTTCAAGATAATTCTTACAGTTTACTACTCTAACCCTCTGGATTAATTTCTCTTTATGCTAGGGTTTTCACCTTCTCTTACTTTTGTGTGACATCTAGATTTGGGGGAAGCTTACACAGCATTCAAATCTCAGTTGGTAAATACATAGGATATGTTGGTTCTATGTGCATTCTTATACTCCAAGAAAAAAATTCTAACACTCATTAAAATGCCAAAGATGATTTTACTCAAGACTACTATAACATAGATTGGCAATAGGGAGAGAGATTGGCCTCAACTGGAAATCCAGCATAGCAAGTAGGGACCTATAGCCAAAGAGGAGAATGAGGTTGAATGGAGAATGACTCAGAGATCTCAGGGGTTTGGGGACTCTTGCTAAACTGATATAACCCCACTCTTACAGAAGGTGGGTCAAGGATTTATGCATCCAAGGTGAAGATGAATCTTTTATTATAATAATGACTTACAACAATGGACAGAATCTGCACTAATGACTTACTCAATCTTGCACCAAGAAGTTGTTTAAAATGCAAACAAGCTCACTGAGCCATGGTCTCCTGAGACCTGGGCACCTGATCTTGATCCTTCTGGACCCCGCTTTGCCCTCTACCCAAGATAGCCAACGACTGTGGGTATGCTTGAATTAGCATATCAAAGCACAGGAAGCAGAATATTCATATTCCTGTCCTCAGGTGAAGAAGTGAGAATTCAGAAGCATGCTTGACATTGTGTGTAAGAGATAGTTTAGGCCTAGGGATCAAAAGGCAAGATTCTATAAGATAAAGGTTTCTAACACTCATTAAAATGCCAAAGATGATTTTACTCAAGACTACTATAACATAGATTGGCAATAGGGAGAGAGATTGGCCTCAACTGGAAATCCAGCATAGCAAGTAGGGACCTATAGCCAAAGAGGAGAATGAGGTTGAATGGAGAATGACTCAGAGATCTCAGGGGTTTGGGGACTCTTGCTAAACTGATATAACCCCACTCTTACAGAAGGTGGGTCAAGGATTTATGCATCCAAGGTGAAGATGAATCTTTTATTATAATAATGACTTACAACAATGGACAGAATCTGCACTAATGACTTACTCAATCTTGCACCAAGAAGTTGTTTAAAATGCAAACAAGCTCACTGAGCCATGGTCTCCTGAGACCTGGGCACCTGATCTTGATCCTTCTGGACCCCGCTTTGTCCTCTACCCAAGATAGCCAACGACTGTGGGTATGCTTGAATTAGCATATCAAAGCACAGGAAGCAGAATATTCATATTCCTGTCCTCAGGTGAAGAAGTGAGAATTCAGAAGCATGCTTGACATTGTGTGTAAGAGATAGTTTAGGCCTAGGGATCAAAAGGCAAGATTCTATAAGATAAAGGTGGATGTAAGCTTGTAGTTCCCAATTGATGCTGAAGATTACTGTTTGAAGAAAAGTATAATTGAAGCCCTGCTTAAAAGCACAGTTCCCTGGGAGATCTGAAGGAACAAACTCTCAAAGTTCAGGTCCATCTTAAAACTAACACTAACTCAGGCTGATTATTCAGGTACACCACAATGTGACTTAGTAACCCTGAAATTTATCAGGAGTGAAGATTTTCAAGGATGGAGGAATGACTTAGCAGAGTTCTATGCTGAGACTGGGCAGGCAAGTAAAGATAGGATGGACATCAAGGTCAAGGTCATGGCAAAGAGGGCTCAGAAGCATTCAACTGAAGTTGGGTTGAGAGGGGTGCTTTTGTTCATCTTTGACCAACTCCACTGAGGAACAGTTCCTCCTGACTGGATGAAGGCCAGTCATTGACCGTAGCCCCAACATCTCAGCCATTCCCTTTCCACCTCTACTCAGTTGCTGAGGCCTTTCTTAGTATCCACTTCCACGCCTTCTTTAGGGGAACAAGTACCCTCACCTACACTCCACATTATATTGAGGCACACAGGGTGGTAGGGATGCGCCTATAAAATTCATCTAGATAATTACCATAGTTATGGATACTCTGCCAGGTGGAAGTCTGGGCTTCAAGAGTAGCATTCTCTTTGACTATATTTTAGAAAACCAGAGGCTGAGTCCTTCATTTAGAAAACCTCCCAAAGTGCCTGCAAGATGGTTCTGAGGGTAAAGGTACTTGCTGCCAAGCCTGATGACCTGAGTTTGATTCCTGGGACCCTACATGCTAGAAAGGAAGACCAACTTCCCCAAAATGTACCCTGACCTCCACAAATACCATGACACAGGTACACACACACACACACACACACACACACACACACCCAGCTGTAAATCAACCCCAGGCATATGCGACCAAATCCACGTCCTCCACATTGTCACCTACAGGATTCCTTGGTCACAAGTCACACCTCTTGCTCCACACAGGACACACTGAGGCAGACGCCCGTTTGTGTCACACAAACACACAGGCTTTCTCAAACCCCATTCCTCATGGACGCTGGGCACTTCGCCCCAGGGACGCTGGGCTAAGCACTTCGCCCCGGGACCCTTCTCATCTCCAGCTCTGACACATGCATTCACAAATCCTTTGGACGGCACATTGCACAGACACTCCCCCCACCTTGCAGGTCCTCCCCAGCCCCTTTGTTGGGGGGTGGGAGGCTGGTTGAAAGTGGGTCTGTACCCTTTCCTAGCTGACTCATCTAAATCCTCGGGAGTGGCTGGCCCGGGGTGACCCTGAACCCAGTGTGGGCACTGGCGCCAGCACAAGGGTTCCCTGGTCACACCTGGCGGGGCTCTGGGGGGAGGGTTAAGGATTGGACCTGGAGGGTGAGGTGAGGTGGGGTGTTTGCCCAATGGGCAGCCAGCGTTCTTGGCGCTCCTGAGTTGTGGGTAGGCACAAGGCTGGGCCTGGGACTGTTGGGGGGCCTGTCACACAGCCATGTCACTTCTGCCTGGGGTGAGGGCAGTCAGAGGCCCTGCCCCTGTTGCCTGCCTGTTTCTCTGTAACTCTTCCTGTGTTATGCCTCTGTCTGAGTTGTCATCACCCCCCCAACCCCCTCGCATGACACCCACACCTGTGTGTGTGTTTGCACACACGTCTGTTTCATGGCCACTGCAGAAGGCCACAGGTGCTCCTTGGGAAACCTCAATGATGAGGAAGAGAAGCCTGACTCCCAGGGCAACAAAGCCTCAGCTGACGTGAAGATCAGTCATCTGAACGCATAACAGTGTTCATTATACTTATTTGCCTCCTAACTCCATGTCTGAATTCAATGGAGAGTTAAGTAATTATTTAAATTAAATTAGTTTGATTTAATTTAAATGTAATTAATAAAACATGAAAGACTGAGATCATTTTTTAAAAAAACTATTAAAATTTGAGGTCAAACTGTTTTTTGACCCTTCTGACAAACTCTGACACAAAATGAAAGTGGCTATTTCTTTGCTTTGTCACACTCATAGCAGAATTTTAGCATTGAAAGGCCTCCAATGTCTTTTCATGGCTTAGTAAGGGCACAGTTGCACACAGAGTCAGATGGCCACAGAGCCACAGTTTTAAGACCAGGTAATGTCTAGTGAATGGCCGGCCGTCAGAACAGGGCAGAAAAAGGCTTGTAAAAGTCACAGTCTCTGAACTGAGATGGCCAAAGATAAGGAAAATAGAAGCCTAAGTTGACAAAGACACATGGCCCAAGGTTGCCTGGGGCGGGGGTGGGGTGGGGGGACTAGTTTCTTTTCATGGCTTAGTAAGGGCACAGTTGCACACAGAGCCACAGTTTTAAGACCAGGTAATGTCTAGTGAATGGCCAGCCATCAGAACAGGGTAGAAAAAGGCTTGTAAAAGTCACAGCCTCTGAACTGAGATGGCCAAAGATAAGGAAAATAGAAGCCTAAATTGACAAAGACACATGGCCCAAGGTTGCCTGGGGCAGGGGTGGGGTGGGGGGACTAGTACAGGGAGGTAAATCAATTGTGAAAATTATGCAGAACTTGGAGGTGGAAGTGAGGAAAATTAGGTAGGTACCATGTCTTTTCAGCAGCAAACAGGGATGAAGGCCATCCAAGGGTATTCAGGGAAGTGAACTTAGTTTTGTTCACTCTTTGCTATTGACATTTAAGATCCAATAGTGGGATCTGGTCTTAAGATGCAGATGTTCTTCTGGGAGAGATTAAAATATTGTAATGTCTTCCCAGTAGAACAGATCATCCTGAAGGTTACAGTTTATTGCAGTTGGATATGAATCAGTTTTTACTTCCATCTAGCAATCTTATTTTAGTGGTCTTTAAAAATATATTTATTATTTTTATTTATGTGTATAAATGCATTGTCTGCATGTATTAAGTGCACCCATGTTGTACAATGTCCATGGAGGTCAGAGGAAGACATTGGATCCCCTAGAACTGGAGTTACAGATAGTTGTTAGCTTACATGTGGGTGATAGGAACAAAACCTGGGTCCTCTACAAGAGCAGCCAGTGGTCTTAACGTCAGAGTCATCTCTCGAGCCCCTAGTGGTCTTTGTTAAATTACCTATAAATGCCTATCTTCCCAAGAGATTTTTGGAAGTTCTAATATCTTTTGCTTTTCTTATTAATTAATGAATAAAATAAAATCTTTGAATGGTTTAATTTTTACATTTGCCAGAGTAATGGTTTCTTTTTAATTATACTTTAAAACAAAAGATAAAGTTTTTTTAAAGCAAGGGAGTGGGGAGCATGGAACAATTCTTGATACTTCATTTCATAACTTGATTCCTTGATGCCAGTCATACTGTGAACTGCAGCATCCTTGAAGTTGACACCCAATTCTCTACAAGTCTATATGAGTTAGGTTTCTATGTGCTATATCCTTAAGAGTAGTGATAAATCATTGTGGGTTCTACAGCCAAGAACATGTACTTTGATACCAATCGGAAAGTAGAGCCTAGTGAGATGGAGGAAATAAGAGACTGCAGGGTGAAAAACAAAGGTTTCTCAGCATAATTTTCACAAAAGCTCCCAAACCATAGATACTGTGTACCCTTTGCACAGCACGCTACTATGAGGGCTGCACAAAGGCATCTCTACAAATAAGGCTTTGTGGTCGACCATTAGCTCTAGCTTATGAAAAGGTATCTAAGTAGCTGAGAAAAATTGTCTATCAGAAGACAGTGTGCCACAGGATATTGTCACTGTATTGAGATAAGAGACCTCAACTCATGGGCTTTTGTAGGAATAGCTATCTTCTTACGACCCTGACTTAGGAACTACTCAGGGAGTTCAACAAGTGGGCAGCTGTGTGTCTCTGAGAACCACGAGGGGCATGGGCCTGGCTGCTCATTGCTTTGATAAAAAACGGAAGGTACAGTTGCTGCATTGGGATTAGCCTGTGTTCCTAGAGAAGAGGTGGTGAGAACAGCATGGGTATCCCCAATGGGTTACATAGGACTCATTCACGAGAAAGCTACCATGAAGTTTTAGAAGATTTTTGTCCAAGGAAACTACTTGAAGGTTCACATGGACCTCAACAAAAACCACTCAAGCAGGTTCTATTGGGTGCTCATGGAGAAAAGGAGATATGGCAATCAGATAGAATATCTTCTCTTGTGGTAATGGATTTGTGATGGTGCCACCTGATTCTTCAGGCTCCTTGCTTGACTGGAACACAGTAAGTCTTGAATTGAGGTGCGTTTGGGAAACAATGCAGGGTAACCAGGAAATTTGTGGGTCTTGACTAAAGTTTCATTTAAGTGGAATGGAGAAACCAATATAAACTCAAAAGGCTCCATATAGGGGGTTAAAGGGCCTTTTCATCTATTACAAGCAGACTATATCAGAAATACAGATGAATACCACAATATCAGAATTTACTGAACACCACCAAAATAAGGTGTTTTATTGGATGGCAATTTGCTAAGTAGTCCCAGTTTCCTTGGCAGTTGCCTGAGGCAAATGCAAGTTTGTTTATTTTATTGCCATCTTAATTACTAATATTGGTTCTCAGATCACACATTACATATCACTCAATATGCGTGTGTCTGTGTGTCTGTGTGTCTGTGTCTATGTGACAGAATGGCTACAAAGGGTTTAAGAGGCCAGAGCAGAGTTCAAGGAATTTCAAAGAGGCCTGACTGAGAGCCAGAAGCAGGAAACTGACGGGGATATAAAAAAAAGTCTCTGTAAGTCAGATAACTAACCTTGTTGGCGATCTGAGGGAGATCCTGTGGTAGAGTCAAAACTGCAGAGTCATAATCAGCTGTGCCTCAGAGTCAAGTTGAGGAAGCTGTTGAGGTGAAGCTTAAGACCAGATCCAGATGGAGGAACAGACAACTGGATAAACGTCAATTAGTGTGTACCATGTCAATACTGGGGACTAAGCTGAAATCCCTAGGACAGTTGGGAGTTCTCTGCCCGTTACTTCCTTGACTCACACACAGGTGGCCAGATGAAAGGCCAGTGGGAGCCACTGCCATCAAAATAATAAGTGCTTTCCTCTTTATGGGATCCAGGTGAGGGAGTTTCACCCCTTTCCTCTGTCTGGTATGCTTGGTAAGTTCTCGGGCCTGGTTTCCTGATACGATTTTAATCCATCCATGCGCTCTTACAGCCCCAGTTTACTTTGAGAAATTCATATGGTGGTTCCCACTTTACTTTTAGGATTAAGTTATTTACCAGTCTGTTGGTTGTGGGTAGTTGCCAGCTACATAAGGTTGTTTTCATATCCAGCAAGGTGCAGAGTCATCTTGCCTCTGCATTTGTACTCAAAATGGAGTCAAATGCTGCTTATAAAACTGAGTCTCCAACGGCAAAACACAGCCTGAAACAAACAGTGTTTCACACAATATGGAGTAGTTTAGAACAGGGCACAGCCTTCAACATCATCATACTCCATGAGTCCTGTGTGACCAACATAACCATTATGTATCTATGAAGTCTTCATTTCTTTGATCATTAAAGGAAGGTTTTCCCAGTCAGTTAAGTGTTTCTGAAGTCAGGACACACTTTTCAAAAATGTACATTTAACAGTAAAGAAACAATGACTTTTTTCTTCTTACCAATGTGTTGACTTAATAGTAAACCTTAAAATAAAAACGATATGATTATATGGAGCGATGCTATGCCCATTGGCACTTCATTCCTGACACCAGAAATTGCACAGACTGTGTTTTCATAATGGAATCTGACAGCCTTACCAAGGAGCAGTAGCCTTTCCACCCTTACTTGGGCAACAGCCACATTTCTAAAATCTCAATAGTTTCGTTAGCAGGTATCAGACACCAGCTGAGGAACCAGACTCGTGACAGGCCAGGCTGTGCAACAGAAGGGGCTCAGAAGCCTGGCAGGTTCCTTAAGCTCCATCACTAATTCTGGCAGCTGCACTGTCAGGGAACCCAAATATCACTACCAGCTTAGTGTCATGGGGGTTGGGTGACAAGGCAGAGAAAGAGTAACAGAGGCTATGTGAGCCACTCAGGTTTCTTCAAGCCAGACAAATGGACTGACAGTGACAGATGGTCAGGATGCTACCTGAACAGAAAAAAACAACTTTGTTGATTTTTGAGGGCTACAATTGAATAAAATTTCTTTCGTAACTATTTAAAGTCCTGAAGAAACTCTTCCTGGGTGAGTGAACAGGACAGCAAAGCAAGCTGCTTTAAGACATTTTCCCCTGTGCCTGTCCCACCTTCCAGCTGCGCAACAGAGAACAGTGTCTCTTCCCTCCTAGACTGGGCCTCGAGAAGCTAATAAACCAAGGGCCAAGACTTTGCTCTTTCTCCCTCACCCCACCTGGGCTATGTTGTCTTTCTTTGCCCCCAAGCCATGGTCAGAAGCATTCCTTCCACTCTGACAGACACCTAACTTTGAATCCAGGCCGAAAGGATTAGACCTCAATCCTTTTCCTGCTAGAATACCCTTGAGATCCTTTTGTGAGTTTGTCAGCTCTTACCTGGAAAACTTCTGTATGTTAATAGTTTTCTCTTTTTTGTAGCAGAGAAAACATTCTGAATATATTAAACTGATATGGATTTTGTTTCCCCTAAAAAGTATTGCCTTCATTTCTTTTCCTGTGACTGTGACAAAATATTATGATAAAAGCAATTCATGGGAAAAGGGGTTTGTTCTGGCTCATAATTCCAGGGTGTAGTCATAGCTGGGGAGTCAAGGCAGCAGGAACTTGAAGCAGTTGGTCACATCATATCCACAATCAGGAAACAGAGAGTGATGAATGAATACTGCTGCTCAGCTCCTTCTCCTCTTACATAGTTCAAGATCCCAGCCATGGAGTGGCACCACCCACAGGAGGCAGATCTTCCCACCTCGATTAAGGCAACTGAGATCATCCCCCATAGGCATGCCCTGAGGCCCATCTCCAGGTGGTTCTAGATTCTATCAAGTTGACAGTTATCTACTACTTTTGAGGAAGGGTTGAAGGAATAGATTCCACTTTGAAAACGAATCCAATGTGATAGAAGAAAATAGATACAGGGAAGAGAGAAAGTTTATCCAGTCCCAGGCTAGGGCTGAGTGCTAAGGAGGATGGACAGAGGAAGAGGGTAAGCAGGAGTTAACTTTGTACACTTTGCAGCAGCCCCATACCACACCATAGTTGTTAAAATCTGAGATTTCATAGGAAAACTAAGAATTAAAGAACTATATTTTGTTGGGAATTCTAAGAAGGATGAAAGTACAGTGTGGCACCGCGGTACCAGTAGCATGATACAAAGAGCAGAATAGCCTGAAGGGAGAAAGGAAGGGTACAAACCACACATCATGTAGCAGGGAGGTCCAAGGCAAAACTCAGCAGCACTGCTGCAACACAGTCCCAGGACTGTTATTCCGTGGGGGCACAGCGCCCCAGCCTCTCTGTGTAATAATTGAGTCACAACACTTTCCTAATCTGAGCCTTCCCCTTGTCTAACTCATTAATCCTTCGCAGTTGTCATTTGAGGTGCAAGGCTGGTAAGGTGCACAAGACCAATTTCTTACTTACTCCCTCCAACAAAAGACAAGGCAGTTAGTCACCCTGGACGAAGCTGTCATGACCTTAACTCATGGTTCTTCTTCTGTACCTCGTCAAGGAATACTAAAGAAGACAGCAAGCAGGAAAATTCTGAGTAAATTACTGTAACTGCCAAAAGGAGCAAAAGTTCCAGATGAAGTTGGTGCACATAAGTCTAAGTGCTAACTCTTATTCCTCTAATCCAAAAAATAAATGAGTTCTAGTTTCTTTGCATGCCTGAATGGCAGAGCAAAAGAACTCATGACTCTGCTTTGCATTTGCTTGAATAATTAAGGTTCTACTTCACCAAAAATCCTATGAGGACTTGGTTTTCTTGGTCAGAAAATGGTCATCAGGCTGACAATAGGATGATTTTTAGTGGAATAGGAAATGAAGGAGAAATGGTGGATGCAGAATGAGAAGAGAAGGCCCTGAGCTCTCATTTCAACTTGGTGTCTAAAGTTCATGTAAGAGGTCAGAGCCAAACCAGGCATGGCAATGTATTCTTGTAATCGTAGCCCTCAGCCGCTAGAAGCAGGAAGATCCCAAGTTCAAGGCCAGCCTGTGCTATATAATGCACTCTAGGCTACACTGGACTACATAAGCAAGGCCTCTTCTCAATAAAATAAAACAACGAATAAAGATAAAAACAACAAGAAAAATAGACAAGAGCCAGAAAAGCTAATCAGTAAACCTCTCTACACAGAACTAAGTGTTGATGCTTGGAAACCATAAGATTAGCCTCAAAATGAAGGTGACAAGAAATGTAGTGAGACTCATTTTGGGGGCAAATGTCAGAGTCTGGGGTAAGGAACAGAATAAAGAATAGTCTGAGGTAGCCACAAGGGAGCTTCAGAAATCAATGGAGAAGATAAACACAGTTCTAAGAAAGAAGAATACAGTGAAATTGTCTTTATAGCTCATTTCTGACCTTTGCAGGAAAAAGAAGATGAAGTTGGGTTGTTTGTTAAAATTGGGGGATCCATACTGCTATTGACATCTGAGGCAGAAAGGGTTACAGATACTATTAGATGAAAGAAAGAACTGCTATGCAGTGGAGAGGATGGCCTTGAAATTAAGTTGAAGCTACAGAGGTCAGATGAATGGCTTTTCTTGAAGTTCCCAAAAGCTGCCAAGGAAATATGTTCATCAAGCAGAGCTAAATCTTTTAGACTCCTTCAGGATCGGAGAAGAGAATATTGATGGTGTCTGAATAGCCTCTTACAAAAGACAAGTTAAAGAAGATTATCTATAGGATTTAGGATCAGACTGGGAGCTTCTTAGCCAGGTCTAACAAGACAAGACACTGGTTGGAATTACCCAGAGGTGTAACATAACAGTTTGGAATACTGTGTACATTGAGACAGGGTCTGGAAGCACGTCTTGATAACCAAGCCATTAGTTTAGTTGATTCAATCTTGTTTCTATTTTTTTTTGAGATTTATTTATTTGTGTGGTGGGGGGCGGGGGAGTCACAGCAAAGGTGTGTAAGTCAGAGGACAACCTGCAGTAATCAGTTCTCTCCTTCCACCTACCTCACTAGCCCTGATTTGGTCTTATTTCTGAGGAGTAAGCATTTCCTGGAAAAAGGAGCTAAAATATTGTGTGCTTAGTATTTTTTAGCATGGGCAGGAGGGTATGGGCAGTTACTGTTTAGCACAGAGTAAGACATTGTTTTAGTTTCAGCCCTTATTCCTAACTTTCTCTAGCGATAGTAAGAATGGAACAGGACTGAAAGGGAAAAGTTGAGGGTTACCCAGTGTTAAGAACTACAAGTTGTATAAAATAATGGTGAAAGGGACAGAGTCAAGCTCAGCAGAGGACATGGCTGAAGTAGTGGAGCACAAGCAAAGCAGGACAGACATCAGAGGTCCAAAGATGCAAAGCTGGGCAACATGGACTATCTCCAAAGATAAAAAGGTTGTGAAAAGATCAAATGATAAGAGAATGAGTGAAGGATAGCAACATAGTTTAATGTTGAAACATAGAATGATGAAAAAACTATTCTACTTTCATTAACTCTAACTAATAGATTTCCTTCATTCTACCAATGTCAATGCAGTGGTTAGAATAAGAAGTTCATTCTCCCCGACCCCGAATTTTCTGACAGGTAAATGCATCTTCCTACTTCAAAGTCAGCTCAGACTGTCAACAAAGCTTTCCAGACCTTCTCAGGTACCATCTCTGAAGGGTTGAGCAAGGAGCATGCAAAGGCATGCTGTGGCCAGGTCTCCACAGTGATCTCTGGTAAAGGGTACCATTTACATATGTAAAGGAGGGGAAAAAGACAGCACCTTTTAAAACCCACACTGACTGGAGCCACTCCTCCACTTCTGACCCTAAGAGAGCTGTAAAATGATCTCTGTTGAGTAGAAAGTCTTCTACTGAACAAAATGGGCTATACAAAGAGAGAGACCACCGGAGCTGGAATGGCCCAGTGGACAAAGAGTGAATGAGGTTGCTTTACCTTCAAAATGAGCAGGTTTTTGGGTAAATGGAAGCAGATTTGGGGAGAAAGGAAAGGCCTATGGATGGAGCAAAGAGCCAAGCAGTCTTCACAAATCCCTAGGTGTGGGATAAAATCCCAAGTGGGATAGAACTAACCACCTCCCAGTAATGGTGGTAGCGTAAAAAATACCTAAAAAGAGACTGGATAACATTCGCATTTGTTTCCTCTGTGGGCCTTTGTCATCATATCACCCAAACCCTTTAATTATGTAGACTCTGTCAATTAATGCCTTATGTTTAGTAGGAAGTCAGGAACAGAGAGCTGAATTCCATTCCTGGGCCTATGCAGAGCAGAAAAAAATAGAGCAGCCATGGAAGGCAAGACACAAACAAAATCAAGAGTTTAGCATCGTCAGGAATTTAGCATCGTCAGGAAGCGAGTGGGAGGCCCAGGGAAGGAATCTAAAACAAGAGCCATCACAAAATCTTGACAAGGACTATGGGCTTTCCCTAGCACATCAGTGATTGTTTGAGTAATTTTTTCTTAAATGTCCAAGGAAAGAGAGTCCCAGCTGCTATCTGATTTGTACATGTTGATCTCCCCTAGCTCACAGTGAATTCCTCATGCCTAGACTAAGGATATATTTCTAAACATCTTTGTACCCTTAGCATGTTATATAGCAGAGTGAGTAGCCAGTAAAACTTTGTTACATAAATGGATAAAAGATCAGACATTTTCTTGGCAGTATGAGAAAAGTATCTAAAAGGCAGTTAGTGGAGGAGATCATCTTGAGTTTCTACTCAAAGACCTGTAACAGGAAGGGACTCACGTTCACACGGCACATTCTACCCTGAAATGTGTAGATAAGAAAGGTGGAGGTGTGGCACTGCAGAGACTAAGGGGAGAAGGTAAAATACAAAGGGAAATGAGGTGCTTTGGGAAGACTATAGAGATGTGCAAGGATTATCGAAAGAAACATCGGCCAGATTGACAAGCTGAGCCTGAGAAGTATACAAGGAACTTTAGATAACTAATTTCTGTGTCCTCTCTAGAGACTAATGGTAGCAACACTTAAACAAAGGTTAAAGAAAAGGTTAGTGGGAAAAAAGTCAGGTGGAATTGGTCTACAACATTCAGCAAGTTAGTGGTTGTGTCCAAAGCCCAGCAATCTGGCCCAACACTGGCAAGTGAGGAAAAGAAGTCCATGAAGGAAAGATCACGTTTAAGAAGCTCCTCCACCAAACTTCCTGGAATCATAAGCCCTCTAGTGTTCTGTTTTACTACGCATGTCTTTGCTAAAAAGACCTGTGAGCAAACACAACGGCCGGCATACATTTGCTCTGGTTTTCAATATAAACCTTTAAAAGTTCAGTTAACACCCACGATATTCCCAAAAGTCAAAAGTTGCAACGATAATAGTAAATTTAATTTTTAAATTTATTTTACTGTGTGTGTGCATGATGGGGAGCAGGAAGGGATGGATGCCATGTCATGACTGAGGAGGTCAGAGGGCAACTTTAGGACTTGGTTCTCTCCTTCTACCTCTACATGGCTTCTAGGGATCAAACTCAGGCTTCCAGGCTTATGCAGGTTAGCTGTTGAACCAACTTGCTAGCCATGAAGCAAACTATTCTAACTCAAGTATATGATGCACTTGTTAAAATTATTTTTTATTTTTATTCTATGTCTATCAGTGTTTTCCCCACATGTATGTAAGTACATCTGTATCAGACAACGCCTATGGAGGTCAGAGGACATTGGATCCCCAGAATTGGAGTTACAGATGATTGTTAGCTGCCGTATGGGTGCTAGAAACCCAACCTGGGCCTCTGGAAGAGTAGCCAGTGCTCTTGACCACTGAGCCACCTTTCCAGCCCCAGTAAATTTAATTTATGTGAGTACTTACTTTTTTTAAAGTTTTTATTGAGCTACTTTACATTTCATACAGCAGTTCTTAATCAAATTTAGACTTCCTCTCTCATCCAAGCTCCCCACACCTCCTCCCAACCCACCCCCTCCAGAACTCATGCATTCCATCATACACGTTAAGTCCTATCTAGTCAGGCATTTGTACCCAGATATCCTTTGGTGCAAATTCATCCACTGGAGTCTTGTCAGCCTGTCTAGAGATGGTAAGTAAGGTCTATCTCCCTTATCCAATAGTAATCAGTCTCTAACAGTTCCCAGGCTAGGGCCGGCCACTATCCATTTCCCTTGTTCTACTCTGGACCCTTGTCTGATTGAGTTGGCATGGGTCTTGTGCTCAGTGCCACCGTTGCCACAAGTTCACATGTACAAGCTTCCAGTGTCCAGAAAGCCTCTGTTTCCCTATGTTCATGGACCAACCCTGACTCTTACAATCTTTCTGCCCCATCTTCTGCAATGGTCCCTGAGTCGTGGGTGGGTGATGTTTAATATGACTTTATAGAAATACACAGATGCCAAGGATCCAAGTGCAACTGATTATGACTAGTAATAATCAGATACATACAGATTAGGGATGGGTGCGCCAACATCTCAGTGTTATGAACAAAAAAAATGAGTCTTTCTGTAAGGAACAGTATATTTTAAAATGAAATGGAGATCTTTTTTAAAGGTTAAAAATTCATTCAATTTTATGTCTTACAGGGTTTATACTGAGTTCAATATTGTATAAATATATTAATTCAACTGTGAAGCTAAAAATTTACATTCAGTTTTGAAAGAGATGCATCTTAGCTCTAGCCACTTTTGAAAGAGATGTATCCATGCTCTGGAAACTGTTAATGAGTATGTTAAAGCTATAATGAAATGCTTCTTCTAAAAAAAAAAAAAAAGAAAGAAAAGAAAAAAAATATAGGAGTCCTATCCAAGGATACACACTCTGAAGTCTCTCATTCTCTAAAATTTGGCCAGGCGTGGCCGTCTGTGTGCATCACACTCTGTTGTATAAGGAGGCCTCACTGGTGAGAGGTGAGAGATGGACTAGTTTTCTCTCTACCCCATTCCACTATGTTCAATGAGACTTAGATGTAGAGATTCCACTGTAGATATGTCATCTAGGACTGGACATTTTTCACACATATATTTTCTGTGTGTGACCAGTTGTGGAACTCTGAAATTGCCGCCATCTGTTGCAAAAAGAACCTTCTTTGATGAGTGGCACACTTGCCAGGGTTGTAGATGCGCAGACTGCGTCAGGAAGATCAGGAACCCAAGGAAGGTGTGAGTAGGGACCACCTGTGGAGGGTCTTAGCAAACTATGCTAGAGGATTTAATTAGTCTGGGTTAGGAAGCTAGTCCAGGGATGTGAGGCAGAGGAATTGGAGCAGGTTTGGGCCCAAAGCTAGCAGGGGAACAGCATAAATTTAGTGTTTAAATAATGTCTAGCAACTCACATTTAATGGCCCTGTCATTTTTCTCTAAAGTAGATGGTGAAAACTTTTCTGATGGCATCTAAAGCAGTAAACCTTGATTCAAAGAATTACATTTACAGGACAAATTTTTAGTATTAAAGTAATTCTTCCAGACCAAAGCAAAAACATGAAGACAATGGCAAAGGTTTTAGGCTGTTGTTCCTTGACAGAAGCAAGTTAGGGAGACTAAACTCACAATAACAGAAAGTATTGTCCATGGTGGGGGAGGGATTACTTCCAGTCATAGAGTCACACCATATAAATATGTAACTAGTGCCGGCTTTCTTTTCATAGTAGGGAGAAGCACACTCAATTTAAAAGTCAACAACTCTTTATTGAGTTTTCTGTTGTTAGGAGTTGACATAGCATACATAATATATAAAGCTTGCCGTACAGGCGTGCCTCATTATACCAGAATAATTACTAGAATATCTAATGAGAAAGTAAAAGAAAAATTTACTCTCCTAGAAAAATCAACAGTGCTCTCACTTCTCATTTTTGAAAAGGAATTTTTAATCCTTGACACCAGATGATTTTTGCAAAGTGCTTTCAGAACCCGAGTAAGAAGATTACTCTCAAATACAAAGCATTAAGCACTTTCCCTTTTCCTTATTGTAAAAAATGAGGACTCTATCCAGCCCATCAAGTCATTTTATAAAGCCAAAAAAATCTCTTATTTCCCTTCCTTTCATATTTTTTGAATACTTCTAGGCAATTTTTCAGAAACTCTTCTGCCTTCATTTAAACAAAAAGATCTTCCCTTGCTATCTCACAAGTTACCTTTCATATTTGAGGCTGCTTTTATAACTTCACTGCCTTGATGTCCATTGTTATAGATACCATGAAACAAAGCTGAATCACTCCTGGACACCATAGGAAAAGATGATGATGACTGAGATGAAGACTCATTGAGATTCTTTTTCACTCAGTGCTCTACCAAGGAAGCTAGCCACCAGCACTTAACAGTTAGCAGGGATTCAAAGATGGACAGGGAAGTCGGGGTGCTTGGTAGTGAAAAAAGGGAAGGTTTCCATTATGATATGATCGAAGTGATGCCCTGGGAAGCTGGAGGAGGAATAACTAAGAATAGGGGGCCCACGTGCAAGCAGTTCATTGCTGTCACTGCTTGGCCCTGAGTTGAAAGCAAAGAAAAAAGACAAGCTTGTAGGACTGACCGTACAATGCCTGTCATGGCCTAATTATTGCAGAGGTTGGGGCTTTGCTTCCTAGGCTACTGCTGCAGAGGCTGTGGGAAAGGGTTTCCTGTCACATGTGGTCTGGCCACTGTCTGCACATTCTTGTTCTCCCTTGTTTTGGTCATTATTCTACTTGTGAAGGTTGGCCTACTCATAGAACTTTAGAGATACAACCTTCATTGCTTCTGATATTGTGTTTCCTCTTTTAACCAGTGGCATGTCAGATTGCTTGATCTTTTTATCCCTACGGCAATCTGATGAAAGAGCAGCTATTCTGAGCAAAACACCATGGATCTAGATAATGAGCAAAATGACAAACCAAGAACAGTTAATAATTCCTATAGGATACATGGAACCAGGAATTCAGGCTGACCAACTTGGCCCAAAATAGTTTACTTAGGTGTCATAGTTTGGATAATATTGCCATCCATGTGTTAAAGGCTTGGTACCAGCCTTCAGAATGTGGTAGAATATTTAGAAAGTGAGTGACTTAATGGAGGCGTGTTAAATCATTGGGAGTGTACCCCTAAAGGGGACATTGGGCCCTGCCCCTCTCTTTTCTCTTTGGCACTGTGAGTTGAGCAAGTCCCCTTCGCCATTCATTTAGCCATAATATGTGTATGTGCCATCACAAAGCTAAAGCAGGACCATGTCATCATAAACTGAAACTCCTGAAATCATAAGCCAAAAGAAACCTTTCTTCCTTTTGATTTGATTATCCCAGGTATTTTGTCACAGTGATGAAAAGCTAACAGACACAATAGGCCATGAGAATCAGCCTTAGAGAAATGAGTTGCCGTTTCATTGTAGTGATATGCTATCTGTTCTACCTTAATGATTTCATTGACATTAGTTGAATAAGAATTAGCAATGGCACAGATGCCATCATGATTAACCAACAAGAAACCTAGAGCAAAGTGATTGTCCATCACTTCTTATGCCAAGGAGTTCAAATTGGCCTGTGTCTGTTGAAACAGAGGCAATGCCATTAAAAACACCTACCAAAGTTAGCGAAAGTTTATTAGTCTTTTCCATGTGCATGATTCCCACAGGTATGAACACTGCTCTGATTGTTTGCATAAACAATGAGTCAGAAATTTCTCCAGGTTGAATACTAAATAATCAAAGAGGGTATTGTTTTGGAGCTTGTGACTGACTCAGAATTTCCAGCCTTGGTGATTTATAGAATTTGGGTCTCTATGTACAGACAAGTCTCAGAATACTATTCCCAAGGTATAGGAAGGGCCTGTCTGAAGAAAACAGAAGCAAACATCCTGCACACAAAGAAAGTGGTATCTAGTAGAGGTACCACGGAGAACCAGGGAGAAAGGAGTCATTCATGGCGTAAGGTCAGAATCATGACCTTACAGCAGATGTGTTTCATGATTTGAGTCTTTATTACTTTCACAGGTTGCAAGTACTTGGCCCATTGCCCTATTAAGGTTGTTAAATTAAAACTTAGAATAACGGGGCTGGAGAGATGGTTCAGAGGTTAAGAACACTGACTGTTCTTGCAAAAGACCCGGGTTTGAATCCCAGCACCACATGGCAGCTAACAACTGTCCATAACTCCAGCTCCAGGGGATCTGACAGCCTCTTCTGTCTTCCACCAGCACTGCACGACATGGGTGCACTTACCTCTATGCAAGCAATACACACATACACATAAAATAATAATTAATAAAAACAGAATAACGAGTTCTTATCACTCACTAAATGTCTTTTTAGGCTTTGTTTCCAGTCATTTGTCTATAGTGCAAGTGGAAATGCCATAAGCTATAATTCTCTATGATCTCTTTTGATAAAACCAGTATTTATCCCAGAAGTTTGAGCATGAAGATCCAGTGATAGATAGACTAGATCCAGCAATCAGCAGCACTGGGGGCAGTGACTGCTCTTTGGAATAACCTAGTAAAAGAGTATGTCTATATTCTAATCTAAAAAATATCATTAAAAGGAAAGAAAAAAGAAAGGGCACCATTATAAATGAATGACCAGAGATCTATAGACAATGAGAATGATTATCAGCCAGCAGTAGAAAGCAAAACAGAACATTCATGAACTCTGGCTCAGCTATCTCACTTTTCCCACCTATGCTGATATAAGATATAGTAATCAACTTGCCTGTGTCAGGATGAGCAGCATCATGAAGTAATATAATTAATTCTCATCTGGAATCATCTTACCTCCTATGTTGCCAAACTGCCAATTGGAATGTTCCAGAGATGATAGGAGTGAAGGGTCAAATGTACTATTTTCCATTTCTCCTTTTCAAAATACAGCAGCACTGAATTCCTTGGGCATTTTCCTTTGAAGAGTTGGACATAATATCCTACTAGGGAATCTCCTTCAGTTTCTCTTGTGGCTTGGTCCACAACCTTTATAAGAGCCACATCTCTAGAAAGTAGCTGTGCATTTAAAGTTCCTTAACTTGGCATTGAGTTTTAATAGGGGTGTCAGAGGTGGTAAGAACTCCTCTTTGTTTCTAAAGCAACCTCCAGTCACTTCTTCAGAAGATATACCTGCTATCAGCTATACTCTGTATTTTGAGTGTACCCTCAAAGACCCATGTTAAAAGCTTGACCCCCAAAGTAGCACTACAGGGAGGTAGCAGAACCTTTAAGAGCCACGGTCTACCATGATTCTCCCTCTTTTCTCTTTCACTCCTTGGCTGAAGTGAGCAGCTTTGCTCTGGCACGTGCACCACTTGCTATGAAGCACTGCCTCACCACAGGCCTGAACACAGCAGAGCCAATCGGCCGTGGACTGAAAGCTCAAAACTTGTAAACCAAATAGCCCCTTTTTCTTTGTAAGTTGGTTGTCTTGGGTATTATTATAGTTTAAGAAAGCTAATAAACATATTTACATCTTTTTGCAATATATATTTTATTCGATTTATGTGTATTTCATAAAATATAGCTCAGACCCCCTCCTCTGCCTGCACCCCCCTGTAGCCCACCCACTGATTTCATGCATTCTGTCGTATGTGTTAAGGCTTATCAAGTCAAGTTTTGCACCCAGATGTCCCTCAGTGCAAGTTCATCCACTGGGGTCTAATCAGACTATCTAGAGTCACTCCCTTAAAGAAGATCAGCTCTTCCTCACCCAGCAGTAATCAGATGCCAATAGTTCCTCAGCAAATGTTGGGGCCTGCTGCCCATTTCCCTAGTTCTATGCTGGGTTTTTGTCTGATTGAGTTTGCATGGGTCTTGTGCATGCTATATATTCACATTTAATGCTCTTTTTTTGGTCTTTGGCTGATTGACAAGCTCCAGAAAATACAATAAGCTCTGGGTCTTGGTGTGATTTTGGCTCAAAAGACTATGTATTAAAAGAGGTCTTACTAATAATTACATGTCCTGCTTGATAATGTTCAGGTTTAGTTTTAGATTTGAGATAGGATTCACCAAAAAATATTAGGTCATAGTTTTCAACAGAGGCTCTGACAGATCTGAGTCAAGTATAGAAAGGTTTGAAACTGAGGTATAACAATCATGAAGCTCCTCTTCTTTTGGCAGGGACAGTGGAGTGTCAGGATTCAGGGTGTCAGAACTGTGAGTTGTAAGAGGGTGAGAACTGGGTCAGTAGCAACATCTGCATTCTGTGAGGAACACAGAGGGGAGCCCAGGACTAGCTCAGCAGAAGCATCTAGAAGGTCTTCAGAGATAGTGGTGCTCTAAGACAAGAAGACCTGCAAGCAGGTTAAGACTAAGGGCTTAGATGGTCCCCAGGACATTGAGTTTAAACAGGAAAAGCTCATCCATTTTGTTCATCTGCAAATGGAATGGGGTCTTTTGTAATCCAAAATGCTGCTATAAGTTAAATTGTACTCATTCCTCAAAATGAAAGATATTCAAGTCTTAATCCCATCCACCCCCCTACCACACACACACACATATATTTCAGGGTGTGACCTTATTTTGAAAATTGGGTCACTGCAAATGTAATTAGTTAAATTAAGATGAGTTCTTATGGGAATAGAGTGGGTCCTTAATTCAAAGCGAATGATAGAAGGAGGAAACCAAGGAAAGACACAGGTAGATGGCAGCCATATGGAGCCAGAGGCAGAGGTATGTGACGCCTCTACACTCGAGGAATGTTGACAAACACTGCACTAGGAAGAAGTAAGCGAGATTCTTTCCTACGGGTTTCAGAAAGAGCAGAGAGAAGAGCAGATACCCCCCACCCCGCCACCCCAGCAAAAACTTCATCTCATACCTCCAGCCTCCAGAACTGTGAATAAGTTTCTCATTTTAAGCCACCCAAAGCACTTTGCAGCATTTTGCTCTGGTAGCTCTAGGCGAGTAACCAGATGCCTAGAGAAGGAAGCTGTTCAATGGATGCCAAGCCAATGGGAAACCACAGCAGTTTAGGAGACCAGTTGGAGAAATCAGCCTGCAGGTCCTATGCCTCTGCTCCTCCCTTCCACACACCACCTTCAGAGAGCATCAGGCAAAGAGGAAGCAGAGAAAGGAAAGAAGACAAGGAATGCAAAAGGATTAGGAGCTGAGGAAATAGCCTGATCTTGAGATGCATGTGACTGGTTCTAATCAAAATCCTGTTGGTTGACCTTTGAGACTACAGGTAAGTCTGTTTATCTGATATGACTGTCATTAAGTCAAGCTCCTAATTTTTAAAACGCTTGTTATGATTGCCAAAATTGAGGGTGGCTAAAGCAAAAAGTGAATTTAAGAATATATAATAAAGGCTCATTAGTTGATTTCTTACATTTAAGATATATGATAATTTGGATTAGGAAAATGCTAAAGTCATTTTCTCAGTCACAGAGAAATATTTTGCTGAATGAATCACTATGTCTGTTAATCAAAACTCTTGTTTCTTTTCGAATGAGCCATTAATCAGTCTTTTGCCTATATCTGTCTCCCAGCCTTACAACTCTAAATAAAATAAGAATTGCAAATATGACGCATTGTATTTAAAATGTTTATGGCATGACATTTCATATGATTTAAACAATATAAGTGAAAGGATACATTTTAGCCACCTGTAGGGTGGCTGAATCCTATTGGATTTAGTATAAATATTAAGTCCCACAAGTTGATATAATTTTTTTCTATAAATGCATAGCATTTTCTTTTTCCTTTGGAGGTACTGGAGATTGAACCTTGGTAAATACTTTATCACTAAGCTATATCTTCTGCCCCTTGTTGCTTTTTATTTTGAGTCAGGGTCTCAACAAGTTGCTCAGGCTGACCTTGTACTCAGTGTGCAATCTAGGTAGGCCTTGAATATTTGTAATCTTGCCTCAGCCTCCCAAGTAGCTGTGATTACAGACCTGTGCCACCAGGCCTGGCAGTTCAAGCATTTTTTTTACCATGATTAGTAAATAAAAAGACAGGCATATATGAATATGTAGATAATGCAGTATAACTCAGAATAAAAAGAATTAAACCCTTTCATTTGCACTAACATGGATGAAACCAGAGAACAATATGTTAGCGAAATAAATGACCAAAAAGATAAATTCTCCACATTCTCACATGATGCAATGCTAAATCATCCATCTCACAGAACTACAGAGTAGACTACTGAATGCCACAGCCTAGGCAGAATGTAGAGAACGAGAAGAATCAGCAAGAATGGTTTATGGGTTCAGCAGTACAGCTGGATAAGAGGAATGATTCTTCCTGTCCTGTAACACAAAAGAATAGCTATAGTTGATGATTGCTTGTACATTTCAAAATAGCTAGTAAAGAGGATTTTGCATATCATTAGCACAAAGAAATGATAAATATTTCAGGTTATGGATGTACTGATTGCCCTGACCTGATTATTGCACATTGTCATATACATATCTATTCAAATACCACAGTATGCCCCATAAATATAAACAATTATTGTATGTCAATTAAAAAGAAAAAAAAAACATTTAAAAAGCAAATCAAACAAAAGATAAACAGAAGTAAAGGGTGTAGCTAGATTTAAATGAGCAATGTCTCCTCCTTACTACAAAGAAAGGGTTGAATGGTAGTGACCTCAAAGGTTTTTTTTAGCATTCAAAGTTTGATAGCTCATCTTTCTGTAAAGTTTATGATGTGCTAGTTCTAAGCAACTTCAAAATGTGAACCCCTTCAGTGTGAGTCTGACAATTTATCAAGCACTTCCTATGTGCTGGGTCCATTTAAAATAATTTAATCCTCAAAACCACTTGACAAATGGGAAATTGTTCTCTATATAAATTTGCTGTGGAATTCTGGAACAATTAAGTCCTTTACTGCAATCTTATTCTCTTTCTATTTTTGCAAGCCTATTCTCATTCTTTCTGGAAAATGTAGAGAGGGAGGAAGGGAGGGAAGAAGGGAGAGGGGAGTCAGCTACAGCTCTGAGATGTAAACAGCAGACCAGGTCAGACAGTGACCTGAGCTGGAGTCAGACCAGAGTCTGTCCAAGCTCTGGGGTGAGCCTGAACTACCAGAGCCACAGGTGAACAAATAGAGAATCCAAAACAAAACCCAACCGGGTAACACCATTGATTCCAGAGCCAAGAAACTTGTGTGAAATCTAGACTGCCAAACAGCCACAAGAGAAACCTGGAGTAGCCAGAGTAAAAGAATTTGGCCACAAAGGGCAGCAGAGGAACCAAGGAAGAGGACAGTGACTCCACAATTAGGGAGTGATCAGCTGCTTTGGGTCGGGCTTCATTTCCTGCCTCCAGGTTCCTGCTTGAGTTCCTGCCTGACTTCCCTTGATGATGGGCTTGTGGTCAGGATGTGTAAGCCAAATACATTCTTTCCACCCCCAAGTTCAATTTGGTCAGTGTTTAATCACAGCAAACAGAGAGGCAAGCTAAAACACCAGTCACCCTTGCTGAGGCCTTAGTTTCTTCATTTATATAGGAGAAATATTAAAACCAAAAGTCCGGACGCTGGCTTCCAGCCTATTCCTGACCAGGGGTGCATTAGAGCAGTGCTGGCCAAACAACCTACTTTACTGGAGGACATAAATGCATTAGCAACTGGACCACACTAGGAATGCAGTCCCCGGCAGCTGTTATAACTGTTATTTTTGTTGTTGTGTACAATGACAGAGGGAAGTAGAGATCTTGCTTTTAAATAATTCTCAGGTGGGCCGACAAACAGATTTCTCCTGATTTTAACGCAACGTCATCCAGGGTAAGAAGACTGAACTTCGTTCTCTTCTAAGAGAGAACTCTTCCAGCTGCAGTTTGGCTCTATATATTTTTAAGCTTTTCTGTTCAATTGCCAAATGGACTCATTCCTTCTTGGTTATGTGCTGCTTCATACATGAGAAAACAATTGCTTAGCAAGATATGGCAATTTAATGGGTAGAGCAGGGAGAAATGAAGAAAAGCATTTAAAGAAGGAGTATCTTTATCTTTAGCATCAACCATTGCACAAAACAGCTGTGAATTTCACATATGTGTCTCGTGTTTGCTCATAGTCACTTCCCCAGTCCCTTCTTGTGCCCCTTCCTACCTCCTCCTCTTCCCCAATTAACCCCTCTTCCACCTTCAGATCTTACCTAAATTCCACAAATGAGAGAAAACAGGTGATATTTGTCTTTCTGAGTCTGTTTTGTTTAACATGATGATCCCCAGTTCTGTGTGTTTTCCTGCAAATGATATAATTTCATTATGACCAAATAAAACTCTGTTGTGCATATATACCACATTTTCCTTATCTATTTATTCACTGATGAACGTCTAAGCTAATTCCATTACTTGGCTATTGAGAACAGTGTTTCATTACACATGTATGTGCAAGGGTCTCTGTTGTATGCTGATTTAGATTTAAGGAGCATCTTTTATGATAATAACTCTATAGCATAGTCATCCATAGCTCCTAGATAAAGTCTGCTACAGTTCATTGCTAACTTTTTTGTTCTTTATAATTTCAAATAGATATATAATAGAGTAATTTGATATATTCTTTCCCTATTCTCATTTGTTCTCAAAGAAATACGGTAACTGGGGGCTGGAGAGATGGCTCAACAGTTAAGAACACTGGCTGTTCTTGCAGAAGACCCAGGTTCAAATCCAAGCACCCATAGGGCAGCTAACAACTGTCAGTAGCTCCAGTCCCAGGAGATCTGACAGCCTCTTCTGACCTCCTGTGAGCATTGCATGACACAGGTGCACTTACCTACATGGAGGCAATACATGCATACACATAAGATAAAAATAATAATAAATAAAATGTTTTTTAAAAAGTTACAAAAGGCGTCCGCCTCCACCATGTACCACAACAGCAGCCAGAAGCGGCACTGGATGTTCGCCAGCGAGGAGCAGCTAGCGCGCCTGCGGGCCGACGCCAACCGCAAATTCAAGTGCAAAGTGGTGGCGAACGGGAAGGTTCTTCCAAATGATCCAGTCTTTCTTGAGCCTAATGAAGAAATGACACTTTGCAAATGCTATGAAAAAAGGTTATTGGAATTCTGTTCAGTGTTTAAACCAGCAATGCCACGGTCTGTTGTGGGTACAGCTTATATGTATTTCAAGCGTTTTTATCTTAATAATTCAGTAATGGAATATCACCCCCGGATAATAATGCTCACTTGCGCATTTTTGGCCTGTAACGTAGATGAATTCAATGTGTCTAGTCCTCAGTTTGTTGGAAATCTTCGAGAGAGCCCCCTTGGACAGGAAAAGGCATTGGAACAGATTTTGGAATATGAACTACTACTTATACAGCAACTTAATTTTCACCTTATTGTCCACAATCCTTATAGACCATTTGTAAGGCTTCCTCATTGATATTAAGACTCGCTACCCTATGTTGGAGAATCCAGAGATTTTGAGGAAAACAGCTGATGACTTTCTGAGTAGAATCGCTTTGACAGATGCTTACCTTTTATACACACCCTCACAGATTGCCCTGACTGCCATTTTATCTAGTGCCTCTAGGGCTGGAATTACTATGGAAAGTTATTTATCAGAGAGTCTAATGCTGAAAGAAAACAGAACTTGCTTGTCACAGTTACTAGATAAAATGAAAAGCATGAAAAACCTAGTAAAAAAGTATGAGCCACCCAGATCTGAAGAAATTGCTATTCTGAAACAGAAGTTGGAGCGATGTCATTCTGCTGACCTTGCACTTAATGTAGTTACGAAGAAGAGGAAAGGCTATGAAGATGATGACTATGTATCAAAGAAACCCAAACATGAAGAGGAGGAATGGACTGATGATGACCTCGTAGATTCTCTCTAACCATTTGAAGTTGATTATGGCAGTGCTAACTAATCAACAGAAGTAGGAAGCATGTCTGGCATATAACTTTATTTTTTAAAGTACGATGTAAAAAACATGAAAATATATTAAACTTTTTTATGTTATTGAAAAAAAAAGTTACAAAAAAGAAATACAGTAACTATCTTTCAGAAGATGAAGGAAGAACAGAAGAGGAAAGAGGAAGCAAAGATGATGGAAAAGGGATGAAGAATATGGAACCAAAATTCCTGATTTGGATGTGCATTTCCATGGAAAAAAAAATGATGGAAAAAAATGATAGGATGAAATATTTAAAACAGACCCTGCTGGGGAGTGAGAGATCATCAGTCCACACCAATATGCAACAGCTGCTGAAAACCTGCTCATTATTAGCTGGCTGCCCTGAGCCGACACAGCCATGACAGTTTCCAGAAGAAAGGCACAGCTAACCCATCCATCCTAGCTGCTCTCAGGCACTGCTTTCCATACAGCACAGAAGCCTAGGCCTGGCTCGAAAGAGCCATTATCCTGATACTTCTAAACACGTTAGTGCCTTAAGTTGCTTGTCTACTAAAGAATACTGTAAAGGAAATAATGTGTTAGCCATTACCTTTGGTTGCTGGAAGCCATACACATGCACATGCCTCTCCTACTGGAAGCCATACACATGCTGTTGCCTCTCCTACTTCTTAATCCTCAGTCCTTGTTTGGGTAATTTCTACTCAGCCTTCTAGTCTCAGTATATGGGTCACTTTTATAGAGACTCCTTCCTGGTTGCCTTTCTGTAGTCTTGAGTAGCTTTTACACATGCTGCTGCCTCTCCTGCTTCTTAATCCTCAGTCCTTGTTTGGGTAATTTCTACTCAGCCTTCTAGTCTCAGTATATGGGTCACTTTTATAGAGACTCCTTCCTGGTTGCCTGGATTGGATGAGGGCCTCTGTACCTCTCCTTTCATTAATTTACAATACCTTTCTTCCCCCAATGGTTCCTCATTCATTCCAATGAGTCCACACCTTACACTACAAAATGTAGAAGAAC
>NW_008347125.1:1763326-1855843 GCF_000622305.1 Nannospalax galili
TTTTTCTTTATTAATTTTTTATTAAGCTTTTTAAATTTCATACATTTCCCACTCAAATCCAGAACCCTCTCCTCCTTCCAAGCTTCCCCCATCTTCCACCAAACTCTATGCACTCTGCCATACAAGCTGAGTCCTATTAATTCAGGTGTTTGTACCCAAATGTCCTTCAGTGTAAATACATCCACTAGAGTCTAGTCAGCCCATCTAGTGGTCATATGTAAGTCATACTCTCCCTCACCCAGCAGCAACCAGTCTCAAATAGTTCTCAATCTAGTGTTAACCTATTGCTCGCCTCCCCTTTGGGCTCTTGTTCAGTTGAGCTAACATGGGTCCCGCATTGGATGCCACCACTGCCGCACATGAGGAAGCCTCCATTGGCCTGGACACCTCCACCTCAAATGTTCATGAACCAGCCCTGGCTCTTATAGTCTTTCCGCCTCCTTTTCTGCAATGGTCCCTGAGCCTTGGGTGGGTGAGCTTCTATATAGGAATCTCATCCTACACTCTACAGTCTCTTATTCTCCAAAGTTTGGTCAGTTGAGGCCTTCTGTAACGCACTCTAATGTACATGGAAGCCTCAATGGTGAGTTGAGGTGTGCATTAACCCTCTCTCTACTTATTCCACTATGTTCCATGAGCCTTGGTTGTAGAAATTCGACTGTAGATGTGTCACCGAGTACCGGGCATCTCCCAGGTGTATGTTCTCTATGGCTGACTAGATGTGCAACTCTGTGGTAGCCTCCATTTGTTGCAAAAAGAAATTTCTTTGATAAGTGCTGTATGGCATGTTTGTCGCTCTAAGGGAGGTCTCTTCTATCTGGCACTGCATTCCCTTCCAAGTAGCTCCTAGTTACATATGCATTAATGTTCAGACACTCTACATACATTTCTCATAGGGTTTCTAGGGCATCACTTTTCCCTCTAGGTTTCCTAGCCCCCAAGAGTCACTCATTTCTACTCTTTTTTCTCCCTTCTGGCCTCCCTCCTTCCTCCCTTCCTAGTCACAGTGCCCCCATTATTCCCACCCTCCCCCAATACCTCTGGACTCCTGCCATCTTTCCTGACTTCCCTCCCTCCCTCCCCCACACCATGGTCCCTTGCGTGTCCCTCCCTCCTTTCCTCCCTGCTGATTACTCATAATTTTTTCCACCTCCCTCAGGTAGCATCTGTTCCCTACTATCTCCATTTCAGGTTCTTTTCCTTTACCTCCATGTGTCTTTGCCTTTACCTGGCTCCTGGTGTTACTTCAGAATTTATACACTCACATTTAAGGGATTGGTGCTACAATCCATAAATGAGGGAAAACATATGTTGCTTGCTTTTCTGCATTTGTGTTATTTCACTTCTTGTAAGACTCTCTAGCTCCATCCATTTACCTGAAAATTTCATAATCTCATCTTATTGCTGAGTAGAACGCCATTGAATACCACATTTTCATTAGCCATTTGTCAGTTGAGGGACATCTAGGTTGTTTCCATGTCTTAGCTATTGTGATGAGAGCAACAACAAACATGGATGTACAGGTATCTCTACATTATAACAAGTCCTTTGGGTATATGCCAAGGAGTGTTATCACTGGATTATATGGTAGGTTCATTTTTAGTTTTTTTAGGGTTCTCCACATTGCTTTCCATAGTGGTTGCATGAGTTTGCATTCCCAACAGAAGTGAAAAAGCACTCCTCTTTCTCCACATCCTCTCCAGCATTTGGAGTCTTCTGTTCTCTTGATGAGCACTCCTCTTTCTCCACATCCTCTCCAGCAACTGGAGTCTTCTGTTCTCTTGATCTTGGCCAATCTGACTGGAGTAAGATGAAATCTTAAAGCGGTTTTGATTTGCATTTCTCTAATTACTAAGGATGTTGAGCACTTTTTAAAGTGCTTCTTAGCCATTTTCATTTCCTCACTTGAGAACTCTCTATTTGGGTCTATCAACCATTTTTTTATTGGGTCATTTATCTTCTTGTTTCTTTTTTGAATCCTTTGTATATTCTGCATATTAATCCTCTGTCAGATGTGTATCTGGTGAACATTTTCTCCCACTCAATGTGTTTCCTCTTCCTTTCCTTAGTTTTTTTCTTTTGCTGTACAGAAACTTTGTAATTTAATGAGGTCCCACTTACTGATTTTTGACCTTAGTGCCTGAGCAGCTGATGTCTGGTTTAGAAAGTCCTTTCCTGGGCCTATGTCTTTGAAGGGTGCTGCCTGTGTTTCCTTCTAGCAATTTCTGAGTTTCAGGTTTTATTTTGAGGTCCTTGATCCACTTGGAGTTGATTTTTGTTCAGGGTAAAAGATAAGGGTCAAGTTTCATTTTTCTGCAGGTGGAGAGCCAGTTTTGCCAGCACCACTTGAAGATGCTGTCTTTCCTCCGTTGTGTGTTCTTAGCACTTTGTCAAATATCAGGTGGCTGAAGTTATATGAACTCATGTTTGGGTCTTCTATTGTGTTCCATTGATCCACATGTCAATTTTTGCATCAGTACCATGCTGTTTTATGATTTAAGATCTGGTGTGGTGATCTCCCCAGCATTGTTCTTTTTGCCAAAGATTGTTTTGGCTATCTGGGGTCTTTTGTGATTCCATCTTGTCAAACTCTATGAAGAATGTCATGGGTATTTTGAATGGGATTGCACTGAATCTATAAGTTGCTTTTGGTAAGATGGTCATTTTCACAATATTGATTCTACCAATCCATGAGCATGGTAGGTCTTTCCATCTCCTAGTGTCTTCCACTATCTCTTTCTTTAAAGTTTTGAAATTTTCTTTGTAGAGATCTTAAAGGTCTTAAGTAAGGTTAATTCCAAAAGTTTTTTGAGCCATTGAAGAAGGAAGGGTTTCCTCTAGTGCTTTTTCTGATTGCTTGTTACTGGTATATAGAAAGGCTACTGATTTTTGTATGTTGATTTTGTATACTGCCACTTTACTGAAAGCATTAATTAATTCTAACAGCTTTTTTCTAGTGGGATGTTTTTTGGAACTCATATGTATAATATATCATCTGCAAATAGGGATAATTTGACCTCTTCTTTTCCAATTGGTAATTTTAATTTCCTGCTCTTGTGTTATTGCTCTTGCAAGAGTTTCAAGTACTATGTTAAAGAGAAGTGGGGATAGTGGGCAGCCTTGTCTGGTTCCTGATTTCAATGGGAATGCTTCCAGTTTTTCTCCATTTAAGATGATATTGGCTATAGGTTTGTTGTATACAGCTTTAACTATGTTGAGGTATGTTCCCTCCAGTCTTTCTTTTAACATAAATGCATGTTGGAGTTTGTCAAATGCCTTTTC
Organism: Nannospalax galili; assembly: GCF_000622305.1. NCBI lineage: Eukaryota > Metazoa > Chordata > Mammalia > Rodentia > Spalacidae > Nannospalax > Nannospalax galili. The sequence continues at coordinate 1,766,609 of NW_008347125.1, forward strand.
TGCATCTATTGAGATGATCATTTGGTTTTTGTTTTTAAGTCAGTTTATATGTTTTATTACGTTTATTGACTTAACAAATGTTGAACCATCCCTGCATCTCTAGAATAAAGCCGACTTGATCATGGTGAATGATCTTTTTGATGTATGCAGTTTGCAAGTATTTTGTTGAGAATTTTTGCATCTATGTTCATTAAGGATATGGGTCTATAGTTTTCTTTTTTGTTGTGTCTTTAACTGGTTTTGGTATTAGAGTGATACTGGCTTCATAAAAGGAGTTTGGGAGTTCTTCTTCTGTTCCTATTTTTTTAAATAATTTAAGCAGTATTTGTTGTAGATTTTCTTTGAATATCTGGTAGAATCCTGCTGTGAATCCATCTGGGCCTGGACTTTTTTTTAGTTGGGAGGTTTTGTATTACTGTTTCAATTTCCTTATTTGTTATGGGTCTGTTTAGGCTGTTGATCTCCTCTTGGTTTAACTTTGGTGGTGGCTATAATTTTAGGAATTCATCCATTTCTTTTAGGCTTTCAAATTTAATAGAGTATAGATTTTAAAAGTAGTCCCTTACAATGTTTTGGATTTTTTTTTATTTTGGTGTCTATTGTGATATTTCCCCTTTCATCTCTGATTTTGTTAATTTGGATTTGCTCTTTTCTTTCTTTCTCTCTCTTTTCTTTCTTTTTTTCTTTCAGTTAACTGGGATAAGGGTTTATCTATCTTGTTTAATTTTTCAAAGAACCAGCTCTTATATTCATTAATTTTTTGTATTATTTTCTTTGTTTCTATTTCATTTATTTCTGCTCTGAGTTTTGTTATTTATTCTCATCTACTAGGTTTGGGGTTGGTTTATTCTAGCCTTTCCAGAGTCTTGAGTTGTATTGTCAAGTCAGTTTACATGTACTCTTTCTGATTTTTGATGTAGACACTAAGAGCCATAAAGTTACCTCTTAGGAGTACTTTTAGAGTGTCCCAGAGGTTTTGTTGTGTTGTGTTCTCATTTTCATTTTGTTCCAGGAATACTTTTATTTCTTTCTTAATTTCTTCTTTGACCCATTCATGCATTATTCAGGAGTGTGTTTGTTTAATCTCCATGTGTTCATATATTTACTAGAGCATCTTTTGCTGTTGATTACAGCTTTTTAAAAATACTTTATTTATTATTTTTATTTATTTTATGTGTATGGGTATATTGCCTGCATGCATGTAAGTGCACCCATGTTGTGCAGTGCCTGCGGGGGTCAGAAGAGGATGTCAGAGTCCCTGGAACTGGAGTTGTGGACAGTTGTTAGCTACCATGTGGGTGCCAGGATTCAAACCCACATCTTCTGCAAGAACAGCCAGTGTTCTTAGCCACTGAGCCATCTCTCCAACCACTGATTATAAGTTTTATTACACTATGGTCTGATAGAAGGCATGGAATAATTTCAATATTTTTGCATTTGTTGAGATTTATTTTGTGCCCCAGAGTGTGGTCAATTTTAGCATAACTTGCATGAGCTGCTGAGTAAAAAATGCATTCTTTGGTGGTTGGGTGGAATATTCTGTATGTATCTATTAGGTCCCTTTTATATAATATGTCATTTAATTCAGATGTCTGTCTGTTTAGTCTTTGTCCAGTGACCTGTCTATTGAAGAAAGTGGGGTATTAAAGTCGCCCACTATCACTGAGTTTGTGCCAATCTCTGTTTTATAGTTCTGGACTACTGATTTTATGAAATTAGGTGCTCTAGAGTTTGGTGCATCAATGTTCATGATTGTAATATCTTCTTGGTCAATAGCTCCTTTGATTAGAATGAAATAACCCTCCTTATCTCTTCTGATGAGTTTTAATTTGAAGTCTATTTTGTCAGATATTAAAATTGCAACACCTGCTTGCTTCTTAGGGCCATTTTCTTGGAATATCTTTTCCATCCTTTCACTCTGATAGTGTCTATCCTTGAAGGGGAGATGAGTTTCTTGAAGACAATAAAAAGACGGGTCTTCTTTCTTGATCCATTGCACTAGCCTGTGTCTTTTGACAGAGGAGTTGAGGCCATTGGTATTTACTATTAATATTAAAAGGTGCAAATTGTGTGCTATCATTTTAATTTCTTTGTGTTTGTGCCCTATTTTGTGTTTCCATTGATATACCTTTCTTTATTTTCTTTCTGTACCCTTTTGGGCATACTTATTCCTTTCTTTGGTCCTTTGTATTGCTTCAAGTAGTCTCTGTAGTGCTAGTTTGGAATACGTGAGTTCGTTCAGCCTATTTGTGTCATGGAAATTTTTCTGTTCCCCTTCAACCTTGATAGATAGTTTTGCTGGATAAAGTATCCATGGTTATTTAGAACTGGGAATACTTTATCCCAGACTCTTCTGGCTTTCATAGTTTGTATTGAAGAGTCAGCTGTTCTTCTAATGGGTTTTCTTTTATATGTAACTTGTTGCTTTTCTCTAGCAGGTTTCCGCACCCTCTCTTTGTTCTGTACATTTAATGTTTTTACTATGATATGTCATGGGGAGCTTCTTTTCTGATCCTATTTGGTGTTCTATGTTCTTCCTGTATTTGTATGGGGATATCTTTCCTTAATTTCGGGAAATTCTCTTTTATAATCGTGTTTAAGATCTGTTCAATGCCCTTGGTTTGATTTTCTTCTCCTTCCTGTATGCCTATAGTATGTAGATTTGGTCCTTTCATGCTGCCCCACATTTCCTGGGTACTCCATTCCTGTTTTTGTTTTTATTTTTGTTTTTGTTTTTTTCTAATTTTGCATAGTTTTTGCTTAAGGAGTCCAAATCTTCAACTTTATTCTCCAGTCTTGATATTCTGTTTTCCATTTCATTCATTCTACTTGTGAGACTTTTTCCTGTTGTTTCTACTTGATTTATTGAGTCTTTGAGTCCTATATTCATTTGCATTTGGGTTTTCTTCAGTATTTCTATTCTTTAGTCAATTTGCTTTTCCAAATTATGAATTGTTTTTGATATTTCATTAAGCTGCATATTTTTATATTCTTGAGTCTCCATCAAAAGCTTATGCCTTTCTTCTTTGAGTTCTTTGCATTATCTGTGTTTTCTTGTAATTCTTTGATCATGTTTATGATTGTTCTTTTAAATTCTGTGTCCTGGGCTTCTATAGGGTGGTTTTCAATGTTCTGCCCTTCTGTAGGGCTGGTGGGTTTTGTTGGGGGTCATATTTTCCTGGTTTTTCATGTGGTTTTGCATTGCCATCTGGGCATATGGATGTTCTTTGTTGGTTACGTGTTGAACAAGAACTTCTACTCTGCTCTTTTTAAATTTAATTTTGGTTCAGAGTCCTGGGATTTGGGTTTAAGGAATAGGAACCAACTTGTTAAAGAGGCTTGCAGGGACAGTGATGAGAGGAATGGGGTACCTAGTCCTCCTGTGGAGCATGAGTTGGAGCCAAGGCTGGGCCCACCTGTGAGAGAGGCCAGACCAGCAGAAGATGGGGTGGGGGTAGATTGGCCTGTGAGAGAGGCAAGGAGGGGACAGATTATAGGTGGATGAGAGAAATGGAGGAGGGAGGCAGTGAGCTTGTTCCAACTTACCAGAGTCCTGGCTGAGCAGATCTGTCTGCCTGATCCTGAGGCTGACTTACCAGGGTCCTAGCTGAGGAGGTCTGTCTGCCTGATCCCGAGGATGGGAATTTGCCAGTGAGGGGGCCTCCTGCATGATAACTTAGGGATCTATGGCAAGGTGGGTGGTTAATCTGGTTTGGAAAAGTAGTCCTGGGATTTGGGTTTAAGGAATAGGAGCCAGCCTATTAGAGAGGCTTGCAGGAACAGTGATGAGAGGAATGGGGTAACTAGTCCTCCTGTGGAGAATGAGTTGGAGCCCAGGCTGGGCCTGCTTGTGAGAGAGGCCAGACCAGCAGGGGATGGGATGCGGATGGCTCAGACTTTTAATAGACAGTTAACGTAACTAGCCACAACACACAACAAGCCAATATGGGTAAAACAACCCATTCTTTGCAATTCACCTCTGTGCACATGGCTTGTTATTTACACAGATTTCCACTTCATTTTGACTATGAGCTCATGTCCCTAATAAGGGTGTTTTGAATTATTAAGAGTCAAGTGGCTGAGCTGTTCTTTTAGAGAACCTAGGTTTATTTTCTAGCAGCCATATATGGTGGCTAATAACTGCCCATAACTCCAGTGCCCTCTTTTGGCTTCCATGAGCATTTGTATGCAAATGATATACTTACATACATTCAGGCAAAACATTCATACACATAAAAATAAATAAAAAGTCCACAAAGTTCTTTATAACTTCCTGGAAGCCTTTTTAGTTTTCTCATGTGTTATATAGTTTAAGTAGTGTAGAACATTTTTACACAGAAAGAAACAACTTGAATATTGTCAATGTTGCCTTCATTGACAAAATTCCCTTCTAAGTCAAACCTACCACTATTTATTGCCAGCATTAGAATCAAAGTTGGCATGGATACATATCTGTAAATAACCTTAAAATAATATTCTAAATGTAAATAAAATAGAACAGTATTGTAGCTCAATGTATAATTTTATTAGCATCAAAGAGTAAAAATAAGTCAAAGATCTTTGAGGCAAGGATTAATAACCAATCTCTCTGGGTATTTAATAGCAATAATATTCTATACAAAACAACATTAAATGAACACCCAAATGACAAGTGAAAAAGCAGAAAAAAATTACAGGTAATCATCAAAGTAAATTTACTGAAGGTCATAGACTCTTCTTGGATATATTACACTGAAGAAAACATTTCTATTTAATGGGAATGGCATGCTGGGGGAAGGCACACTGGTTTAATGGGTTGGATGGTGCATCCTCTGCTGACTGTTGTGCTCTCAACCAATATGCTCCCATCTAATGGCTGCTGGTGGACATGCTGAAGAAGCAGTGATTCAGTTCACTACCAGTGGCCTCTCATACCCTGACTGTCTTAGAGAATAGATTTATTATGTTCATCAGTCCAAAGCAGGTGGGCTGACCCAATAATTTATTTACTTTATTTTCCACACACAGACTAGTGGCTTATTAATAATTTAAGGACAATGTGGTGTAAGGATCAATTTTGTAGAATAGCTCCAGAGTTATCAGTTTATGTGTTCTGTCATGGATGATGATGACATCAAAACTGGTCACATACTGAGGTTAGGCTAATCACACTGCTGGCAACCCCAAAAGGTGCAGCTCCTTTGGCTTGAAAGCAGAGTTTGCACCATAGGGATGGCTCAGTGGGTAAAGGAACTAGCCATAAAGTCTGATGACTTGAGTTTGATCCCAAGAACCCATATGATGGAAAGAGAAAACTGACTCCCAGAAGTTGTCCTGTGAACTTTACATGTACACTGTGGCACAGTCAGGTATGTGTGTGTGCAGCCACAAAATAATAAATAAATAAATTAATTAATTAAATAGATAGATAGATAAATAAGTGTAATTTTTAAAATTAAAAAGAAAACAGAGCTGTCCATATAACTTTAGGCTAACACCTTCCACTTTTATAGTGATAGCATCTGTTTTCCTAAAGACACATCCTTGGCCAAGGATTGTAAATGGATGGAAATGGTTCTTCTTGAGCTCCCTGTAGGGTTCACTAAACAAGTGGTTCTTTACTTCCTGCCACTCTATCTCTGGAAGCCCGATGTTTAACTTTTTCTTGACTTTTCAATTACTTATATCTTTCAAATGCCCTAATTTCTTTGCTTCAAATAGTGAGAATCAGTTTCTGTGATTTGGGCATGAGAACAAACAAAAGAACTTTAAAATTTTTGATTAAATGTTCACCCAAAGACCTGGTATTTCCAGGATTCAATGGTATGTCTTTTTTATTATTATTACTATTGTAATAGTTTACCAAACAGATACATCTGAAAGTAGATCAGTCAAGTTTAATGCATTTACAGCCACATTGAAAGCTAAAGAAATGCCCAATTTAGTCAAGCTGCTTTGCATAGACAAGGTACTAGTAATGGTTAGTTATCTTCAATGCTACATTCTATTCACTGCCAGCTATGATTTCATATCCAGGCAGGGAAATGGGTATGCCCTACCGAATGCCACAGCTCAATAAATTGGATCAGCAGAAATCTGGAAGTCACACAGCAGCCAGCAATCCTGATGCTTTTACTCTCACAATGCACCTCTGATCTTTTCCTGCCCATTTTGACTACCATCATTCTATTAAAACAACTACCATCAACGTTTTCAGAACCATTACCATCACCTTTGTAACATGTGGTAGGAAAAAACTGGAAGATAGTCGTCTATTTTTTAAACATTGGTATATTTCTTTCTGTCTCCATCCAGTTCTCATTGCTAGCCTGAAGGAGAAAGAACAAGGAAGAAATGTAGCAGAGCAAAAATCTGAAAATGCTTGGTAGTCTTCCAGGGTATTTTTTCTAAAGAACTAATCCCCACAGCCCAAAGATTAGGTACAGACAAGGTATCTATGCAGGAATCATGGAAGGAGCGTGATTTCCCAGAAACACACACTTCCTGTAGTTAGGAAGACACGTTGAATAACAAGCACAGAGAGATCTGAGGATCCAAATAGAGGGGACCTTGACCTACTTCCTAGGCATAGCCCCTGGAGAAGCTGAAGTCCTTCAATAAAGAAATAACTATCTTTGCAGGATTTTCAATGCCCCAACCTTGGTAGAGAGCCCCTGGATCTGAAGATCCATGTTGAAAAAGAAATGTCTAATTTTCTGCACTAACCTGGGATTAAGAATGAATAGATGGTTCAATAGTCAGATGGTCTCATTCTCACTCAAAAGTTTAGTGTTATATAAGACCCTGGGACTACAGCTTAAAGAAACAGAAGGAAAAGAGTAATTTATAACAATGTGCTGGATAGTTTCAGTTGTCAACTTGGGAAGAGGGAACCTCAATTGACACATTTCCTCCATCCAATTGGCCTGTGGCCATGCCTGTGAGGCATTTTCTTAATTGCTAATTGATGTGGGTGGGCCACATCATATTATGAGCAGTGCCATCCTTGGGCAGGTGGTTCAGGGTTGTATAAAAAGCAGGCTGAGCTCAGGCCAGAGGAGCAAGTCAGTAAGCAAGCAGTGTTCCTCTGTGGTCTGTGCTTCAGTTCCTGCCTCCAGGTTACTTACTGCCTTGAGCTTTTTCTCCAAACCCCCATGATGAAGGACTGTAACATGAAGGATGAAATAAACTCTTTCCTCTGGGAGATGCGATCATACAGCTTTACAAAAGCAACAGAAGCCAAATGACTAATGTTAGAGTTTTCCCCCAGCCTAATAAAATGGGAAGCTTGAATTAGAAATTAATTTGGGAAAATAAAGGAAATAATAGTAAAGGAAAAGAAGAAAAAATTTCAGAAAGCATAAGGGAGTTTATTTCATCATTCATGTTACAGCCCTTCTACTTTCTTAAATGTACCAGTTCAGTTTTTCTGAAAAACCACCTGCTGCTACAAACTGTCTTTAAAATGTTAGAAAACCACTGTAATCTTTTCATAAATATACAGTAATGTTTGAAAGAAAGCAAGGAAAGACCACAGGGGTCCAGAAAAGAGGAAATGGAACTATAATTAGACTAGTAGATGCCCTGGGTTTAATGGCTGCATAGGGGGCAAGAGATAAGGACTTGACTTGTATAAAGTGGAGTAATGGAATTGAATTCTTTGCCTAGCACCAAGGCCTATGCATTAAGCTCTAGCAACTAGAGCTTAAATGAAAAGGTAGGTTATAAAGATATACATATGCCTTATGGCAAAATGTGCCACAAAAAGCAATTTGTAAGTACCTCAAGTCGACTCCAGGTGAAAAAGAAAATATATCAGTACAGTTTCTTCACTGGTATAAAATATTTGAGACTGGGTGATGTATAAAAAGAGATTTAGCATTTCACAGATTGGAAGACTGAAAATTCAGGCCTAGGCAGCCCTGTTTGTTAATCCTTTGGTGAAAGTGCCCTTGACTGAGTCACACTGTGATAGATGCCATCAGGGTGGAACCTCATGTGTGAGAAAGAGATCACACAGCAAGACAGGGAGTTAGAATGACTCAGGTGCATTCTTTTATATCAGTTCAGTTTCATGGAAATTCTAATCTCTTCTGTGGCAGCACACCCCAGTAGCCTAACTATCTCCCAATAGACCTCGCTCTAAAGTTTCTACCACCTGAAACTGCCACACTGAAAGACAAACCTTTAGCATCTGAACCCAAGAAGACAAACTACGTCCAAACCATAGCAGAACTTAATAGAGAAAATAGACTTCCTCATAAGTCAGACCCCAGCCCTAAACTGTGGCGTTGGAATACATATTACCTAATTTAGAAAACCCAGGCTGATCATCTGTAGTTGTTACAGGTTTGAACAAATCTGGGATATAATGCAGTTCTCTACAATGTAGGTTGGTAATCTATGGTCAGAAGGCAAAATTTGTTTCATAAAATCTGTGACCTCAGAATGCTTGAAAAATACCAAGACATCTTTAATGACATATGAAAATGATGTAAAATTCTGATTCCTTTGTATGATTAAAGTTCTCCTTAAATATGTACTCATTTATGTATTATCTATGGCTGATTTCACTATAACACTGTCAGTGGCAAGTAGCACGGCTTCATACTGCTTCTCAGTGCACCACACAGTGATATCATATCACAATGATAAAGTCACAGCTTAGAAGCATTTTGAGTACCATATATATTGTCCTGCTGTCTTAGACCATTTTATGCTACTGTAAGGGGTCGCTAGAAGGCATGAGATTAAAAGATGCCCAGGACTGGAGAGATGGCTCAGTGGTTAAGAACACTTGCTGTTCTTCCAGAGGGCCCAGGTTTGATTCCCAGCACCCACATGGCAGCTAGCAACTGGCCATAACTCCAGTTCCATGGGATCCAATACTCTCTTCTGACCTCCACAGACGTTGTATGACATGGCTACACTTACAATATACACAGACTTTATATTCATACACATAAAAATAAAAATAATAGATAAAATATTTTAATAAGAAGATATCCAGAGAGAGAGAGAGAGAGAGAGAGAGAGAGAAAGACAGTAATAGAGAGAGACAGAGAGAGAGAGAACAAGAGAGGAGAGATACAGAATTTGAAATTTTTTGCTTTTTTTGAGACAAGATATCATGTAGCCTAGGCTGGTATTGAACTAAAGCTCTTGTTTCTACCTCCCAAGTGCTGAGATTACTGGTGTTTTAGTTTGCTTTCTATTGCTGTGATAAACACCATGACCAAACACAACTTTAGAGTTTATTTGGCTTACAATTTCAGTTTATAATCCATTGTTGAGGGGAATCGGCTTAAGAACTCAAGGCACGAACCCAAAGTAGAAACTAGGAATTCTCTTTCCTGGCTTGCATCCCTCTGGCCTACTCAGCTAGCTTTCTAATACAGCCCAGGCCCACCTGCCCAGGGATGGTACCGCCTACAGTGTACTGGGCCTTCCTACATCAATTAGAAATCAAGAAAATGTCCTTACAGGCAGATTTTCAGACCAATCTGATAGAAACAGTCACTCAATTGAGGTTCCCTCTTTCCAGCTATGTCAAGTTGACAACCAAGATTAGTCATCACAATAGGCATGCACCATCATACTTGTCTTGAATTTGGCTTTCTAGAATAAGCCTACTCCCACAAACACAGAATCAGTTCATTGACTCTGCTTTCATGGCATAATCGCCTTGCTCTAGGCTTCACCTCCCAGTGCTGCTGCACTGGGGATTAATTTTCCAGCACATTCCTTTAGGGAACACATTCAAACCATAGCACATACCAGTGTATTGCATTTTATTTGTTACCAATGTACACTTTTCACATCGAAACAGAGCAAAGAACAAAGAAAACGAAGCAAAAGCTAGACTTTAATTATTACATTTTTAAGGTAGAATGGAAAGTGGATCATTTGTTAACTAAACTAAAAAACATTATGTTTTATACACTTGAATTTACGCTTGGTGTATTAAAAGAATAGAATATATATTCATAGTACCAGACTACATGATTATCATACACTCTTCATAATGTGAAATAGTCTTAAGTAGTTAGAAAATTTAATCCTATTAGGGAATAATTTCTTCACAATGAGGCTTCAACTAAAGTTTCCAAGTGGTTCAACTGTTAAACAAGTGCTATGGTTTGAATATGAAATGTCCCCTACAGGCTGGTGTGCTTGCTCACTTGGTCACCAGATGGTGGTACTGTTTGGGGGACAATGAAACTCTTTGGGCAAGGGGACTAGCTGGCAGTTTGGGGGCCACAGGGGTGGGGCTTATGGTTTATAACCTGCTGTGGTTCTGGCCAGGGGTCTGATCTGTGGAACATGGAACAGGCTATGCTGCAGCCATGCCTACATAGTCACAAAACTGTGAGCCAAAATAAATCCTTCTTTCCTTAAGATGCTTCTGGCCAGGTATTTGGTTACAACAACAACTAAAGTAACTGTATATACCAGGCAAGAAAATCTATTTACCATTTGTGGCTTAATTAAATTTTATTTAATTGCAGTAGCCAAAAACAATGCCCAAAGAAAATAAAAGTCATTTAGATAATTAACCTATGAGAATAGTTGCTTAATAATAAGTTAAAAAAATAAAGTATAAATGTCATAGTGAAATTAAGAAACAAAGAAATATTTCACACTTTGCCTCCCAAGGTTCAGGTATCATTGCAAAAGAGGAGGTGGAAAGATTGTAAGAACCAGAGGTGGTGGATGATCACAAGGAAACAGAGTTTTCCAGACAGTTGGTCAGTTACTCATATAAACTCAATGGCAGTGGTGATAGCATGGAAAAGTTCCAGGCAAGCTCAAACCAGACAAAATCCCAGCATAGATCTGAGGAAGTAGGCAAGAAATCCCAACCCAAAATAAAGAACTTTTGGCAACTAGTGGCTGCTGAGAGGGGAGAGACAATCTCTTACAGACGTGGGACTCTTGGTAGATTAACAAAGTTCCAGTGGATGGAATCACACTGAAGGAAATTTGGGAACACAAATCGTGCTCCGCATGCCTACACACACACACACACACACACACACGCACGCACACACACACACAAACGTAAATAATTATTTTTCTTTTTATTAAGTAAAAAAAAAAAAAAACAGATGCATAAAACTATGCCTTTTACCTAATTTTTCTTTTACTTTTTGGCAGTGCACCTCTCCATACCTGCCACTCCAAGCGCTCTTGTGAAGATGCTAGTAAAAATAAAATTTTTTAAAGAGAGGCTTAGCTGGGTGTGGTGGAACAGGCCTTTAATCCTAGCACTGGGGAGGCAGAGGCAGGCAGATCTCTGTGAGATCAAGGCCAGCCCAGTCTACATAGCAAGTTCCAGGCCAAAAATATAAAAATAATAAGAGGCTTAATTGGAAAAACTTGCAAAGACTGTGAAAATGTAAGGTGTTTATATGCAAGAAAGATCCATCAAAGAATGAGGCTAGTGAGATGGCTTAGTGGGTAAAGTTGCTTGCTCTCAAGCCTAGTGACCAGAGTTCACTCCCTGGAGCCCATAGGGTAGAGAGAACTGATTCCCTCAAGTTGTCCTCTGATCTCCACACTCACTTTGTGCTATGTACTTGCATTTACAGGCATGTGTACACAAACAAATAAATAATAAATATGTATGTGTGTAAATATATATGTCTATATAAGTGTTCAGAATGGATAGAAAGCATCAGAATGTGGTTTGGCCTCAGAGACAAGTAGAAGAGGTTGAAATACTACCAAATCTCTTACTATTTCTGCCTCTCTCTGAATGCTTGAGTTTTCTATCCTATTTCAGAACCTTCTACATTATGGGGCAATCAGAGTAGCAAAGCCCACATACCTCCATCTGGAGAGCAGCAACTGATGACATTTTTTAATTCCTACCTTAATAATCTTAGGAAAGCACATGTAGTGGGGCAAAGAGGCCCTCGTGTCCACTGTGAACCAGTCACTTAGCGGAAAGACGCATCTTCCCGGGAAGATGGCAGCCACCATCAGAACCATGTGGTTTGAACAGCTGAAAGTGCACTTTTCCAATATATAGGAAGATTATTAATATTAAATGCCCATGGCAATTTTCCAAGAATGTTTTCCAAGTCAGTGGTTCTCAGACTGTGGCTCATGGTTATGAGAATCCCCAAGATTCTTTCTGATCTGCAAAATCAAAATAATTTTCATACTAATACTAATATGTTACTTAACTTTTTTGATATAGGTTTTTCCATTTTTTTCAAGTTTCCATTGCTTTAAGACAAAGGAAGGCAACAAAACAAAGCTACACTAGTAAACATTAAGTTATTGATAATGGGCGTGCCCAACTTAGAGGGAAAATAGTAAACTTCATTTGTTAATGTCCCTTGTTAGGGGATCACCAAAATTTTTGAACATACATATTTTTAATATTTTATGTTAATAAAGGGGAAATGTGAGAATAAAGCCTGTTTTTGAAATATCAAAATAAAGTAGTTGACTCAGGAAATGCCCTTGTGTAATGAGTTACAAACTAATGACACTGTTTGATGAAATATAATTTTTCACTTGGAAAATGAAATGATAAACTATTATTATTTGGACTTGGGTATCTATGAAACAGTTTTTCATGACCTTGACTTGTCATATCAGGAAAAACAATTGGCAATATTCGGTGCTACTGATAAGATTCAAAATTTCAAGAGAAAATTAACATTTGGTTAGACATGCACCCTTTGCTGTTAGATTCTCAGTTTCCAAATGCTTAAATAATTTCTGATAATGCAGGTTAAAATGTTAACAATGTGTTTTTTTAATATAACATTTTATATTGTATAATGAAATTTTTTAAAATTTAGGTGATCAAACTCAGTGAGTCAATGTTTTTTATGCAGCCAAGTCATATTACAAAATCCTGTGTGAATAAAGATATATTCAAAGTGGGGTTGGAGAGATGGCTCAACAGTTAAGAACACTGGTTGTTCTTGCAGAAGACCTGGGTTTGAATCCCAGCACCCACATGGCAGCTAACAACTATCTGTAACTATCCAGGGGATCCAACAGCCTCTTCTGTCCTCTGTGGGCATTACATGACATGGGTGCACTTACCTACATGCAAGCAATACATGCATACACATAAAATAAAAATAATAAATAAAAATAGTCTTACAAAAAGATATATTCAAAGTATAAAACAGTTCTATGGTTTTTAATGGGATAGAATGTGAAAATTATATTAATATGCTTTCAGATTGTACATTGCTGCTAACTTTTAAGACATTATTCTTTATTGGACACTGATGGAATATAAAGCATAAAAAAGTATAAGAAAATCTGCAATTACCTCAAGGGATCTTACAATGCTTTTCATACACATTTTGGGGGTTCTTAATGCGCTTAAGCAGTAAAAAGGGGTCCTGGGACCAAAAATTTGAGAAGTCCTGCTCTAACTAAACTATGCACATGTAGGCTCATAGTGACAAGGGTTCTGCCAGTGACTTTCAGTAGTAAGGAATCTGGTTTGTCCAAATACTGCAGCAATATCTGTCATGTGTGGTTGTTTGAATGAAAATGTCTCCCATAGGTTCTGAGAATTTAGACATCTTGTCCCCAGTTCATGGCACTGCTTGGAGAGGTTTTAGGCAGTGCAATCATGCTGGAGAAGCACATCGCTGTAGAAAGACTTTGAGAGTTCTTAAGACTTGCCAGATTTCCAGCCCTCTTTGACTCCTGTGCCTCCTTTGAAGATGTGAGCACTTGCGTTTCTGCTCTAGCTACCTCCTCTGTCATGCTTCCTCCACCATTATGGACTCTTAACTCTGGAACAGTAAACCAAATAAATTCTTCCTTCTATAAGTTGCCTTTGTCATGGGGTCTTATCACAGCAACAGAAAAGTAACTAATACAGAAGTTGATACCAAAGAGTGGGCTGTTGCTGTGAAGAACCTGACCACGTGGGTTTTTGGAGAAATGAGGAAGACTTTGGAAGTTTGAAGTAGAGAGACAGTTGAGTGCTATAAGCAGAGTTTAACGGGACTTCTAATAGGAGCCTGGGAGAAAGTAATGCTGAGATAAAAGTGGTTCCAGAGTGAAATAAGGACCTAAACAGTAACTGGATGTTTTGGCAACGCATCTGGCTGCCATATGCCCATAGGTTGAAAAGTATTAGACTAATTTCTTTGTTGAAGGAAAGTTCAAGAAAGCATACTGTTGAATGTTGAATATTATGGAGATCTACAATGAAAAAGAGCAAATGGGGAAGAAAGAAATGCAAGATGTACAGTTTGGATTGAAAAAGAGCACTAGGTTGATTAATGTTGGAGCCAAGGCATGTGCTGAAGAAGAGGCTCCCTTTGATAAAAGATTAGAGCTGATAAGAAGGGGCCTACAGATTTGCATTGAACAATAGGAAGAATACCTTTAGGGAAATAGCATTGAGACTAGTAAAGACTATGGGGAATTTTGAAGGTAGACTAAATGCATTTTGTATTTTTATATAGTCCTGAGCCTATAGGCCAGGGAATGAAATGTGGTGGTTTAAATGAGAATGTACCCCATAGGCTCCAAGTATTTGGACATTTTGTCCCTAGTTGGTGGCACTGTTTGGGGAGATTTTAGGAGGAATGCCCTTGATGGAAGAAGTGTATCACTGGGAGTAGGCTTTGAGGGTTCTTAAGCCTTGCCAGATTTCCAGTTCCTCCCTGCTTCTTGTGCCTGTTTGTGATTGACTGGCTTTCTGTTCCAGCTGCTTCCTCCTCCATGAGCCCCCCTCCATTATGCACTCCCACTGCTGGAACAGTAAGTCAAACTCTTCCTTTGTAAGTTGCCTTGGTCATGGTGTTCTATCACAGCAACAGAAAAGTAATCCATCATGATTTTAATATCAAACATACTTTTTCATCATCACCACGACCACCATTTTCATCCTTTCTACCTAAACAAGCAGCAAACATTGCTGAAAGTCTTCTTTGTTTAAGCTCAATCCTAAATACTTTCCATGCATTTACAGCTACCCTTTGACGTGAACTACTATACCATACTCCTTTTGCAAATGGGACACCAAGGGCTTCCCTCTGCTATACAGCCAGACAAGTTTCAGTCATGCCGTGCCTCACTCTTACTGAAAACATCCTGAATCCAGTCAAGACCCCAGGTCTCCGTCCAATGGCTGCACTGCCCATAATGGCACCTACTTGTCACATTTGGCTTCTAAACACCCTAAAAACAGCTGATATGAACTAAAATGTACAGCAAGTATAAAATCTATACAGGGATTCAAATGAAAATAAATGTAAACTCTCTCAATGTTTTTACATTCAATACCTGTTGAAAATAAGTATCTTAGATTTGTTAGGTCAAATAAAATATATATTCTAGTTGTTTCTTTATCCTTTTTAAAAATGTGATGGGATGGAGCTGGAGCTCAGTGGTCCAATGAGTGCTAGCATGTGCAAGGCTGTTAGTTCTTCCAACCACTATGGTGGCAAGCTATAGCCCCACCTCCTTCCCATGCTCCTAGGAAGGAGTCAAAGCTGGGGAGGCAGGCAGTTACCCCTCCCACCCAATAAGTCGACCTTAGCTGCAGGAGGGGGAGAGGCTGAGGCTAGGTAAGCCAAGAATGCCTTGAGGCAGGCCTCTCACCATTTTGAGTGGCTGTCAGGAAGTCACAGGATTTATGTTTGGGTGTGGACTTTCCTGCGCAAGCTCAATTAGTAAATCCAATAAACTCATTAGAATTTTCCAAACTGAGATTTTGAAGAATTCTTGCCTCAGGTTGTCGTAAGGGCAGTGGAGGTGGAAGGGATGCCACTCATGCCTTCCAGCAGTGAATTTGACCTTACAAAGGCCCTGGGTTCCAAGCCAGGATGAAAGAATGGAAGAATGGAAGAATGAAAGAACAAAAGAAAGAAAGAAACTAAGAAAGAAAGAAAGGAAAGAAAGAAAGAAAGAGAGAGAGAGAGAGAAAGGAAGGAAGAAAGGAGAGGAAGGGAGGGAGGGAAGGAGGGAGGGAGGGAGAGAGAAGGAAAGGAAGATAGGAAAGAATGATTAAATGAGGTTACTCAAAAAGTTTAAGTTGTGTATATGGCTTGTGTTTTATTTTGTTGAAGAGGCTCTTCTAACAGTATTAACTCAATTAAGGTTTTAACTAGCTCAAGTAAGTAATTTCATCATGTGCATAGCCTCCAAGGAGCCAGTTTCTTCCTTCTTGAGCTATTTAAAGAGCTTTAATCCTTAATTTAAAATTATTGACATGTGGTTTATTGCTCTCAATGAGATCACATGGCTTCAAACAATGCTGTTCAAAACAGAGAAACCATCATGCTTTCATCCTGCCCTTTCAAAACTGCTTACTTCAAGCACATATTTGTCAGCTAAGTTCCAAATTTACACATTTTGTGTAACCACTTTTAGTGTTTTGCCATTAATATTAAAAGTAAGAGACTTAGAGTTCAGAAGAAGAAAAAAGCAAAGCTGTAGGGACAAGGGCTGTAGACCCAAAAGAAATGTTCTTGTAATGCAGCTTGTGGAAAGTAAAGGAAGCAAAGATAACATATAAGGGCCTTGAGGCTGCTGCATTCCTGCCTTGGATGAGACTCGATATCGGGGAGCAATTGTCAGAGACATGAGAGCTTTCCTCTGCAGCTCAGGGCAGCAGTGCAATTACTAAATTCAGAGCCCAAGTCATTTAGGTGAATATCCAGAATAGCTTCAGCGGACAGCAGTGTATTCTCCTTGCACAGTGCATCCCTCCAGTTTTCAAGTATACACCAAGGTTTCTTCTCTCAACATTTATTGGTGCCAAGCCTTTCACTTATATTATCTATTTGATCCTCAAGATACAATCAGGAAGAAAGTCTCACTAGGCTTCCCAATACAGTATTTTGGAATCACACAGCATTTGGTTGCTCAATGAGAAAGGAGTCTCATCTATACCACATTTAGAAGATGGATGACACCTTGGGCCTAGAGCTGGTATTGGAAGGGGTTAAGACTTTTGGATCTGTGCGGATGGAGTGAATGTATTTTGCATGTGAGAGAACGTAAATTTTGGGAGCTAGAAGGTGGAATTTATAAACTAAATTGCCCCAACACACAATCCAAACTCATGTAGAAGCTTTGATTTTTCAATGTGACTATATTAGGAGATAGTGTTCTAAAGAGGTAATTAAAGTTAAACGGGGTAATAAGGGTAGAACCCAATCTAATTGGACTGGTATCCATTTAAAAGGAAGAGAACCTGTGAATGTGTATGCATAGAGGAAAAGTCACATGAGAATGTAGCAAGAGGGCAGACATCTGCAAGCCAAGGGGAGGGAAAAGTGATCAGAAACCAACTCTGGCAGTACTTGGTCTTAGCATTCAGCCTCTGGAACTGGAAGGAAGGTAGGAAGATGGGAGGAAGGAAGGAAGGAAGGAAGGAAGGAAGGAAGGAAGGAAGGAAGGAAATTTCATCTGCTTGAGCCACTCAGTCTTTAATGTTTATTATAGAAGCCCTAGAACACTAACACAGAATCCTATGGAGGAGCCAACAAAGTAGTCATTTGGTTAGTAAGAGGTAGAGAGAAGATTAGAACCTTACCTCTAGCCACTGTCACACTGCCTCACTCAGTCTCTCACCCAAATTCTTCTCTCTTTCCTTAGTCATGAGATAAAGAATCCAGGAATAAGATTTCTATAAAATTTAACACAATCTAACATTGTCCAAAAAGTATAATAAATTCAGGATGTCAAAAACTAAGCCAGTCAAGGGCAATGTTTTTATAAAATATTAGAAGTCCATTACACTAGAAATTCATTTTAGCAATGATCAAAAAAGAACGAAACCAGCAAAAAGCAGACTTATCTCAGAATTGACTCCACTGGGGTGTTATAAAAGAAACAAGAGGACTCTGTGAAGAAAATGGTTCTTGCTACAAGGCATAAAGGGCTACGTGCAAATTTCATCCCCAACTCCACTAAGTTCATGTTCCCCTCTATTACATGTCTTAGGATCCTTCTGTTTCCTAGAGAGTTAAACTCTAAGTTTCTTAATTTTTTTTATTTTCAAAATTAGTAGTATCACAGGAGAGGCAGGCTAAGTTTTTTTTTTTATCTTTTAGAAAAGCTTAGCTTGGACCCATTTAATGAAAGGCAGATTAACAAGAGAAAAACGTATTTAAGAATGTATATAGTCAATATATACATGGAGAGGCCTGCGAAATGAGTAACTTTCAACAAGGAGGCTTTGAACTCAGGCTTAACTGCAATCTCCAACTGAAACAAAATAATAGCAGTTCTAATAATAATCACAGTGTTGAGGGAAAGCAAGTGAGCAGCAAAAGCTTGGGAAAGCAGTGTGAGATTTGTTCTACAGATTTAACCCACAACTTTCCCCACTGATAAGCGTCTAATAATTTAGTCACCCTTCTCTTTCTTAACACCAATGCAGAGACACCCTTACAAATGGAGGTTTGCTTCCCAAATCCTCCTCTACAAAGAATGGCTTCTACTTTATTCTCTTATTTTTCACTATTTCCCAAAATAATCATTATGCCAAGGAGGCACATTTGAGAGTGACATATTCTGGCCTCTTACAGTATCCCAAGTGTAAACAAATGAGTGTTTTTACACACAACTCAGAAAGTTTCCTAACACATAGCAGAAGCTCATCAGATGTTGGTGAGTATTATTATTTGTTCCACTTAAATGATTTGTTGCACTTTTTTTTTGGCTGTTTATTTCAGTATTTGACACCCCACTACACAAATGCAAGCATCTTGATGGCAGGGGTAATAATAACTGTGGCACGCATCACAATTCTCTGCTGTTATCCTTTTCCTTCTTTATCTGGTCAGACGAGTAGATTAAGCTTCTTTGTTTTCTTGAAGTCAGGTATGACCATTGACTTTCTTTAGGCCATAGCTCCTTAAACTGAGGATGAAAACCATATACAGTCATGTGACTGAATGTGAGGGTTGTAACAAAATTGACAATAATAAATGGTTTCTGAATATACAACAATCCAAAAATGTATTCAAAATGAAACAGGTAATGAATCCAAGGTGTTTCTCGCAGTGCTTAGCTGTGTTGCTTCTTGAGACGTCACCATAGCCATGATTCTGAACTTGTAACACAAGCACTTTGCACTGTAGGTGCCATCATGCCACATAATGCCAGGGAACACAGCTTGAAACACCTCAGGTCATATTCCAGACTGTCGAATGGCATGAATGGCACTGTTTTTACTATACACATAATGTTTCTTCTCTTAGAGAAACATGAGAGTTTAATTAAAGAAAAAAAGATATTTTTTCGTACTGTCAATTCAACATATAAGTATCAAATTATACATCTTTGGCTTGTATCATGTTAGAATGTTTGGATTTTAACATTGCTGCTTGAGTTGCTGAATAGTTTCACTTTTAAAAACTGTTAAATGAATTTTGGCTTGAGATTAGGACAGGAACTCCAACAATTTTTCAAATGGTCCTAAACATACTGTCCCAGCTAGCTTTTTTATTGCTGTGATAAAACACTGACCAAAAGTATGTCGGGAAGGAAAATGTTTATTTCACCTTATAGCTTGCAGTTCATCATGGAGGGAAACCAGGGCAGGAACCCGGAGGCAGCAGCTGAAGCACAGACCATGAAGGAACACTACTTAGTGCCTTGCTCCTCCCGTTTATGCTCAGCCTGCCTTCTTATATGACCCAAGACCACCTGATCAGGGGTGGCACCACCCATACTGGACTGGGCCCCCTACATCACTCAACAATCAAGAAAATGCCTCACAGACATTTCCACAGGCTGATCCGATAGAGGAAATTCCCCAACTGAGGTTCCCTCTTCCCAGGTGTGTCAAGGTGACACTGAAGCCATCCAGCATGCCTACTTCTGCCATTTTGTACTGAGCACTTATGTGAAGTGGAATTTTCAGCATTTAAAAGAAGGATTTCAGAAGGGGATGAGACAGGGTAGTACAGTTTGAAAGGGACTAAAATTCATTACACACATGCATGAATCTGTCAAAGAAGGAAAAATAAAATTTACAAACATTAATCACCTCTGAAAAATGTTGAAGATGCTCCATAACCTGCAGTAACAAATATTTAAGCAAGGTTTGATTTGATCCTTTATGTAAAAGTCAACAAGTGTGTCTATGTCATTGGTGTGCATATATGCTTTCACCTTTAATAAACAACAAAATTATATATATTCTAAAAATTGTAATGAATCTTTTATGATTTATTATCAGTAAATGTACAATTTGTATACCTAGTATGCAAATCTTTATGTGACCCCCTATATATATTTGGGGTTCACATAATTTCTCTGGCAAATAAAAAGGGTTGTAAGTAGAAAAAATTTAAGAAGCCCTGCTTT
Organism: Nannospalax galili; assembly: GCF_000622305.1. Classification (NCBI taxonomy): domain Eukaryota; kingdom Metazoa; phylum Chordata; class Mammalia; order Rodentia; family Spalacidae; genus Nannospalax; species Nannospalax galili. Next base: position 1,786,910 of record NW_008347125.1, read on the forward strand.
AACCAACAAAATACAAACTTAGGTATCCCTTCCTGATGGAAGATTTAAATGGTGCACTTAGCTGTCCAAGTTACTCTTTCCCTATCTTTCTAAACGTAAGAACAGGTGTCCATGTGGTAGGACAACACCAAGTCCCAGGACAGTCCTGGTACTGAGTAGTACCCCAGAGCCACAGAAAACTTTGAAGGTAAATTAAGTGTTACTGCGTAGGTCTGAGACTTGGGGATATTTTGTTGCAGCAGCACAACTTTAACCTACTCCAGATATTACAACCATGATAGTCCCACGGCCTGTCACAAGGCCCAGCAAATAGTAAACAAACTTTGACTAAATTGATAAAGTAAAAAGTTTTCACCAGCAATTTAAAAAGAAAATTTTAATTAAATTATTTCAATTCCTTATAGAATCAGAAGTCTTAACAATGTTCATTGATCGGTATATAAGGCTCACCATTCTTTGAGTTAGCTCAAAGTTAGAGTGGTGCATGCTTTGCACTCCAGAGGGACCCCATTAAAGTTTTGTTGAATTACAATTGAATACATTTGTCTGTGAAGTAGTTTTCAAACACCTTTACATGTGTCCAGAGTCACTTACTTAAATCACTCTATATAAAAGTACCAGTGCCTTGAAGATTGCCCCTGCGATGCTCCATCTGTGTGTGGTCCCAGACTCCATGACAACCAAAACCCAGATGCAGAAAGGCTTCATAATCACACAGGTTATGGTAGAGAGTGGAAGGACTTGAGACCAAAAGGCTTCAGAGAATATGTTTAACAGATTGAAGTTGCAGTTATTTTTTCTGACCAGGGATGCAGGTAAAGTGGTTGGGTACTTGTTTGTAGTACCTTTTATTTTGCACCGATACAATTTCGAAGAAGAAAGAAAACTAAGAGCTCAGTTTACTCTGTTGTGGAAATATATGCAAGATCTGCAAGTGGTGATGGTGAGGTCGACTTAGAGTTGACCTGACCACAGATAACGTGATGAGCCATGACCAAGAAAGAAAAAAGAGCCCCTGGCGTAGGAGGAAAAAGCAGAGGAAGCTGTTTTGCAGAGCTACTAATTAGCACTAAGCACTTCAGTTCCTTAGGAAAATTCCTGAACTCTTACAGCTCCAATCCCTAGTGACTAAGGGGCCATGAGGCTCACAATTGCACTGAAAGGACCTGGCATATAGCAGGTGTGAAAACTAAGCAAGTCTAAGGGGAAGGAATTAAGTGGAAGGGTAAATTTGACTTGCAGTTTGGAGAAGCTCTGATGTTGGGAGAGGTAGTCAAGAACAATGAAAGAGCTCAGGGAAGCATATTTTTAAGTATTTTATTCATTATTTTTGTTTTATGTCTATGAGTGCATTGCCTGCATGTATGTAAGTACACCTGTGACATGCAATGCCAGGGCAGGTCAGAAGAGGGTGTTGGATCCCCTAGAACTGGAGTTACCTATGGTTGTTAGCCGCCATGTGGGTGCTGGGAACTGAACCCAGGTCCTCTGCAAGAGCAGCCAGTGCTCTTAATCCCTGAGTCATCTCTCCAGTTCCTCGGGAAAGTACCTTATTGCGGTTTGCTTACTGTGTACTCTGGGCAAGCACTTAAACTTCTTCCCTCCCTGAAAAATGAGGTTGCAATAGTACCCACCTCAAATGATATGGGAAGTAAATGACTTGGGCACTACCTGAATGCACATTGTCCAGAGCCTAGCACAGGGCCATCACTCAGGAAGTGTCAACTTTTGTTATTATGAGCCTGGTGCACAAACTATTCTTACAACTATTCAAACATAAGCACATCTCTTATCTCTCTGTGCCTTCATTTTCTTAGCTGTGAAAGAATAATTCTTATGCCATTGGGTTAATAGAAAGAACTCCAATAGTTACTAGTAAGATGCCTGGCTCAGTTATCTAGTGATCAATGTCATGTCAGTTTTATTACTCCTGATAAGCTGGGTAAGGCAGCAGACACTTGGCTCAGGAACCAGGAAGTGCAGTGGAGTTGAATGCCTGGTGAGTTTAACATACAGAGAGGGTTGTTTGTAGAAACGAAGAGTCTTCATGTCACACTTGGAAAGAAACCTGTTGGTTTAAGTTGGCATAAGAGAAGCCCAGCTGGATTTCCAAAGGCAGAGACACAGTCACACTTGCTCACACTTTTGCTTTTGCCATAGCTCCCAGTACAGTGCAAAGCTCTCCAAGCTTTGAATTCATTGAAAGCTCAGGCCGCCAGACCAGATTGTCCAGCAGAGGCCGCCCTGGGCTGGGACTCCTGGGACCTAAGCACAGAGAGAGGGAAGGCCAGGGGGTGGCCCCGCCAGCGCCGCTGGGCCGGGTGGGAGGGGTTTGGCGACTGCGGAGGCGGCCCGGGCTCCCGCCGCTGCGATGGAGCAGACGTGCTCCGGGCGCCGCAGGGCACACACCTACTGAGCTGCCACGTTCGCCTCGCCTCCCGCAATCTGCCACCGGCGCTGCCCGGACCCATCGAGCCCACCAACCAGCCTCGGTACCTCCCGGCTCTTACCGCCACCCAAGGGGCAGAAGAGGAGCTGGCCACGCCTGCAGTGCTTGGCCAGACCCAGAAAACTCTTCCCTGACAGTGTCCAGCTCCGCACGGAGCCACGGGTATCATGGTCTACAAGGCTCTCATCGCTCTCTGCATCTTCACCGCAGGTACTTGGCGAGGTCCTCTGAAGAGCCCGGCGCGGCGCGGGTCGCGGTGGCCAGCACCCGGGTCCCCGCCGCCGAAGCGGGGACACGGAAATCAGTCGCCTTTGGAGGGTGGTGCGTCTGCAGGGGTGCGCGCAGGTATCTGCGCACTTAGATTTGGGGTGCTGACGTGCGCGCCTTTAGCGGTCTTAGAGGAGAGGGATGATTGGGTCCTTCCTGAAGCAGCCTGAGCACCCCACAAACTCCGGCTTTGTGGAACAGGTGGCTGACTAGCTAGCGCGTTAGAGCCCCACCTCAAGAAACCGGCTTCTGGGCTGCTCCCCAAGACTTCTTTTTCCCCGGGTCTCTGAGCGCACCTGCCAGAGTTCCAGGCCATACTTGCTGATGTTCGATTCCCGGCAGAATGCAAAGCCTGGGCAGGGGTGGAATGAAGCCCGGTCTAGGAAGGCTTCAACAGTGAGTGCGTGTTTAGTTGTGTTGATTTGCGCTCCCAGGACCTTGTCTCTGAGTCCCCAGCTCACCCTTTCTACCTGGGGGATGATGCGGCACCACAGTCCCAGGAAGATCCGTCCGGGTGGGGTCCAGCTTGCGGTCACTGCTGGACAGTGGCAGGTCTATCCGGTAGCCTGGGAGCCTTCCAAAAATGAACCCCCTGGAAGAAGCCAGTAACTTGATTGAAACTAGGACGCATGTCCCTTCTGTCCATTCCAGATTCCCCACCTCTCACACTCAAAGGTCTGCACTCCCTTCTCATGAGTCTCTAGAGTCTCTGGACCTCTGGCAGACAACTGCTGTGGCGAGAATGGAGCCAGGGAACTGTGATAGAATCAGACATCATAGTCTGGAATTGGGAACCTAGATTTTTTTTTCTTTTTTAATTCGGACAAAAAAGCAGCCCAATAAAGGACTGTGGATAAGGCACCAGGCACGGGGGGGGGGGGCTGGTAAACAAAATGAGCAGTCTGTTTAAGAAAGATCCAAAGCCACATAGTACATGCGGATTCGATTCAAGCTTTAGTTCATGTGTTTCCTGTCTTGAATCGCTTGGGTTCCTGTAAATGTGCCCCCGCCCCCACAAGTCACAACTCCTTGAGAAGAAGCTAGAGGCATCCCTCAGCTCACAAAGGGCAACTCAGTTTAAAAAGAAAGTTTGCCAGCTTGAGCCGTTTTTCTACTTGCTAATGTCTGGGAAAGCCTTTTTGCCCTGGTTATCTGCATGGTTTAGACTAACCTGTCTGCTGTTGCTTCCGCAATAGTCAGGCAGCTTTGGTGGCCCTCACCTGGGAGAAGAGCACTTGGACCTGAAAGTGTAAAAGCCTTTCTAGCTGGATTGCCTAGGTAATTCCCTGATCCTCAAGCAAGAGACATTTAAGAATCCACAGGGAATGAAAGTCTTTTCAGGAGGCGTAGAAAGCCCCGAGTGAGCTAATGGATAAATTTTGTTGACTAATCTGATTTTGCACCTTTATCCATATATTTGTTTATGTGTGTTTAATATTTTGAACAGCTCTGATAGTTGGTAAAAAACAAAACAAAACCCCAAAACCCAAAACCTAGATTAATCCTAACAAGCAATGTGCATTTTCCCTCCTGTTAAGGAACTCAAATTTCATTGACTGATATTGATTGATTGATTGATTGATTGATTGACTGACTGATTTTGCCAGTCTTACTGTTCAGCTCTGCCCTTGAGAGAATTTTGCCCATTGCCATCTTCCTCTCCCAGGTGGCAGGTGTACCAGAGCCAGTAGGATCATGGATCTTGGTCCTGGGGCTCTTGAGACCCTGGAGGACATATTGTCTCTTTCCTTTGCTTGTGTCTCCATGTTGCTATCCCACGCAGGGAGCAGTGAAGCCAAGGGAAGCTTTCTCTGCAGTTTATGAATGTGAAAGAATCTTTTTCTGGACAGTTTGTTAATAAAACTACAAACCATAAATTGATAGGAAAATAATATAAAAATTTTCATAAATAGCCGTAAGAGTCTCTGTATAAAAGAGTAAGGTGGTTTCAAACTGAAATACCTTTTTTCCTAAAAGAAATCACTGTGTTGTTAAAGGGGAAAGGGGGTGAGGTCTCTGCAGAGTGGCAGGCATGTTCTGGAAGCTTGTCCTGGAGCTTCCCTGGCAAGCTAGTCACCAGACAATGGTTTCTTTTGTGTTCTCCTATTTTTCCCTCCAGCATTGCAGACTTCAGGAAAAGTTGGGTAAAACCCTTAAATGGATACTTGATTGAGCCAGCAGGGCTTTCGTTTTTAGCTTAACAAATCCTCTCAATATACATACAGCATTTCTTCAAGTCCATGTAATGGGCACTTGAAAATATGTATGTATTATCAGCAGTCCTGCCAAGATAGATAGAGGTCTACATCAGTTCACTTGAATTTAACAAAGGAGGAAAATAAGCCTTGGGTGGTCTCAGTCCCTTTGAGGAGCATTATGGCAGAAAGTGAGCACCACTGTTTCATAACCTACCCCCGGGTATAACTCTTAACACAGGCCAGTACAGGCATGTAGGAATACCACATATGAATGAAGATCCAGGCCTGAGTCTCTAAGGTTGGCCCAAGATCTGTACAGGGAGCAAGGACAGAGATCACTGAATTATGAATAACCAGTGTTCTGTCCTATCCTGCTTCCTCTACATTCTCTTTTGTTCCCACCACCATCATTGCTGCCCTTGGGATAGGGTGTCCTTACTCATTTCAAAACTCCCTTAGTGAAATACCCAAGGTATACTGAAACATTCTAAAGGCCTTTTTAAAAATTAAAGGAAGACAAAATAAGCTTATTGTAGGTAAGAGAAGCCCCCTGATCCTACTTCCCTTGCCTTGGGTCTACCCTCACTAGAAGAGTACAGTCAACCCCATTCCCAAGCACCTTTCCCATACTTACTCGTCCCTTGATGAGCAAGACCTGGAGAGCCAGAATCCCAGTCTGCCAAAAATGCCCTTTGCCTTGGAGGGAGACCCTCCCCACTGCCCTGTGCCTATACAGCTCTTCGGATGTTCAGTAGCCTCATCACAAATATGCTGAAAAATACCCACATGTTTACAGGAGAGCTGTTGGAATCACAAGGGAGAGCTGCATTCTTTTCATTCAAATGACTCCTGTTCTTCTGAAATCTGCAGTCATGGTGAAAGGCATGGGACAGCCTTTGTATGAAGAGATATAGAAGCTCTTTACATTGTTCTTTGAGTCCCTTATAGAGGCAAATTACTGTGGGAAGCAGGTGGATTCTGCCGCCTGACTACCGAGGATACTTACTCTAATTGAGGGCAAGTACCTTAACCACCCTGCGTTTTCTTTCATATAAAATTGGAGGGAGGCTTTCATAAGGTTGGTGAAGTGTTAAATGACTGAACATACCTATAGGTATACAGTGCCAGGGACCTAGAAAATGCTCAGTAATGTTAACCTTCGCTGCTGTTACCCTTATTAATAAAGATTATATTCAGGCCTGAATACGTAGGTCATCCTCTCCAAAAGCAGAGTTTATATGTTTGCACTTGGACTATGTAGATCAAAGACTGCAGCTAATATGTCAGTGCCAACTGTTCCAGCATACTCCTGGTGCAAACTAAGAAAATAATCAGCTAAGTCTTCTAAATGCCGAATTTGAAAAGGTTAATTATGCCAGTTTAGATTTAGCACAATAGTCAGAAAAATGACTCAGTTACAAGTAAAATTCTCACCAAGGACTTCATGTCTTCCACAGGGACTTTGGCAAAGTGATATATTTAAAAAGCCCAAGTAAGCTTAATCTTAAAGATCAGCTCCCCAGAGCAACACATTTTTGGATAATTCAGATCAAACTGGTCATTTTATCTGATTGTTTGGAATGGCTTCCTCCAGAACCCAGAGGCATCAATAATGGCCAGATCACTAATTGAACCTTAGCATTTTGGCCTGGTCTAATTGGGCTTTTGGTTTTATGAAGTATTGACCAAGTATTTACACTGTTTAAGTAAACTGTCTTACGCAACAATTTTCCTTCAGGGGATGGGACATAACCCCTCCGAAAAAGTAAAGAGGAACATTTTTAAAATATTAAGAGTAAAGTCTGTGGCAAATGGATGGAATCTTATGATAGCAGTTGGAACAATACTTCCTTGTAGGAGTGTCTGTTCCTGAAATTGAACATGTGAGTTTAAACATCAAGTATTTGCCTTGTTTAAAGATATCAAATAAAAACATTAATGCTTCCTGTAGAAAACAATGGCAGTTTTAAGTAGACAGATATAAGTGTCTGCTCTACCCAATGATTGTTTTATTACTTGGAAAAATAGAGCTAATAGGTTATCACTCAGTTAATGTACAAACAATGCAACTACAAAGAAAGACTCATTTGTACATGTAGTTTATTACATCTTAAATTATTTTCAACAACAGGGGTTGATGTAATGTATTTTCCGGGGTATGTGTCTTTAAATATTCATCATAACCCTTTACACGAGTATAATTCCAGTTCTTTTACCTGTTTTTAATGTTGTTTACAGACCTTGAAAGTTTAATAATTTTGTAAGAAAAAGAAGTCATTAAACGGAGCAGAAAAAATTATGGAATTCTTTCCATGGGTGCCTTGGCTTGATGCAGAGTGACATGATATGATATCAACTGAAACTATACTGTCTTGATTTGTCTTTGCCTCATGTTGCCACATTTAGCAAACAGAAACACAGGTTTCCCAGTAATGTCTGAATTTCAAATAAATAGTGATTCTAAGTATGTTCAGTGTAATATTCAAATTCAGATTCTACTGGGAAGACTGTATTTTACCTGGCAGTTCTGGCCTTTCATTTGCAGACCATCTGTGCAAGGGCCATATTACAGGATTACCTTCATTTTGAACCTTGCTTCACAGAGCTTTAGCTGACCTGCACTTCTTCAGGAAATGTCTGTTGATAGGAGAAACATGGAGATTTAATAGCAGCTCTCTTGGTTAACAGTAACATGAATTAGGACTCAGGCAGTTTTCACTCCAGTGAGACATTTGACTCTGATTCCATCCCCATTAACTGTGCATGGTGTTGTGCTTTTGAACAATTGATGGCGTTTCCATGATGGCTTCTTTGACCCATGTTAATGAACCCTTTTGACTCTTCTTTTTTTTAAAAAAATAGTATATTTCTAGTAGTAGCAATATTTTTGCCTGGAGCTGGAATTAGAAGCTGTCTAGATTCAAGCTGGCAGCTGATTTAAAAGGAAAGTTATAGAATAGCTCTGGATTTCAGCACCCATTTTCATGCCAAGATATTAAGACATCTTACAAATATTAATTATATAAGTTTTATATAATTCCTGCTGGGTAGATTTATTGGTATCACTTAAAAGCTGTGGCTGGATAGAGCCTGAAGCAACATATTAGACAGAATTTTAAGGCAGACACCAACAAAATCTTTTAAGCTATTTAACTTTGGAAGAAATTCACACTCTATTCTTAAGGCAAAAATCTATGACTAGCTGTTAAGTAGGGAAAACTGTGGAAAATAACCAGGTATGATATTTACAAAACATGTCTATTCCATATGAAAGATGGTAGTGAGATACAACTTTGATGGTAAGATCTTCCACTCATATTCCAAATTCTGGTTTTCTTTTTGATGATCAAGGAAACAGAGACACAATATTCAATACAGGTGTTGAACATGAATGAAATTGAATGGGAGAGCCAGTGTATTTTTGCCCGTGGCTATAAATTTGGGGCTACCATTCAAATTTCTCTCACTGGTTAGATCACATTGTGTCTCCTTATGTGGAATTAATAAAATGTATGTTTTACATAGTGATATGCTTTCCTACTTTGTATAGTCCCAAAGCATAAGCTCACTACTGAGTTTGTTTACCTATTATTATATCCTCCATGGACAACTGGTAGTTTTCAGCTTAGGAGACATTTCCAGTGTGACTATAAAAGCTTTTGGGATCATAATCCATTCATTCTTCTATAATAGGCTAGTCCACAAATTGGGTAGTTTATGAACAACAAGCATTTATTTCTCAAAAAGTCTAAAGACTGAGGAGTCCACGATTGGGATACTGGTAAGTTCTGTGTCTGGTGAGAGTGCACTTTCTAATTGGTAGGTGGTGCCTTCCCTTTCTGTTACTTCATGGTCGAGACTCAAGGCAGTTCTCTGAGAACTCCTTATAAAGTCATAAATCTATTCATGATACCATCATGATCTAATCGCCCTCTAGAGCCCCTGCCTCGCAATATCATCACCTTGGGAATTAAGATTTTAATATCAAAACTTTAGGGGGGTTGGGGGACTAAGGAGATGGATTGGTAGTAGGTAGAGTATTTGCCATGCAAGCATAATGACTGAAGTTTGGATCTCTGGCATCCAGGGCATGGAGGGAAAAAATCTGTAACCCCTCATCTGGAAGCAGGTGAGGTGGATCTGGGGGACTCTCTGGCCAGCCATTTTAGCCAAGACAGTGAGCTCCAGGATCAATGAGAGATTCTGTCTTAAAAAAAAAAAAAAATAAGGTGGAGAGCTATTGAGGAAGATACTCAGTTATCTACCTCTGGCATCTACACACACACACACACACACACACACACACATACACACACACATCATTGAAGGGAATGGGAATGAAAAATTCAGACCATAGCATGATCCTATAGACAGGCAGCAGGGAAATACCATTGTCCAGGTGTGGAGCATTTATTTGATTGTTAAACACTCCATACTGTATGACTCTTGCTTTATACTATGCTGTAATTTAGAGTCTTCAGAAAGAACAGTGGCAATCACAGCAAGGATTAAGGAGTATTCTCTCCATGTGCTATGGGCGAGCGGGGATCTCGGGGCGCTAGCTGCTGGGTGTGGCGCCGGTCTCCCACACGTCGCTGGAGTGCAGCGGTCCCGCGGGCCGCGGTCTGCTGTTTGGGCCCCTGGCTCTCCGCCGCTGGGGTGCGCCAGTTTCACGCACCGCATTGCCGCAGGTCTCTGCTACCGGAGCTGGCGGCTCTAGGACCGCTGTCAGCTGCCCGGTAGGGTTCTGTTTCAATTTCCACCATGCACTCTCCCTCTAAGTTCGAGACCTGTTGGCCACCAGGTCAGGAGGCGAGGTGCAAGAAACGGCGAAAGCAGGGTCTTCGTGAGTCGATGACAGAAGGATAGCCCCCCCCCAAGACTGGATCACAGGATTTAGTGTTACAGTAGACAAGTGACTCAGCTCAAATCTCAGTGATTCAGCTCCAGCTCCAGCTTTATTGGGGTAAAACTAGGACTATTTATAGTGTGGAGACAGTAGAAGAAGCCTTAGCTGATAGGTACTCCTGGAATGCTTCATTTACATAGGGCAGTGGGCTTCTATCAGGCTATCAGACAACACCTGATTAAAACCTGGTAGCTCCTGTGCCGGAGGGCATGTATCTTGTGACGGGCATTTCAAAAGTAAGTCAGGGAGTCGAGCAGAAGGCGCCCCGCTGAGAAGGGGAGTCTCCCCATTTGCGCCGAGCCAGCTTGTGGCTATCTGGACATGGGGAGACTGCTACCCTAAACAGCAGGGTTCCCCAACGATGTGCCATGCAAAAGTTGTAGGGCACTGTCTATATGAGTTTAGGAAATGTTTAAGATTCCAGTTATTTTATGAATTAATGTGTTGGATTTTGAAAAGATTTTAGCATTTATCAGAATTACAATATGAGGAGCCTCTCTGGCACTTGTCAGAGGATCTTAAAGAGGTGTGGTGAGCTGAGAATATCTTTCTTGGTTGGCTTTGTAAAAAGGTTTTGGTGGGTAGCATGTTCTGCCTTGTCATGAGAATTCGTGTGTGGATGTGTACGTGAGAGACAGCAGCAAAATACATATTGTCATCACATCCAAGTAATAGGGAATTTTAGATGGTTTGTCCTAAAAATTGCAATGTTGATGGAGGTGACATTTGGAGGAAAACCCTCAAATTCTCCTTTTTTGAAGAGCTGACCAATATCTCTAAGCAAGGACAAAAGATTATCAGCTTTCAAGAACAAATGGTCATTCATCATTCATATTCTAGGAAATGCTAAGGAGGGAAATGTGATATCAAATTACATAATGGAAACAGAATGAGAAATGGGTGATGGGAAGGGCTGCATCATAGTTTTGTGCAGGCTACCTGGGAGCAGCAAGGTATACGAAGTTGAAGGAAAGCAAGAAGATTATCAGATGCTTAAATGAAAGGAGTATGCAGTCTAAATTCTTTGGAAATCCAAAGGCCCAAACCATTCCCTTGCTAAAAAATCTTGAGAAGGGGCATGGTATAGCTCTTCAAACTTACATGGATATAAAGACCTTTCTGTACACATTTTAGTTCTGTTAAAGGTTGCAAATTTAGCTTTTCAAATGAAAACATACATCATCCCTCAGAATTAGTAAATAAGGTACCATCAGTATTGTGAAATGGGTCAAAGAACAAGAAAACGTCCTGCGGTATAAGGATGAATTTGGGAGCAGGGATTGAGTCAATTACGAGGTGCTGAGTGGCCTGGGGTTACTCAACTTCATGTCCTTCCTAGATGGTTCTTTAACAATGGTCTAATTATGAGTAGATTCTCCATTAGTACATGTATGAAGAGATACACAGCTGAACACTTTTCAAGTAGGATGGGATTTGTGCTGTTACATGGGAGAAACAGCATAGAATGATGCAGGGGTGTAGAAAGAGGGCGGCATAGAACGGCAACTCTGGCATCTAGGTTTCCTCCCTCATACACTCATGATAACATACAGGAGTGGCATGTGCATAAACATCCAACCAATGTCTATTAAATACATCCAAAATGATCTTATTTTATGACTTTCTTCATTTTCCTTCCACTGATAAACTGTTCTGTACACGAGAGAGCAGAAACACTAGCTTGTTTATCTACTGTTGTGTCCTCAGCTGTAGAATAGAGAGCTATAAAGTGGGTACTTAATAAATATTCATTCAATTCATGTGCTAAACAGTGTCCAGGGCTCTGGAGATACAGTAACAAACTGAAGAAACAGAACTTTAACTTCAGAAAATTTATATTTTTTTGACAGTGGTGAATTTTGACTCAGTATAAACAAAACCAGAAGCTACATAGTACTGAGTCATCCCAAACTCAACATGTCAAATGTGGGTGCCTAGGCTTCCTTCCCCCAAGCTCCGCCTGAAGCTTTGCACATCTCAATGAATGGTAACTCCAAGTTTCCAGCTGTTCATACTAAAAACCAGGTATCATCCCCAGACCTTCTGTCTTCCAACATCCTTCATTCAGTCCTTCAAGACAATCTGTTTGATTTTGTTTTAAAACATATGCAGAATCCAAACACCAGCTAGTACTTCTGTTGCTCTGGTCCTGGGTAGAGTCACCACCATCTTTTTCCTGGAGTACTTCATTAGCATCCTCCCAGACCTGCCAGTTCTCAGACTTTCCCCATGATGTCCGCTTTCTACAGAGCCATGCATTGGTTCCATTGGAAACGTAGCAGGAGATGTCACTGCCCTGTGCTAAGCCCTCTAACTGCTTCCCATGGCACTCAGACTGAAGATCAGAATCTTTAAAGTGACCTTCCAGACCCACCTGAGGGTGCTGCATTTGCCTTGAACCTGATCTTCTCTTTCCATTTCTTGATTTTGCTTCAGCCACACTGGTTTCCTTATAGCATGCTCTGTCTTCAACATACTTTGCCCAGGTATCCACATAGCTAACTTCTTAATCTTCTTAAAACCTTTTCTGTTAATCACTTTTCTGTAACTATAGCAAATATTGTAGGTAATCTGGAAAGAAAGAGAGAGAGAGAGAGGGAGAGAGAGAGAGAGAGAGAGAGAGAGAGAGAGAGAGACTTATGGGCTATTTTGGCAAGTGGCATTAAGAGGTTTTATCATGACTGCTTTGGGCCTGTGGTGGGACAGTACATCACAGCAGAAGCACAAGTGGAGGGACCTGTTCATCTCACCACTGAGTATAGAAAGAGAATGGGGTTCCACAATCCCCCCTTGAGAGTATGCCCCAGTGATCCAAAAGCTATCACTAGGCCACCTCTTAAAGCTTTCATTTTCAAAAGCAACAAGCTAAGGATCAAACCTTTAACAAATGAACTTTCAGGGGACATTACAGAGCCAAACTACAGCACCTTTGCTCAAGTGTCATCTCAGTAAGACCTCACCAACATCTTGAAATTGCAGTATAGGTTATGTGTGGTGGCACACGTCTTTAGTTTTAGCAGAAAGCAAGTGAATCTCTGTGAGACTGAGGCCAGTCTGTATTACATAGCAAGCTCCAGGCCAGCTGAGACTAGGGAGACCCTGTCTCAAAAAAGCAAAGCCAACCAAACATAAAAAAAAAAAAAAAAAGAGAAGAAGAAAGAAAAGTGACACAGTATGTTTCATCTGCCAACTGTGTGTTCCTAGTGCCTTTATCTGACTTGCCTGAGCTTTCTTTACCATCTGTCTCCCTCCCTTTTTCCCTCCCTCCCCATTACCTCTCACTAAAACACAGCTCCAAAAGGGCAAGACTTTTGACTCTTGTTTGTTCTGGTAGCTCTCAGTGAAAGAATGCTGTGTGGCACATAGTAGGTCCTCAAAATGTATTTGCTGAATTGACAAAATACTTAATTCAAAATTTTCCTTAAGTCATCCAAAAGTGGACACTGTAAACTTGCCTACTATCAAGAGTGTATGTCTAGTGTTTGCACAGAGCTTTTTAAGAAACAATCGTCAAACCTTTAGTCTCACTGATGATTACAAAAAACTAAACATTAAAATCAGCAATGTTTAAGCTATGCTCACTTGAAATTTTCCTTTCTAGATTTTTGTTGTTGTTGTTATGGACACCATTTTTAAATAGCTGAAACTTCTAAACTTTCTGGCCAATTAAGAAAATGTCGCCTTTGAGCTCAGCTAGGAAGGTTAGATACCTCCACAATTTGAACCTTTTTGAGAATTTTCTTAATAACTAATAATAGGGTGATCATGGAAAGTGATTTGAGTCTAAAGGACATACAACTGGCAATTGCAGTTAAGTTTGAAAAAGTTAAGTAAATTCAGACAGACCCTGAGTGTTGAAAGCAGAAGTTAGTCGCTAATAAGCTCAAGAATATAATGGGAGTTTTCTTGACCTTAGAGACTCTATTACAGCTTCTTTGATGATTCTGAAAAATGAGTTACAATTCAGTCTAAACTATGGCAGGAAACAATGTTACAGGTCTGATTCAAATAAAACCTGTATCCTGGAGTAGAGAGCTGGGAGGAAGGATGATTGTTACCTACCCTGCAGGTAGGTAGCACCCCTTGACATGACTGGTGTTAAAGTCACCCAGGATGGTACATCTCACAGTTTCGTCATGTAGCAAATACTCCTGGTACTTTCTTAACTTATTCAAAATAAGAATGATTAGTTATTTAGTAGCTGCCAGGAAGACCATGAGCTTTAAAACATAATAGTATGCTGGTCTTATAATACCAATTTGAGAAGCAACTTATAAATGAGGGAAAAACACTTAACTGGAGACATTTGCCTTGCTTATTTCCTGGGTTCCAGTTGCCCATTCTTGAGAAGGGTGGGCTGGCTGCCATCTGAAGTTCAGCAACCCTTACTATAAACAGAGGCGTGTCAAAGGCAAGTGACCCTGACCTTATGCTCAGACCTCCGGAGAATGTGTATGGTGAGAGTAGCATCGTAAACCAGGCAACCCCCCCAACCACCCACCACCACTTTCCACGTTCCCCAGGTGAGCTGAGAAGCAGAGTCAAATACTTTGCTGGAGGGAAAAGGAGTCCACATCCAGAGAGGGTTGTAGTGTTTGAATCTAAAAGTAAGTGTGGCTGAGAAGGAGCAAAGTTCTATCTCTGAAACCAGAGCTAGTCAGCCTTCATTCAACATCCATCCCGGGCAATATAAGTAACTGATTAGAAGGGCAGGATGGTTTTACTAATGTGTAAACACAGCTACAATATGTTAAGCCAACTTCTTATAACTTTGTAGCTCACAATATATGAAAAGGGAAAGTTACAGACTAGATGTATGCATATGCCTTCATAGAAAAAGTTTTGGAGACTGGAGAGATGGTTCAGTGGTTAAGACCACTGGCGACTCTTACAGAGGACCCAGTTTCAGTTCCCAGCACCCACACTATGGCTAACAACTGTCCGTAACTCCAGTTCCAGGGAATTTGATGCCCTCTTCTGATCTCTGTGGGCATTGTATAACACGGGTGCACTTACATACATGCAAGCAATACACTCATTCACATAAAAAATAAAAATAGTAATAAAATATTAAAAAAAGAAAAGATTTGAAAGGGTGCAGTGAATTTTGAGGATCTCTTTTTCTTTCCTCTTTCTTTCCTTCTTTCTTTCTTTCTTTATCTCTTCAAATTTTAATAACATATGGATAGTTTAAGTCCATCTTTCACATGTGTCCATAGTAACTACTAGAAGGCAATTTCAATTTTCAACATCTTGACTTAAAAATCATTCTGACAGAGCCCTCAAAAATTTGATCTTAGAGAAGCAAATAACCTCAGATTGTTTACAGGGCATCACTGATGTAATGAGCAGAGACGGTGCTGGGAAAGAATTGACTGAAAGTGATGTTATCTTTTCCCAAACTTAAGTGTTGTATAAATCATTGATCAGTGCTTGGCCATTTGAAGGGGTTTTGTGTTGTCATTTCAGTATTTAAGGTCTATGGTTAGAGTTTTTTCTTCTTTTACGAAGTAAAATCTCTTCATTTGCTACTTTGGGATCTATTTCTTAACTCATCCTAGGTTTCTCAAAGGGCAAGTTGTCAACTTAGATAGCAAATAAGAAAAATAGCCCTCAGAAGAATATTTTTCCATTGGCAACACTAAATATATTATATCATCTCTTCAACAAAATAATCAATAAGATGTGGTCTAGGAAAATGCTGGAGGATCCATTATTAATTCTCTGCAGCATTATCAGAAAATAATGCAGGTATGGCTGGCAAGAAGACTGAACAGGCAGGCAGGACAGGAAGAAGCTGAAGCCTGATTAAGGCCAACTCTTTCAGTATAGACAAAACCATGCACACTGCTGGATATCAGATTCTTACATCTTTAGTTTTAAGCATCACTTATCATACTATATTTGTTTCATCTGCAGCTTCATCTAAACCTCCCAACAGCCTTATGAGGTGTACACTACCTTGAAGCTGAGGTTATAGAGGTTCAAATGTTAAGTATGAGCCAGAAACACACAGTTGATAGGTATCAGAGCTAGGATTTGAACCTACATCTCTCATATTTACCCATTTCTACCCCAGGTACCTTAAACTGCCAAGTCAGTTGCCAAGTCCTTTGTGTTCCCAAATTCAGTTCGCCTCTCCATCTCTATAGTTACAGGCCTGGCTGAGAACCTACCTTATATCATCTCTTCCTAAGCTGTGTCACTAAGTGGTCACCCTTCATACAGAATCGTCAGCCTTTGAGAGCTCAGTTGGGCCTGACTGAGTTGCCTGCCCCCCTCCTAAGGAAGAGAAATGGACCCAAATCTGCTTATGACTCTTCCAGGTGACCATATGGTGGAGTCTAAATTCCATTTCCACTGAAAGGAATGGCAGCTCCTTTTAGAAGTAGCCGATTCCAGGCAGGTTTGACTAGATAACTGGAATATTTTGTTAGGCCCAGGGAAAAAAGATATTCTCAAAAACTATGGAGTCTTGTCAAAAAGACTCAAAAATACTTAACGAAACTCCTGCTGGTACAATTTGAGCATCAATGAGAATAATAATTGAAATAGACTGAAACATACTAAATGTGTTTGTTCATGAGGAAAAAAATGATCTTGAAATTATTGATTTGCATCAGAGGATATGAACAAATCAACACATGGTTGTGAAAAGCAACAGATAACTGGAGAATCAAGTATCATTTCTTTAGTTATCAATATTATTCAGCCTTTATTTTGTGCACTGCACCACTTTGTGACCACACTTGATGATAGGATGATTGGTTGTCCCTGGTAAGTTCAGGAGGTGCAGTAGAAATGAACAATCACCTTACGGCATCACCTCATGAACTGGTGGCTTTAGATAATTGGTTGCTACCAACATCCTGAAGTGTGGCATCACTGGGTACTTTATTTCCCAATAGGACACGCCATCCTTTTTGATATAGTCTTGCTGGAATAAAAAGAACCTACATCCCATCAAGATTCTACAACCAACAGTCAAGTCTTGGGAAATGTTAGACGATAAGGAAAGGTGATAGTGAATACCTGGGAATGAAATCAGAAAACTCCAAGCTATGGGGGACTCAATGGGATAAACAGCAAGGTTCCTTCAGTAAATGAACTACAAGTAAAAGAAAAAGAAAGATTTAGATTCTGAACCAAATCACAACTATAAAAGTAAATGATGATGCTTACAACACATTGTGAATTAGAACACTGACTGGATCTTCAATAAGGTTAAGGTACTATTCATTTTAAACATGATTATGATATGCCCCTTATTTTCCAACAGCCCTCATCTTTTGGAGATACATATTTATAGAAGGCATGCTATGGTTCTTTATTTATTATTTTTATTTTGTGTGTATAAACATATTGCCTGCATGTATGTAAATGCACCCATGTGGTGCAATGCCCACAGAGGTCAGAAGAGGACGTTGGATTCCCCTGGAACTGGAGTTACAGGTTGTTAGTCACCACGTGGGTGCTGGGAACCAAACACAGATCCTCTGCAAGAGCAGCCATCTCTCCAGCTAAGATTGGCTTCAAGATACTGGAGGAGTAGGGACATGAGTTGGGATAATATGTAAAAAAAATGATTATCAGTTAGTAACTGTTGAAATTGAGTAAAGGGAACAAAACAGTTCATTAATTCTTCCATTTTATAAATCATTAAATTTTTGTACAAAAAGTTTGTAAAAGTAGGTCTACCAGACCTCCCTGTTGGTTATACAAGTAAGTCCAAGCCTTCTTTAGCAAGTGTCTTAGGACTCAAGTTAGAAGCAGCGCGCGCACACACACACACACACACACACACACACACACAACACAACACAAGGTAGTACAGGTAATCATGGCATCAGACTATAGAAGCACACATGCCAGTCTCAAGAGGGACGCACCTCTTACGACCCTTCAGGACTCTCCACCTTCGCTCATGCTACTCCGCATCCCAGCATCCTCCTCTGTTCTCTGCCAGCCGGGATTCTCCCACTTGCAAGCTCAAATTTCTCCCCAGTTGTTGCCCATGTGAGCATCACTTATCTTTAAGCCTCTTGGCTTCATAGCCCTTTGTCACATGCATGAACACATGCATGCTCAATGCTTGGCAAATTGAACTAAGAAACTGAAACTTTGAGATGTGGAGTCCAAGATCTTACAGCTAGTTGTGGGTGAATGTAGACTAAAGTTTCCATGTAAACATTAAGTTCCCTGACTTCAGGGAATCCAAAGCCCTTTCAACCCTGCCCTTCTCCTCCTAACAGTTAAGACTTAAAGGCTTTTAGTCTGTTAGAGAAGTGACATATTAACACAGAATAGCTAAATATTATTATCTATTGCTAGGCATAGGAATGTAGATAAGCACAGAGCCTTGAGGGACTGGCCTTCAGAAAAAAATATTATCTTCATAGAGGAAAATGGCCTGGGACCTTCAGTGTCATGGAAATCGGAAGCATGAGGACAAAGAGAGGCTGGAGAGCCCAGTGGCCTACTTCCCCTAAGGACACAGGAGCAAATGAGATCTGGAAAGGAATTATAATTGCTTTCCAAGCAAGGTTGTTAGGTTTGGGCAACCTGAAAATCTACCTGAAAATCCTTATGGAAGAAAATTTCACTCTATTCAGATGAAAGCAGCAAGGATTGTGTTTTAAAGGCTCTATGAGTAGAGCTATCCAGTGCTAACCAGTGAAGAAAAGGGGCTGTCCAGCTGTATCCTTTGAAAAATGCATGTTTGTTGGGAAAATGGGAAGAGTGTGTGTTTCTATACAGCTGTGTGTTCTTCTTTTAACCTTTGCAATCTACACTTTGAAATGTGTTGTCTAAACAAAGCCTATAAGAGCAGCCTATAATTCCAGCACTCAGGAAGCGAGGCCGGAGGAGCAAGATTCAGTTCCTAAGCTACATAGTGAGTTCTAGACCAACCTGGGATATGTGAGAACTTGTCTAAAAAGATAATCAGAACACAAAAATGCTTATGGTACTGTATTGAAAAACAGAGTCTTGTACACTTTTCCAAAATAATAATAAATAACTATACCTCGAAAGCTAAACAAACAAACAACAGTCCCTCCCCTAAAAATCCCCAGAACATAGAAAGAACATTATGGACGTGAAGGATAGCATCAAACCAAGTGTCTATGGCCAGCCTCTTTCTCCTTTTCAACTTCATCTGTTTCTGCAATAGAAAAGATATTTCAAAGAAGGGAGCTTTCCTTTCTGGACTTTTATGTCACCAGAAAGACACTTGTCTTCTTTTGAACTTGGGACTCTAGGAATTTCTCCTGTGTCATCAACCAAGACTGGAGGAATTTAAAACTATGTGTGTACTCCTAGGTACAAAGGTACACATTTTCCTATTTTCTTAGTTACCCAGGTTGCCAAAAGTCAGTATCTTGTCCCTAAACATAACTCCCTGGAAATGGTTGTGAGCTACTTGTCCCCCTGAACTGTGCCAACCTGCCAAGCTTGGTATAAATATAGATTAGCTATTGTCTGAGTTTCCAAAGGCTCCAGAACAAATGACCACAAACTTGGATGGCTTAAAACAACAGACTTTTATTCTCTCATAGTTCTGAAATCTAGAAGTCTGAAATCAAGGCTGCAGCAGAGCCCTACTCCCTTGGAAGATCTCGGGGAGGACCCTTTCTTGCATATTTCAGCTCTGGCAGCCCCAAGTAGTCCGTGGCTTGTGGCAACGCAACTTCAGTCCCTGCTTTTGACTTCACATGACCTTTTCCCCTCCATTGCTGCCTGTGTTGAGTTCTCCCTGATAAGGTCCCCTTGCCAGTCATTCTGGGTTAGCACCCACCTTCAGGGTGACTTCATCTAATCTTGATTTCATCCACAAAGACCATTTCCAGGCAAGGTCACATTCAAAGTTGTTGTAGGGGTTAGAGTTACAAAATATGTTGATTTTTTTTTTGAGGGAGGCACAATTCAACTTATCATGGTTATGTTAGTTTTCACATCTAAACCATGTTTTGAAAGACTTCTCCCAGTTATAAAAGAAGGCATTAATATCTAACTATAAACCACCTTTATTTCATATACAGTTGCTATGATCTCAAGGTGTTTATTGGTTTTTTTGTATGATACATTTATTTATTCCTCTTGATGGTAGAAGACTATTAGAAACAGTTTAAATCAGGTGTTTCTCAATCTGAATACAATAGGCATTGGACGAGTATATTTCTTTAATACATGGAGACATTCTCCCTGCTCCCTGACCACTAAATAACAGTAGTACCATGTGCATACTGACAAGCAAAAAACATAGGAAAAAGAAAAAGGAAGAAATAAGGAAGTAAATGTCTTTATATATTTCTAAAACATGAGACTTTCTGAATGCCAACAGTCTAAATTAGTGAGGTTTTTAGTGTGCCTCCTTAGAGCTCCAAGCAGAATGGGCAGGGCCGAGCAATACAGCTCTGATTGCCTGCTCAGTCTGCCAAGTGTGAGAGGCTGCTGGATGATTTCAAAACACTCAGATTTGGACAAGGCATGTATACTATTTTGGATGCCTATGGCAAATTTTAAGTATGATTTCACTTCTTCTCTGTCACTTTTGATACTGTAGTGCTGTCTATAACAGAGAAAAATGCTGCAGGAGATGAAAATATCCACCTGCTCTTTCTCAATGTACTTCCTTGTGGTATAGAAATGGTACCTTTCCTGTGTTTGTGTGGGACAGAATCTGCTTTCTAAAAGTATCCTTTTCTTAACTCTATGTACTGTATTATCAGATGTGGGAACATAAGAGATCATGCAAATCCTTCATGGAAAAATGCATAAATTATGGCAGTTTAGGAGAGTAGATTTCTGTTTGCCACTGTGAAGAATCCGTGTGTGTGTGTGTTTGTGAATGGAATGTTTCCTTCTTTGCCTGCTTCCCTCCTTTCCAAAATAATTAGGATTTTAAAAGGGTGATCAAATAACATAAGAATGTCTTTTTAGGGAAAATTAATATTCAACGAGTTCATACATCTTCTAAAGTAGCTAAAATTCCCTTTCCCTTCTCATAAACAAGTAGAATATTTTATATTTTTAAAACCTATAATCATAGTCACCTCTCTTGAATAATAACTGAGATGTTATCATATAAATATAGATATTTATTTGTTTCTATATGTACGTACTTGAGGTCCTTTTGGAATTATAGCTATTCTTTCAAGGCAGAATGAAAACAAATACTTCAAACTCAGTTCTCTGGAAAAATATATAATTTCATTCATAGGACATTTAATTACTTCAAGTGTTTGCTTATGTAAGTAAAGGAAGTAATCTAAGAAAAGTCAGCAGTCTACTGCCTAAAACTCTTATTGATTATAGTTAGGCTTTAAGGAATAAAATTTTTTTCAAGCTCTGATACTATAATCAGAGCTCACTGGTGAGAACTGGGTTCATGTGGAAATGAAAAATTACAAAGTAAGAGAATTAACTCATTATATTTTTAAAATCCCAGAGGGAGTCACTGTGCCATCAAAACAATGTGATAAGACAGCCTGGGACCCAGCATTGATGCCTGGGAGACCAGGAGTAAAGAGTTTTAGAATCTTTTTTTTCTAAAACAATTAAGATTAAAAGAGTTAGGAAATCTGTGATTACATAAGTGGTGAACAGGTCAGTTGGCTCATATATCTGGTTTGGGGCACATGCTTAGGATGACCAAACTTTTCCATGGAAGATTGTACTGTGTGATAACTCTCCTAGAATAAAAGAAATGACAAGAAACATTAACATTTGAAAGTGAGCCTCTCTACCACTGACATTTGAGAACATTCTGGTCTATCCAGAGATATGTGATGGAGGTAAGCAGATGAGCCAGCTGGGGTTCCTCCAACCCTAGGCCTGTTGGGATGAAGTTGGAAGTGGATCTTGACAACTCAAGCTCATTTAGAGGTTACCAGCTCCACAGTGATTGGCCTGGCCACCCCTTCAGAGGAGGCATGTAATACATCTCAAGACTTGACTTGAAACCTCAAGCAAAACAAGAGTAGAAGCAGAATATATCCTCCAATATATCCTCCAAACTCCAAGGCTCAACAGCCACAGTAAATTCCTCTTGAAGTTAGCGAGAAGGAAACCTCTTCAAACAAGGACTATTCAGGAAGAACCAAAAGCCTTGTGAGATGCTGTGTGAAGAGACAGGAGTTCTAGGGAAAATGACTAATTTCTTCCTTGACAGTCAGGTTTGGGTTTTGGGTTTCTGAGAGAGCACAGAAAACTTGAACTAGAGAGTCAAGGTTCATTGGCACATGCAATTTTTTTTTTTTTTATTGGTCTTTTTGAGACAAGGTCCCAGCTGGCCTAGAACTCACTATGTAGCTCAGACTGGCCTCAATCTCACAGAGATCTGCCTGCCTCTGTCTCGGAGTGCTGCTGGGAGTGCTGCTGGGATTAAAGGCAAGCACCACCACACCTGGTTTGTAATCGTTCTTAATCTGTGTCTGTTCTAGTCAAGTTTTACCAACAGCAGCAGCTGTTCTTTGTTGGGCAATTATTTCAGAGTATTTTGTTGTTTGTTTGTTTATTTGTTTGTTTGTTTTGTTGACATATATCACAGGATGGCCTCAAACTGGCTATGTAGCTGAGGATGACTTTGAATTTCTGATCTTCCTATCTCCACCTCCTGAGTTCTGGAATTACAGGTATTTCCACCATGTGCTGTTTTGGTTTATGCTAGAGATCAAACCCAAGGCTTTGTTCACACTAAGCAATCACTCTACCAACTGAGATATGCCTCCAGATCAAATGCAAGGATTTTAACCATCCAAATTTGACCTGCGTTTGATGCAATGCTCTCCTCAAATGCTGCTGCTGTCCTATAATTACAGTAACAGTGCACAGAGCTGACCTTGCTGGATATACTCAGTGACTCTGCTTGCTTTTTTTCTTTTCATTTTTGATGCTTCTCTTATGCTCAGAAGACAGCCACCAACCCTGCACCTGCAGGAAGGCAATTTCCTCTGATGGAAGAGGAGAGGTAGTTTAGATCCCATCCACAGTGGTAAAATTGACCCTTGTTCCTCAGGCTCCTAAATGTACTGATTATACTGTTTTTGCATTTCCTTAATTTTATTTTTATATAAATGAATTTTTTTAAAACATCACACCTAAGTAACACTTAATTTTCTTCTTTGTAATGAGGAATTTTACAGAACACAGTCACTTGGAGCTGTATAAATGTGGAAACCTGCTAACAGCTACATCAAAATCCTTCTGAGAAATTTAGTCTTAAACTCTATACAGTTTTCTTCTAAAAGTATTAGCCCATTTGGCCTTAAAGGAACACTTGGTTAATTCAGTCAGTGCTTTCTTGATGTATGGCATCATTTCAAGATAAAAATTCATCTTGTACTATGGAAAATGATTATTGTGATTTAATAGAGGTTATAAGTGACGTGTTCTAATAATTAAAATAAATTCCAATAACTAAGCTTGCTTATATATGTTTGCAAGTTTTGAAAAGTGAAAAAACACTTATTTTAAACTGTATTTCATAGTTGTGGTAAGATCATGAATGCTTCATGCCTCCATTGTCAATCCATTAAACAAAAGGATCCTTAGTATCTGTTGCTTGTGATGTATCTGTATTATTTATTTATTTTTATTATATGTGCATGAGCATTTTGGCTGTATGGATGTAAGTGTACTATGTGCATGTGTAATGCTCATGGAGGCCAGAAAAGGGCATTGGAGTACCTAGAACTAGAGTTACCAAGATGGTTGTAAGTTGGCACATGGGTGCTAAGAACTGAACCCAGGTCCTCTGCAAGAACAGCCAGTGTTCTTAGCTGCTGAGCCATCTCTCCAGCCCCATGTTGCTTGTGATCTAAAATAACTTCTTAACCCAAGGCCAACCAAAACTTAGATTGCCCATGATGGAGCACCGAAAGTCCACAAAATGCCTAAAAGTATATCAAGCATGTTGTCTACTGATGAGCACTGTTTTCCTTCGGAGAAGAACTGTAGATTTTACCCAGTACCCAGGGTGTGTGCTCCCATTGGTTAAGAACACTGAACATTCATTCTGTGATCAATTTGACTATTAAACAGTTTAGACTATTTGAAAACTCACAAGGCTCATATCCCCCAGATGTTCCAGCATTGGTTCAGCGTTCCTTGGGCTGTGGCTCCCATCCCACCCATTGCTTTTGCACATATTCACCTTGCCTTCAGATCTCTCTTGAAGGTTAACCTTTCAAGTTGGGGATTAGGAAATGATGGAGGCAAAATGGCTAAGATGTGTCACTGGGCACAGGAATCTGTCATCTGTGTTTTGGTCTCCAGGTTTTGTTTGCTCTCCATTATTGTCCATTACAAGGAGTATCTCAAAAGACCCAATTTAAACTTAGGGAGTATGGTTCAGTGGTAGAGTGCTTGCCTAGCATGTGTGAGGCCTTGGGTTCAATCCCCAACTATGAATAAAAGCTCCATTTTCATATACAAAGCTCAATAGTTTAGAAACCACTTATAGAAAAGTCTCTAGCCAGTGCCAGTGAGGCATGAGCTAGAGACACTGTCCCACTCTTCCCCTTACAACAGCATGAGAAGTTCTAGTTAGAGTTTAGTCATCTACTCAGGTGAAGCCAAGCTTCTTGACCTCACTGCAGAAAAAAAATTCAGGACAAGTCAGTATGAAGTGGGCTTGGAGTTTATTAAGAAGACATTTTAACACAGATTCAAGCACAGGGTTATGAGAGAGGTTCTGGGCCAGGACCTCTGGTGGCCCACACCTTTAGTTTCAGCACTGGGGGAGATAGAGGCAGGAGGATCTCTGTGAGATTAGGGTCAACCTAGTCTACATAGCAAGACTCAGGCCATCTGGGGCTACAGGGAGACCCGGTCTCAAAAGAAAAGGGGGCAGCTTAGAAAAAGGAAGGTGTACATCCAAGAGCATAGACCTGGGCTTCTCAAGAGAAAACCATGCTTGACTTTTTTTTATAATAGTAATATATAGGTGTTTTGATGACTTCTGAAGTTCTGTCTCACATGGTTACTAAGCAGCTTACATGAAATCCTAGGGTGGTTTCTGAAGTGCATTGGGTACAGTTTTATGGGATTACAGGATTACAGTTGATAAGGAAAAGCCATGGGTCATAAGGTTTATACAAGGGAACTAGCATGATTTGACCGTAAGAAAGGTTTATGATCTCGTTTGTGGGATTCCAAGAAAGTTCCAGGCTCATATCTGAGAAAGAAGGAAGGCTGCACTCGAAGGTCATATACGCTTGGACCTTGAGTATGGCTCAATGATGCTTTAACATTCTTATTTGAAATACTTCATTTTAAAAGGAATATTGTCTCTATACAGGCAATTTTCATTGCAGATTTTGTTAACTGTGCTGGAATTCTTGACTCTCTACTGACAAGAGACTTCAAGCAGACTCAGATCCTTTCCATCCCATGTCCCTTAATTTTTCTTGTCTTTCTATCCTTATGTCAAACCAAAAGAAATCAGACTAGTGGAAAGTATGAATTTCTACTTAAAATGGGAAGATGTTTTCCAGAGCACAGAGTTTTTTAGACTCCTGCTCTCTATATTCTAATAAAGAAAAAATATCATAAAGCATCTTATAGTTTCATCAAAGCATTCAGGTGCAATATGACAACCTTCACAAGCTTTTGACAGTCATGAGAAAAATCAAGACTTAGGTGACATGTACTAAGTCAAAAAGTAGATAGAGGATAAAGCTGGGACCCCTGGCAGATCTTATGGCTCCTAGCTTGTGCTTGCTCATTCTACCACAAGCTGTTTCTACAGTGTTCTGGAGGCACCGGACTTAGGTGGGCATGGGTACACAGGGGGCCTTCTATCTGGTGATACCGTTTTTATAGAAGTGTGTTGGAAAGAGAACTGTTTGCAAAAGAAATTCCATGATACGGTAAACAGGGCATTCCCCAGAGTCTAAGTTTGAAGGATTTTTCTAAAAGAACAGAGTGTTTCTCCACACCAAGCAAACAAAGTCCAAAAGGACCTATGACTAGCAAGAAATACCTGAGATCCTCCCAAGCAGACAACTTTACAAGAACTTTTGTGGGCTTGCATACTTTTTTTCTTACAGAAGAAAATTCAATCTAATTCAAAACAAAGGGCCAGCAAGAGAGAATGGCTTTTTGCAAATTCCACAGAAACTGAAGCATAGTAATTACACTATTTTTTTTTCACCAGTGTTAAACTCTTTTCCTAAATAGGTCTATGCCTTTAAGTGGCTGGAAGAGATATTTTTATGATCTGGCTCCACTGAAGTTTTGCACATTAGAATTCACTGGGACATGCATGATTTATGATTAGAGATATAATGATGGAGAATGGTTCGCCAGAACAAAGGAATCCTTTGAGCTGTCAGTCTGATTGAATCTCCAGTGGTGTAAGAAGAGCTTGGACAAGACCTTATTAAAGATATGGAAAGAACATGGGTTTGGGAGCCCATCACTCTGCTTTTTCATTCCAACTCTTCTATATAACAGACAAAGAAAGAGAGAACCTAACACTTATTACATCTAACACAGTGCCACCCGTTGTGTTGAGTACCTTACAGACCCTCCATGCTTGACTCTACAACATCTCTAGAAGATGGCTACTACTGGTCTCTGTTTCCAAATGAGAAAACAGATTTAATGAAGCCCAATAATTTTTCCATAGCTGTAACCAACACAGTGGATTACCCCAAAGCCAGTAAGCACAACCAGGAGATGAAAAAATAAAGAGGAGTTTATTACTTGTACCAGCAATGAAGACACCAGAGATAACTCCCAAACAAGGTCTTCCCAAACAAAAGAAAGCAGAGGGTCCAGTGTCCTGGTACATGCCTGTAATCCCAGTAGTTGAGAGACTGAGGATCACCCTGGTCTACCCAGTGTAAATTGGAGTTCCCAGAAAAAAAAATCAATACCTACCTTTTAAAATCTTTTGAGAATTCTGTATATTGTATTTGCATTTTTCCCAACTCTCCCAGGCCCCTTCCAACTCCTCCCATGTCCCTCTCCACTTCCTCTTAATTTTTTGTCTTCTTTGATCATTATTCTTACACACACACTATCACACCATATATTTATGGTGCTAGTCCATTTAATGGTGCTAATGTGTACCTGTGTTTAAAGCTTCCCACTGGGGATTAGATAATCTCTTAGGGAGCTAGTCCCTGGAGAAAACTGATTCTACCTCCTTCAGCATCCATTGATTGCCTGTAGCTCTTCATCTAGAGGTGGGACGCCAGAAAATTTCCCTCATCTGCCTTGGCATGTTAAGTCATTTTGTCATGATGCAGATCTTGTTAGACTACCATACTGTGGAAATTTCATGGGTGTTTACAGTGCATTAACTAGTGGAAAGTGTCTTCTCCCTCTGGCTCTTACATTCTTTCCATGTCCTCTTCTGTAATGTTCCCTGAGTCTTAGGTGTAGAGGTTACCTTATAGATGTATCGCTTAGAACTGACCATAGTCATTTATTCTCTGGGTTTTGCTGGTTGTAGAACTCTGTAATAGTCTCCATCTGTTGCAAACAGTGAGAGGTACACGTGTCTGTAACCATAAGGTTACCTATTTAGAATATAGTAAGAAATTACATTTGTCTGAGGAAGTAACAAAAGTAGGATTTTTTCTAAGGTCTATGGCCTCTCCAGCCATGTGTATTTGGCTATGTTTACAATACCACATATGAGTTCCCTCCCATTGAGTGGCTGTTAAGTTTATTTAGACAGCTGTTGATTACCTCCAAGATAAAAGTGCCACAACTGCACCAACAGAGATCATTTGCTGGGCTGGTCATTGTTGTAGTTCAAAGACTTTACAGCTGGGTAGGAATGGATCATTGATTAGTTTTCTCCTTTGGCAATTTGTGTAGCATCTTCTGATACTATGAGAGCTAGTTTTTCAGGGAGGAAGTTTCCAGGTCAGCTCCAACTCAGTTACTCCAAATGCCACACCTATTTTAGGATTCTACAAAGCTGATTAACTGATTTGAGCTTCTGTGATTGTGGAGAGTTTGAATGCTGCAGATCCAGCGTCAGATTATCTTGAGCTATCTTTAGTTCATTAATACCCATTTATTGCTCACCTCTGTGTCTGAGTTTACATCCTTGTGACTATCATATGAAACCTTTTTAGATGTATTAACAGGTCACTGTCTTCCACCAACTCCAGAGAATGTCATCAGACAGCATTTGAAACCTACAACAGAAATGTCTCTACTTTGCTGATGTTTCTACCAATGTGTCTGAAAAATGCATTGATTCTTTTGTTCTATAACTGTAAAAACTTCAGGAAACTATTACCATGTTTGAAAATGTTTTTTGTGGTAATCTGAATCTGTGTTCCCAGGTTGTAGTCAGTCATATTTAGTTATAGAATAAACTCTCTTATTCTGTTTTAGATAAAGAGCTGTGTTTTTACATCAACACTAGTAAGCTCCAGGCTAGCCTGGGCTAGAAGGTGAGGCTGTGTAACAAAAACACAGACAAACCAAAGAACCAAAAAGAGGAGGAAGAGAATGTCAGGGACTTTATTAAGGCAGCTCATGCTAATTCATATTGAAAAGTCTCACCATGACACATGAACATATACACATTCCTGAGCATGCCCAGTGGACAAGACCACCTCCTAGACAGATAACTCAGCATTAAAATGAGGCTATAATGAACATATTTAATCTAGATCACCCATAAGTTTGACAATATATCTCAGCAATTTGGGCTGGTTCCTCTAGAGATGTTTATCTGAAACAGAAATAACAATTTGAATGGAAGAAGTATTCACAGTCCTCTAAAGGGACGGTGCCCCTACCTCCACATACATATAGGAACCTGCCCATGAAAGTTCCTGCTTTGCAGCTTACAAGTCCACAGTGTTAGTGGCTCCCACATTTAAACTCATATCTCTCCACCATTCAATCTATGCTTTTTCTCTTTTCCTGTGCCTTTTGTCTGGCTTCAAAATCTGTATCTGTAAAATTATATCATTGAGCATACCTTGTAGGACTATTAGATTATAGAAGATTAATTTACCCAGAACAATCCTGGTATACAACAACGCTTCCATAAATAGTATATCTCTTCCTGCACTTTGTGTTGGTAAAGGCACCAATTTTGGTGCTTGATGTGTTTGCTGGGTTGATTGATTAGAAGGCTTTTCTCTTTTTTATATTTGAGCCTACATAAGTTTTTTTCTAAGATGAAGAAGCAAAAATATGATTCAAGATAGAGGTACTTTTCTGAATTTGCAGATAGGGACAGCCTGAATAACATTTTGTTCTTTGTTGTTTGAGTGGGAATCTGAAAAAAAAAAAAAAAAACTATGGTACAGGGAATGGGGTGATGCTGTTCTTTTCCTTGGGAGAATGTGTGGAACTGCAGGCAGCATTTAAACTGTGTCTCAAAGTTTGGTAAACAATTTTAATGTCCCTTCATTAAGCAGCTGTCTGTTGCTTTGGGGAGGAACAGAAGCAAAACAACAGCCAAGATACCCTTAAATAGGCTTGTGGTCCTTCCCAGTGGCTCTATGCTTGTAGGTAGGAAGGCATAGTACTGACCAGTCCTGGCACATGGTAGAAAATATGGACAGAACGTCATCAGAATTCATAGGAAGTGGGAGTACTTTGTTGCTTTGAGTGACAGAATGCTTGCAGAGCAGCATAGGACAACTCCTCTCAGAAATGCTTGGTTGGTTGGTTGGTTTTGCATTCCTTCATGGAGGTGCTAGAGTTCTCTTCTTGCAAATAATGAGTGTCATCTAAACTGCATGTTTTGAGAACAGTGGTAAAGACACAAATAAGCTGGAGTGGTGGGGAAAAGTGCTCATAAACATGAGATAGTTCCTATATCAAGAGTGTGGGAATTAAGTCAAAATACTCTTAGTATAATTGCAGTATGCAGTCTTGCTTAATAAATGTCATGTCTCAGTAGTATTCATAACAACAAGAGTTACTTTTGCAGTAAAATCAATTCGAGTATATGTATAAATTGTGTTCACATTAGACTTCCCAAGACTTAGAACAGGGATGACCAATAAAGCTGTCTGTGATGTTGTAGCTCTTTTCTTTTTATGTTGTCCTACTCAGTACATGTACTGCATCTTACTACTAAGCTTTTAAAATATGGCTAGTGCAACTGAGAAAAGTCCATTTTCACTTTATTTAATTTAAACAGCTATGCATGCCAGGTCACTACTATATTAGAAAGTGGAGATTTAGTCATAGACTCATAACAGATTTTACTTACAACAGACTTTGACTAAAGCCTTCATCCTACCCTGCCTTAATCATTTTACAGATGTGAGCATGGAAGCTCAGAGAGGGAAACCGACTTGTCTAGGGTCACATAGAAAATGACAGACCTAGTACTACAGCCCATTCCAGTTCCTAAGGAAAAACTCTATTTTCCTGTTCTAGTTCACTTTCTGTTGCTGTGATAAATCCTAGGACCAAAAGCAACTTCGGGGGAAGACAGGGTTTACTTGGCAAAACCAAGCACTTCTGAGAAGAGTTGTCCTATGCCCCTCTGGTTACAGAGGCTACAGCCCATTATTGATGAAAGCCATGACAGGTGCCCATAGCAGCAGCTTGGAGCAGAAACCATGGAGCAATGCTCCTTACTGGCTTATTTCCAGGATCATGTTCAGCTACTTCTCTCACACAGCCCTGGCCCACTAGCCTAAGGATGGTGCCACTCGCAGTGGACCAGACCCTCCTGTATCAATTAGCAGTCAAGAAAAAGGCCCCCAGACAAATCCACAGGCTAATCTGATGGAGACAATTCTTTAGTTGAGGTTCCCTCCTCCCAGGTGTGTCAAGTTGACAACCAAGATTATCCATCACTATCCTAAGGTCCAACTGGATTATCGTTTCCACTTTAGAGAGTGCTGGTTGCACTGGATATCATGAGCTCTTATGTCTGCCCAGCCATCTCCCCTGAGCCTTCCAGCTATATTTCTGCTCTGTTGACACCTGGTATCAACACATGCTTTCCCTGGTAGATCTTGAGTCATTTATAATCTCTGACAGACATTTACTCCCTAGTTTTGACAATGGGAACATAATGTGTCCTAGCTGCTCATTTACTACAAAATGCCCAGCATCATTTTCATAGCTAGTTCCTTTCATTGTTGTTTTCTTGAATGTTAAACTTGTGCCAACAAAAATAGAGATCGTCTTATAATATTTAGTAAACACAAAACCAAATACTTCATTGTTAGAAAGTGGAGTTGTGAAAACTTTTAGCAGTGTCATTGGTTAAGAAAGGATGATTAGGGAGATCTTGGGTGCTGGTCAAGAAGGAAATGCAAGAAGCCAGTCTCTCCACCTAGACAATAACCTCACTGGCAGAACATGCCTAATCTAACTCTTTTCCAACTCTGGAGTCTATTAGAAGGATTGCAAGTCCCAGGAATAGGATTGGATGGAATAGTGGTGAATTCCAGTTAATGCCAGTTTAGCTGCTGAGGAGCAGCTTCCCAAAAGCACCTGGTAGGAGTCACAAAGAACAAAATAGACCCATCTTCCAAAAATCAGGGGTTAATGTTCTGATTGTTAATTCCTCCTTCTGATCTTGTGGTATAGATACATTGGAGGGCAGCCATAATTGTTGTTTCTCCTCGGTGTTTCAAGTCTCTCTCACATTGCTAAAGCAACTTCCAGGGAATCTAAAGGAAGCAGCTTTTTCATTTTCCCTTCATCCTTTTTAATTTTTTCTTCTTTTCCTCTTTTGGGAGACAAACATTTAAAGTCCAGATTCAAAAGCAACCACATATATGAGACATTTGGAAAATCAGAGCTCATGACCAGGAAAAGACACAGACCCCAGGAGAATTTCTTTACATCTCAGGCTGATAACCAGCACAGCAAAAACCTGCCTAATCAAAAATCAAAAACGAATCTTAACAAACCATGGAGAAAAAAGAATATGCTTTCCAGACTTGCTACATGATTAGATTCAAATGTCTAATTTTCAACTAAAGAAAATTTGCAAGATGTGCAAATAAATGGGAAAATATGACCCATTGAAAGGAAGAAGTAAACCCAACTGCCCATGTGAAAAAAAACCTAATTGAGATTCTGCTAGACAAAACCTTTAAAACAGTCAACAGAAATACAAAGAACTCAAAGAACTCAACAGAAATACAGAGAAGTTCAAGGTAAAAAACTATAAACAAAATGGAGCTATCAACAAATAGCTAGAAAGCGAGAAAGAGATCAGAGGCCAGAAAAACACAAAAATACTGGAGCTGAAAAGTCCAATAACTGAAACAAAAAATTCACTAGAATGATTTAAAGCCATACTGAGGCAGGCTGGAGAAAGAATCGGTGATTTTGAAGATAAAACAATAGAAATTATTTGACCTGAAAAGAGGATACTTTATCAAAGAAAAGTGAACACAGTATGAAAGCTCTGTGTCTGCTAGTCCAGCATACACATTACGGAAGTCTCAGAAGGAAATGAGAAGGTTCCGAGTGAAGGAAATCTAACGTGAAAGACCATGTATCATATAATTCTATCTCTATGAGATATCTAGAGTAGGTGAACCCACAGAGACAGAAAGCCAATCTGTCTGCCAGGTAATAGGTGAGGCGAGGAATGGGAGTGGTTGCATAGTGGTTTCAGAGTTTCTGTTTGGAGTGATGGAAAAGTTTCAGAAATAGTGGGGATGGTTGAATACATCACGAATGCAATTAATGTCTCTGAGTTATAGCTGTAAATGGTGAGTGACAAATTTTGTGTTTTTATTTGTTTATTTATTTATTTATTCATTCATTGCGTCCGAATATGTATTAGGTACCTTTCCACAGGAATGAAAAGTAGGGGAGGAGTACAGAAAGAAAGAAAAGGGGAAGGGAAAAGGAAAGGGAAGGAACGGTTGGAAGCAAACAATCTGTAACATCCCATGTAGTGATTTAGTGATGGCACTGTTGTGACACCTGATCTACATGTAGCAATTTCCTTTTATGAGGAGAAATCCCAACCTTTTGTTGTAAAAGAATCTAGTTGTAAAATGGCACATGGTGTCAGAGAGTCTTAGTGGCTGCTGCAGATTTTCTACCTCATTCTCTTCCTGAGACACTGATGTGAATGGAGAAGCAAGGATCTACAGATGGGGGGGGGCAGTCAACACTTCATTCTTAGTACAAAGAGTACTCTTCTGTGACATCAAAGAAGTCTTTAAGTTTGCTCTCCTGAACACTTCCCTGTGTGTCCTGTAGGACACACATGGAGGACAGCACTGACACTCTAGAACTTGATCATTACTTGGATGTAGTCACATCAGTCATTCTGTTACACAGTCTTCTTCTGCTCACAGAATACTCTAGCAGACCCTGCTTTCAAGCTGCTGCAGTTCGCTAACTCTTATTAACTAAATCTTGTTCTTCAGGTCTTCTACAAACATTACTCCCTCAGATAAGTGTTTCCTGACACAGCTGTTAAAAAACAGGCCATCTATCCTACACACACACACACACACACACGCACACACACACACACGCAACCCACACATATCACATATACATTATGTTCTTTTTTTGTTTTCCTTATGATTCTTATTAGTGTTTACAGATACTTTCTATGCTCTGTGCTTAGTATTTATCTCTTCTTTAAGACTATTAATTCTTTGATATTAGAGACTGAAGTTATTTCATTGTCTATTGTGTTCCTGAGGTCCAGGTCTGTCTAGGTGCTTAGTGAGAGCTTTGTAAATGCCTATTGAATGAAAACATAAATAAATAAAAGGAAAACTTTATTATTGGGTAAGGACTAGCTGCTTTAGCAACTAAAAAATACATTTTGTTGAATTAAATGAATGAATTATACTTCCTTCTGAGAAACTTTGGGCTAGTTTAAAGGAGAGTCTTATGGTAGGCTTGGCTATAACTCTTAGGATACAGAAAAATAGAATACAGCAAACTTATTGTGAATTTGTAATTCCCTGTGAATGTGGCTGTAAGGAAAATCCAATTCTGAACATTTGGGCAAAGTAAGTTTTACTCATCCCACATTTTATAAGCCTAGAAGACAAGACAGTTTACCTCAATGATCTATTTCATTTTGGATAGGTAGACACTGTCTTGTGTTTAGAAAAACAATTAATCAACCTTGCTTTGTGTAAAAGAAAAACTTTTTGGGACTGAGAAATGATTCCTTATTTACTGTCTCCATATGTTTTCTGTGCAGGGGGTCTCAGATGAGCCTTTGCTGAACCAGATGATGGGCATAGAGACACATTAGAGGAGGGTTGTAGGGGGAGCTCTGGGTGCAGGGGACTGGAGCTACTGAGGGTTTCTGGAAACTGTCTGGGAAAATGGAAGCTATATGGTGGGATATTCCTTTGCAAGAAGGGGAAGAAATATTAAGGGGTATTTGTATTAATGTGCTCTATTATAAGTAATAATAACTTTCTCCTGCTTCCTGATCCCCATCTTCCACCATGAAATCTTTGGTTAAATTCCTAATGCTTTGATTAGTAGCATTGGATGGTGCTAGGATCTGAAGGACCAGCTATGAGACTAATGAGCAAAAGCAGCTGTGTTAGAAATATGCAGAACAATCAAAAGTAGGCATAAAGCATGGTCATGAGATATGACAGTCCCATCACTTCCACTGTATTCTTTCTCAATCTCAGTTATGTCTAATTATAACAAAAGTATCAGACTAACCCGCACTGGGGGTCCCAGGGAGCTAACTAATATCTCAAGTCTGTCAAGGTGACTAAAACAAGTAAGACCCCAAAACTATTACAAACCAAAGGAGACTGATAAGGCATGGCAGCTGAATAGCATATGGTGCCTAGATTTAATACTGGAATAGAAAGAGGACATTAAGCCCGAGATAGGTGTGGTGGCACACGCCTTTGATCCCAGCACTCTGGGAGGCAGAGGCAGGCGGATCTCTGTGAGTTCAAGGCCAGCCTGGTCTATATAGTGTGTTCCAGACCAGCTGCAGCTATAAGGAGACCCTGTCTCAAAAAACAGCAAGAAAGAAAGAAAGAAAGAAAGAAAGAAAGAAAGAAAGAAAGAAAGAAAGAAAGAAAGAAAGAAAGAAAGAAAGAAAGAAAGAGAGAAATAAAAGAAAGTGAAAGAAAGGAAGAAAGAAAAAAAAAGAGGACATTAATGGAAAAACAGACAAAATCCAAATAAAATCTAGAATTCAGTTGACAGAAATATACTGATATTGAAATGATGGTTGTTAACATGGGAGATACTAGTAAAGGGTGGATGGCAATTCTGTATTATTACTACAATGTTTCTATAAATCTAAAATCATTCCAAAAGAAATAGATAACTTAATGGTAACACCTCAAAACCTAGTTTGGCTCCTTGTTAAGCTAGTAGGGGAAGTAAATACAATAGGGAGAATTTATTTAAACAATTCCAGCTGACCAGGAAGTAGAAGAAGGGGAATACCAGTGCTCAACTCATCTCTTTTTCCCCTTTGCGTTCTGTCCAGGACCCAGCCATGAAAAAGTGTCACTTACTTTTAGGGTGGGTCTTTTCCTCTCAGTTAACTCTCTCCGCAAATACCTTCACAAACACACCCAAAGGTGTGTCTCATTAATGCTGTTTGTGTTTCTTAATCCAATCAAGCTGATAATCACAATTAACCATCATAGGAAAAGAGCTAAGAGTACAGACGCAATGCCAGATATGACAATAAGAAAGAGTGGAGATTTATAACTAATATGCGGAGGGAGGGAACCAGTGGGCAGAAAATCATGGAGAGGAGACATCAAGACTAGGAAGATTCCTGCCAAATCACTTTAACAGGATTTTCCTTCAAGGCTGGCCAAGGATTTACAGAGCAAAGGTGAGGGATGAGGACGATGATCAGCTGTGCAGGGAGGATTTTCACTAATCTGACATGGCAGGATTCTTGCTAAGACTGGGCCAGACAGGACAAAGACAGGACAAAGGCCAAAAGGAAGGTGTATTTGAGAAGACACCTCAGAAGAGCCCGACTGACTTGAAGGAGGAGAGAATCTGTGCCACCATCAGCCATAATGTCATCTGATTGCAATCTGGGTGGCGCCTGCAGCCTAGAAGTTTGATTCCTAGCCGAGTGATTTAGTTGCATCCATTGGTATGGTGCAGCCTGGGAACAGATACCCCTTGTGATTTCATGTCCAGCATTGGATCCTGGCCTTGACATTACTAGCATTGGCCAATTTCCTCTCAAATTGATTGGCATGTGAGTCTGAAGACAGTGAGTTTTTACAATTTGGTATGTGATTTTGCTGATAACTTGGTACCTAGAATCCACCAGGCAGTTCTTTCTCACAACCAAAGGCCTTGAAATGATCTTTCCAGCCAAATATGGTTATACAGATGGAAGAACTTTACAAACATGAGTTCCATGAACCTGACAGTATAGGTCAAGAAGATCAACAATAATAGGACTTTGGCACATCCATTTGGGTTAACATACCCGGGTGCAGAGTGCTAACCAAAGCTGATAAGCCTAGTCTCTGCTTTGCACTACTGTTTGTGGCAGAACAGCATGTTTGATTGTCATTTGGGTAATTCTTGAAGTGATGTCTTCCACGCAAAGCCAAGTCACGAAATGAAGGCAGCCACGCAACTTCAGAAAAAAACTCTTCTGGAATTTGGCCATATACTGACCTAAAATTATCTGCATGAGAGAGGCCCATTTCTCCTAGCATTGGCTATGGAGACACCTTAACATTCTGTCTGCAGGGAGACAGATTGTATCTTGGGAAGCACTAATTCAGAGGCCTTGTTGGGGGATGGCCAGCAGAAGTTGACATTGGCACAGAAGCCAAGCTGTTGAAAACCCAGGTTCAAAGTTTTCTGGAGTTTTTTAAAAAGGTCTAAGTTCCAAAAAAAATTTCATAGGTTAACACATTCTGACTCACCCAACTCCATAAATATTCTGAAGGCACATGAAGAAAGGTCTTAAAATCCAACCAAATACATGACTACCTGTAAGGCCTTCTTGTTCTGCAGTTGTTTAAATTGTGGCTTTTCCCTGGACATATTTTAATATATGGAGAAGGGGAAACAGTGGCTGTAATGCAACTATTATTCATGAGTAACACACAGACAGATTTTCAGCCAGCATCCAATGCTTAGTTAAGGTTGGTTACTTAACATCAATGAAGCATCACACAGAGAATTCTGTTGTCTTGGAAAAGGCTGTCCAGAAAACATACATGTTTCACTATTTCTGAAGTGTTACAGGTTTTATCCCTCCTTTCCTTTTCCTACTAACAAAACTTTTTCATTTTAACACCGTCTTTTAGCCAACATTCAAAATAAAATTAATGTATGCCTATGACTTCACTCCTTCTCAACAGTTTATGATATTTAAGAGCAAGCCAACCATAATTTATTTATAGGGTCTGATCTTGTTTCTGTTTCTCTATTTTGTCTCCTGAAAAGCAGAGGGAAGGAGTTCTAAATATATCAAAGAAATTAGGCATTGAACTTTACTTTCCCCCAACTGCTGCAAATAAAATTAAAGCATTTGTCTCAAGACAAAATTAAGAGAAAAGAACATTGTATCATTTGAAAATCAGATTACAAAAACATCAAGTCTAGATAATTATGTTTGTACAGGTCAGGAAATAAGGAAGTTGATTTATTCTGGTTTTGAGCCCTACCTTTATGTGGATGCTATATTCTATAATAAGACCTTTCCCTTCCTGAATTCTATACCATCTTAACTTCAAATAAGATTTTAAAATTTTGCATGCTTCATCTTGATTATCTGTTACTATGCGCAGGAGAAGGAAAGGGCAAAGAAAATAACACTGGAGCTCTCATTAATTGAAAAAGAAATTAAATCTGCAATCAGCTTTGATCCCCTGACATGGTCCTGTTGATTTCAGAGAAAAGGCAATTTGGGCTCCATTGTACATTGTGTATTCTTTTGCCAGTTATCATCCTATCCATCCATCCACCCATCCATCCATCCCTCCATCCATCCATCCGTCCGTCCCTGAGAAGTAACTTTTCCTTTTGATCATTTGCTTCTGTTTCCCCTTACTCAAAAGCAGCAAAATACATGATATAATGTCTTCAGATAGAATTCATCAAAGCCTTAGTTTGAGAAGCTTAGTTTGAGTTGAATCCTTGATATACAGACAGAGCTGTAGGCTCTTTGGTTTCCAGTCATTCTGAGAATAGTGGTACTTTCCCATATTGAAGAAATGCTCTGAGAGACAATACTAAATAATGGGCTATTGACAGTGCTTCACGTTCAAACACAGGAATAGCTTTCCTGACAGAGAATACAGCAAACTGGACTGAACAGAGGCTGGAGGAAGCCAGGTTTTCTGTTAGCCCCTCCTTTCTGGTGGCTACCAGCAAGGTGGCCACAGCAACACCTAGGGCTTCTCCTGATGCTGAGAGGAGGATGGGGAATAACTACTGAGGTCATATTGCTGCTCTTCTAGGTTCCAGAAATTTCCTGGTTCACAGGCCCCTGGCAGTTAGTCATATTAGAGGACCCAAGCCCCCCTCCTGGTTGTGGTTGGTAGTATGTTAAAAATGTTATTTTGCCGGGTGTTTTGGCATGTACACCTTTAATCCCAACCCTCAGGAGGCAGAGGCAGGGGAATCACTGTGACATCAAGGCCAGCCTGATCCACATAGTGACTTCTAGGCTGGCTGGGACTAGGGACACCCTGTCAAAAAAAAAATGTTGTTACTTTTACTACTGTTATAACCAAAAATTCGACAGAAACAGCTCAAATGAAGAAAAATTTATTTTGGTTCATGATTTCAGAGGGTTCAGTCCATGGGATGCTTGGTCCCATGAGCTTGGCAGCAGGAACATGTGGCAGGGGCTAGCTGTTAACCTCATAGCAGATAGGAAGCAGAGAGAATAAACACAGAAATGGGCCACAATGGCCTCAAGGACACACCCCTAGTGACCCACTTCCTCTAAGTAGCCTATCTCCTACGTTTCAGTATTTCCCAATAAAATACTATCATGCTATAAACCCATCAATGCATAGCCCATTCATTAGATCAGAACCCCAATGATCTAATCCTCTCTAGAATCACCATCACAGACACCCCACCCAGAAATGTACTGCTTTAATCTTATAGTCATTTCTCAATTCAACCAAGCTGACAACTCAACTTAACTATCAGAGGGAGTTTAAAGAGAGTTTGCAGACCTGTACAGACTTTGGCACCTAAGCCAGGGCTCCAATGCCAGAGTGCAGTGCAGTATTCAGAATGTTGAATAGCCCAACATGCAGAAAAGCAAACTCTGGACTGAATGAGGTTGAACTCCCATTTTATCTAGCATGGGATGTGTGTCTTTCCTCCCAGACTTACACATAGGCCCTGGGCAGCCAGAGGAAGGCTGCCCATCATGGGCACTTTAATTGTTGTGATCCCATTGCATCACAACAATTAAAGTGCCCATCTGGCTGAGAAAACAACCGGGGTCTCCAGAGGAATGAGGTGTTTTCAAAGCACCTGGTCTGAAGGCACAGCTCTGAGACTGGTCCCTTCCTAGGGCAGGGAAAGCAAAGGCAGTGGAGGTCAACAGATCAAGTATGGTATGATAGAACTGAATCCCTTCTGGAAAAGCAGATGCCTTTGTTCCTCTCCCAGTGCCCGTGCCTTCATAGGGCCTTCTCTTTCAGGTTCTCCTCAACCTGTCTCAGCCGCCAGCCCACAGACAACAGTAAAGTGCCATGCCCAGGGAACTTTGTTTCCCACTGTTTTCAAGATAGTAGAAATTGATAGTGCACTGCACTTTCATCTTGAGCTCTGTCATCTGAGCTCCTGGGCCTCTTCCCAAGAGCCAGAGGAGGTAGGCCACACCCTTAGCTGTTGCCTAAGTCATTGGCTCCTTGGGAAAATCAAGACATTTCACAGCCAGGTGTCCAACTTGGTGCAGGGACAATGGTTGCAATGTGTCTGTTTGTGTATTTCTGTCACAGAGTAGAGTTTTAGAGCTCTAAGTTAAAGGACACTTTTCTCCATATGTAGAGACCACGCCTTCCCAATCTAAACTGAAAAGTGACAACCATGAACAGAAGGTAACAGAACCTGGTGTTTCTGGGGCCCCAGCTATCCTAGACATTCCAGATCATTCTTTTCCAAGCCCAGCTTGTGCCTAGATGCCACCTGGAGATAGAGTTACTGCAGAGGAGCCATCCTGTGGCTCTGTCTCTCTTCTCAAGTCTGAGGAGCTTCTGGACCACCTGGGGTAGACATGATCACAAGTCAGTCACCGGGGCAGTTGGATCCAGGCATGGCAAACTCCAGCCTTCTAAGCAGGGCATAGGGGGTATGGAGGAATTTCAATGTTCTACCTGAGCAAGAAAGAAAAAGGAAGGAAGAAAAAGCCAGACCAGAGAAAAGAAAATTGTTCTCACCCTTGTCCCTGATTCCAATAAGTCTAGATCTAGGATGACATAAAATCCAACAATGATGGAGCTATTCAACTGCCTGGCAGGTGGATTACCTACTTTGCAGATTCATAGTCCATCTCAATCTAGAGACGCTGTTTTCTCCACTGGCAGATGTCTAGCCAGTCTGCTTCCAACCTGCTGCGTTTATTTGGGGCAGCAATTGAATTTCTATGCTATCATACACAAAACCTAATCAGGAGGCAAATGTTCTGCCAACTAATTTACATCTATTTTCTAGAGCCAAAGATAAACCCCTTGGAGTGAGACCCCACATGCAGCCATAGGAGCCAGAACACAGGAATCAGGGGGCTGTTCCTGAGCCCGAATTCTGCTCCTAAGCTTTGGCACAGTGACTTTGAGTAAGTCATCCAGCCTCTGCACTTGAGGTTTTGCATCCACAATGATAGAGGGATTCAGAGACTTAGAAGGGACATTTTGGAGCAAGTTGCCTACTACAGTTTATCACTTCTAAATGATCTTTTTAAAAATCTTTTTTTAAATCTTTGTTTTCCCATTCACCACATCTGAAAGATGTAGTTCAGTTAGTAGCACATCATGATTTATGAGCAGCATTATACCACTCTTCTTAATAGCACATAAAGTAGAGGTGCATCTGATATCAGCATTTTCTAGACTTGGTTCCTGGGCTGAGACTGCTGGTCCGAAAACAGCTTGAACTAGGCTAGTTCTTGAGTCTCCTTCATCTCTGTGGTTCTGAAGTCTACCTTTTGGAATTTCCCATCTTCTTTCACTGTATAAATGAGGAACTGGCTTTACCTTCAAGCAGCCTTGCTTCTAAACCTAATCTCCTCACCTAGACAAGAGTCTTCTTTACAGGAGAAAATCCTCCAGGTTTTTGAGAAGCCAGTTGTGCTTCTGGAGCACAGCTCTGATGGCTTGCTCCTGCCCCTCCCAGAGACACACGATGTCTTTTACAGCCACCAGTACAATGATTTTATGTCACAAAAACCTTTTTATTCCCATAGAGTGCTTTGAGGTCACTGGTAGTAAAGGCTTGCCTGGGGCCATGGAATGAGTGCCCTGTCACCAAGCAGAGAAACAACACGAATTCCTGAGTCATGGCTGGTGGACCAGCGCTGCCTGAATCACACTGTGCACTGCCAGAGATGGATAAAACCATCACCCAAGCATCTGCAGACCTTGCTCTGCCATTGTGGATCCCTGCTTTTTTATATTAAACATTGGATATATTTAATTTTACTTTTTACAATGTAAAAAATATCTGTGACAACCTGTTCCCGTCAACCATATTCATTTGATTTAGAAAAGTCTGTGTATTGCCTTCAGAATTCCTCCATTTAGCATTGAGTTGAAGATTTACATGTTTCATAGCAACAAAGTAACTTTAGGAAGAAGCATAAATCTAAGTTTAAAAGTTTCCAAACTCTTTGCCTTTTTAAACATCCACAGATGAACCTGAATGCTCTCAAAAGATCCAACATTAAAAGCAGTTCTTCGGTGGCTGCATGTAAGCTCTGACGTTCTGTTGTAAAAAGCGTCTGAGAATCCAGTTATCTGTGAGAGACTTGTCATTTACCTTAACATCATTGTGAACAGTCTTCTGGTTAATACACAAAGTAGAACTCTACCACTTTTTCCTCTATCTGCATAGACCTAAGAAAGCAGCATACCCTCCATCTAAGGAGTAACTAACTACATGCTCTGGATTCTTTTATTTGAAATGTTAAGTCCTTGACAATGTAATCTAGATGGTTCCCTCCTAGATCCAGAAAGTGAGGCAATATGAAAAGTGATGATTTGGGGACAGGAGGCTTGAGGAGAGCTGGAAGCTGGTACAGTGTGCTACAGGGTTGTGTTTCAATCAATTGACAGTTGAAACCACTGACTCTGCAATGCGCTCACTTGTCATAGGAGCTTTAGTTCTTGAGACATCATTTTCCTAACCAGACCATCATACCTTTTATGTGACATTTCCTGGAGAGATGCAATGTTGACTCACCCCCAGAGAGGACATCAACAACAGACCAAAGAACTACTCCCTCGAAGTCTAACTTGATGAGCCAATGAGTTTTTTAAGGCAGTATGGGTGGGGGTTATTTACCAGATGCATGGGGTGACTCAAGGGCAGCTACATCACTGGAAAATTCAGCACAGCCTGGCAGACAATTCCTCAAAGCTACCTCCCTGTAGCTCCTTGCATGACGTATAGGCAGCTGGGCAGGTAACACAGTCTCCTCCCCTCAGCAATTGTTAACTGCTTATATAACCTTGGAGAGGAGCCTGGTCAAGGGTGGAAATTTTGAGAACTTCCTGAGACTTGTAGTTTGTTTACTTCCTGTACATTGTAAATTTCTTTTACTTCCTCAGTCTTAAAGAGCCTCTCTGTAGGAAGGAATGCTTCAATTTGGAAGGAATTTCTGTACAACACTGCACAGTGTTATTCTGAAGATTAATCAGAACAATGTAAGAATGTACTTGCTGCAATTCCATCCAGCTTTTAGGTGGTTATTCCCATCTTCACTCTGCTTTTAGGAACCACATTTAATGTTGTTGTTGGTTTGAATTTTGATGTTTGTTTTTGTTTTTCAATCAACAAACTGTAAAATCTGGATGGCTTCACAGATACATATTGCATGGATCATAAACTTGAAATTAAAAAAATTAATGAAACCTTCCATCTAAGCAATGCTGGAAAACGTGGAAGGGAGTCACATTCAAATAAATGTGAATAGACTTTCAAAGTGTTTAAAAGACTAAACAACCTCAGCATATAAAATATTTTTATTTCTTCCATAAAAATTTCAGCATCTTGAGAATAACCAAGGACACCTCCAACATACATACATACACACACACACACACCACAAAAATAAGAACATTTAGAGAAAAACAAAACACCCCCCCCACACATACACACACACACACACACACACACACACACACACACACACACACACACACACCAGGATTGATAGAGCACAGCCTAGAGACAGACCTGAGGACAATCTGTCTTCTGGAGTCTGATGGAAAGTCAGGCCCCTCATCTGCATCAGGGCCCTGGAAGGGAGTCCAAGATGGGAGCAGAATGCCCTGCCCGGAAGAATCTGGGCAACCTACATCTTCCTCTAGCCTCCTTGCAGTAGCATAGACATCAAGGTGGCTGTGAAGCAGCCTGTTGGAAATCAAGGATAAGAAATTCATACTGTTTATACCATGCAGAATCTGGGCATCCAGTTTTGACAGTTGCAGACCCTGTTTGATACACTAAATTCTGATATATCCATTTTTGTAAATGCATTTTTAGCCTAGCTTTGATGTTAAGTGCTAGATACAGCCAGACAACGGGGTTGATGAGGACTTCGCATTTACCAATCATGCCAGATCATGACTTTTATCCTGAAAAACAAAACAAAAATAAAAACATACATACTCAGAAGTAGTTTAGGGGCCTCTGTTTCCTTAATCAATTTTGTGAGTTGTAGGGGAGCTGGATGACATCAGGGTGACTACCAAGGAGGGAGAATTCCTTACCAGGCTTCTGAATTTCCCAGGAACGTTTAAAAAATATATTTTATTTAGTATTTTTGTCCTATGTATATAAGTGTTTTGCCTGATAGGTGTAAGTGCCCTGTGTATTCAGTGCCCTGAAGAGGCCAGAAGAGAGTGTCATATCTCCAGGAACTGGGATTAAGGATGGTTGTTAACCACCATATGGGTGCTGGGAATTGAACCCAGGTCTTCTGGAAGAACAGCAAGTGTTTTTAACTGCTGAGCCATCTCTCCAGCCCCTTTCCCAGGAACTTAA
The DNA here is from genome assembly GCF_000622305.1 of Nannospalax galili. Taxonomy (NCBI): domain Eukaryota; kingdom Metazoa; phylum Chordata; class Mammalia; order Rodentia; family Spalacidae; genus Nannospalax; species Nannospalax galili. The sequence continues at coordinate 1,830,885 of NW_008347125.1, forward strand.
AAGGAATCGGCATTCTAGAGAAATCTGTAAAAGACCTGCACTGAATCCCCTTTAATTCCATCAATAAATTGGTAGCTCAGCAAGCTCTGTCTAGTCATATAATCAGACATCACAATGGCTCAGTTATCACTATGGTTATCAATTCACTTTCCATTTCTAAGTTACAACACATATAGTCATTATTTATAGACCAGGAGACAAATCAGGCAAGGAATATTTTAAAGTTGCAACTTCCTTTTCGTACCCAAAGATCATCACTGACCAACTCTACATCTTGAGTATATTTTCGAACAAAGTCATTGACTCCCAAGTATCTGAAGGTGTGCTACCACTGGAGACTGTGAGCTTGTCCCAGAGGCCATCGCCGTGCATTTACAAGGTGACTTCAGAAACTGTTCCCTTTAAGAACATTTTTAAAGAAGTTGGGTTCAACTTTAAAAGAAAAAGTACTAAGGCAATTTCTCCAAAGATATGTCTGAATTAAGGTGCCAGTATTCAAAGACACATACAGTTTAGTTCTAATTTGTTTTATGCGGAAAATCATTCTCACCCAGTGTGTCATTCAGCTCACTATTCAGAGGATCTGCTGGGTGGCCTGTGATGCACGCTTGTTGGTCTCCTTCACCTTATCCTACTCTTCCATTAACACTGTAACAGGAAAAAAATCATTCTCCAACTGCCTGACCTCAGCACAGACACCATCAAATAATACTCCAGGAATCAGACAGTATCAAGTGTCTATAAATAACAACTCCGAATCTTATCCTAAGTCCCAGGGACACTACAGAAACCGACTCTAGTTCAGGACCAAGACAGGGCTCACCAGATCTATCTAAATCCAGTCTTTCCTTCACACATTGTGAGATCCATTGCAGATCTCAGGACTTAGTAGACGGCTATGGTTTGGGTCACAGAATATGACCTGAGAAAAGGGTTTTTGAAAAACAAGATATTTATCCTCTGGTGGAAAAAAATATTTTTTTTTAAATCATACAACATTTTTTAGGGAAACCTTTGAAATATATACTTTCTTGCCTCAGGAAACTGATTATCGTACTTGGATCTCTAGACTCGAGGGCACCATTGCAAAGTTTCATTGACGTAGTCATGTCATGGACAGTTGGACAGCACTCATTAATCTCTCCCCTGCCCTGAAAGTTGGCTCTGTTGGGCCTGAGTTACATCACCTCTGTCACTGTCGCTGGCCTCTCTTGAGCTCCTGCCACCCATGAGTCTTCCGTTTAGTTACTTCTTTCCCTCACCACTTTCCCTTTTTTCCTGGGGAGTTGGCCCCTTTTCCCCACAGCCCATGCCCAGGCACTCAGGTGTTAGTTCCCTCTTGCTTTCCTTATCCTTCATCCCCTTCACTTTCCAGTCAAGCAATCCACCAAGACCTCTCGTCACGCTTATTTGTGTCGCCGTGGCATTTTGTCTTCTCAGCTGTTGCTGTTCATCTTTCTTCTCGTAGGCTGCCTGGAACATTGGGAGCTAACCACTCAGAATGACTTACTCATATCTCTTGTCTTGTGATGAGGAACCGGCAGGCACCTGGGATTTGTGAAGGTGGCTGTGTGCCCTTTGAATTCTGCCAACAAAAACACTCTAGTTGAAAATAATAGCCTCAAAATTGAACACTTCCCGGTATTAGGTACCAAAGCTGTATTATTAAACATAACTTAATGACCTGAAGCAAGTATAACCATTTTTCCATGCATTGGTATACTTGCACATCACATTGGAGTGAATGGGTGGAGGTGGATGAGGCTAACCGGTTGCCACCCAAAAGTCTAGGGGTTCAGTATCTGCACTCATACCTGAAACCTATTCTTGACAGTGTTGGGAGCCCTGACATAAAAAGTTGTCCTGTTCCCAAAGACGTAGAACTCACTTGTTAGGATAGGATTATGTATGGGTAGTATTAAGTATGTGCCAGAAAGTTCTCCATTACTTGGGAACATTATTTGGAGTACCTACAGGGTTCTTTAGGATTAAAAATTGATAAAATATAAAAATCTAATCTTCTGAATTTTCATTAATGTAGCTTATACTGCTTTAAGTTCTTTACATGGATATTAGACCTCATAAAACTTGTTATCAAATCTAGCTCTTAGCTTATTTGTGTTTAGCCTGTTAATAAAATAGATTCTTTGTAGTTTTAAAAGGTACTAGGGAAAAAAATACATCAAGAAAAATACATAGGAGAGATCATATGTGGCCCCAAAGCTTAAAATATTTACTGTCTGGGTCTTTAGAGCAAAAGTTTTCCAACTTCTGACACAGAGTATGGGAAGGTGACAGACCTCCAAAAAAAAAAAAAGACCCAAAGGTACAAATAAGCCAGCAGGAGGCCTGACTCACCACAGCTCCATAGATTGCACCATGGGCAGAGGGCAGAGATATCCCATGGTTCAGAGATAGACTGTTCACATAACACAGCCAGAGGGCATCCTATGGCTGTCCTGCTCCCCTGCCATCAAATTCCTCTTGACTGGAAAGCCAGATGGTAGTCACACAGATGGCTGTGCAGCAGCTGAGGGATGTGGGATCAAGGGTTCTGCACCCTTTGTAGCAGCCATGAGCAGCAAGTCAGGCTCCTCTTCCTGGAATGTGAGTGGCCCTACAGTAATCCCCTTATGTCATTGTGACATGCTTTGTTGGCTGTTACGAGCTACAGAAAAGGCTCAACTTCAGAAAACAGTTTGGCACATCCAACAAAGATGGGCACAGATACTTGGCCCACAACAGACTGACTGCCAACAATGGGTTGTCCTTCTTCTCATCGCAATCCTGGGAAGGAGATACTGCTGCTAGCCTATCTGATGATTAAAGTGACTGAGACTACAAAAGCAAAAGTAACCTACCTGAGGTCAAAGGTATCTTGTCTGAGAGAGAACTCGTATTTGAGCACTGATTTCATCCTTGCCTGTCTAAACGTGAAGCACAAACAACATACAATTATCTCCTGTTGTTCAGCAGGAAGCCAAGAACGATAAGGGTTAGAACAAGGAAACAATCGACTCTTTTTTGCGTCTTTAATACTACTTGAGGGATGGCATTTTCACAATGCATAGGACCTGCAATACATAATAATCCATTTTAAGATTTATGTGTATTTGGATGCAGGCAAAGCCTGACAAAAAGCTTCCCTGTTTTTTATTTTAATGGATTTGGCTAGCTTTTACCTTTCCCAGTTGTTTTGAAAAGTTTCCTTTGCAGTGTGAAAGACAAAACACAGATTTAATTATCTTTTTTTCTAGCTAATGTTCTGCCTAATTATACTAAAAGCATTAATTGTAGATATCATGAACAGCAACTCACAATAAAATATTTCCTCATGATTTAACCAGGTTCATCAATTAAATAAAATCCCAAACATGTTCCCCCAAACCCTTTGCCTCATTCTCTCTACATTTTCACGAACATCTGATTTTATGTGGGTCCTGTAGAAGCAGATGGGAGGTGTGCTCTACTTGTGTGGGAAATTGACAAAAACAGCAGAGGAAGTGGCTGGAAATAGGGATGGGAGCATCCACACATGAAGGTCAAGGGCAGTGCCATTTACAACTCCCTGTGGCCTGGCGTGAAGTGGGCAGGGAAGTTGTAGGTGACTTTGAGTTATGGGTAACTAAAACCTCTAAAACTTTAAGCAAAGGGGGTAAAACTTAGTGAAAAAAATTGGTCTTACTCATATCTATGAACAGAAACAATCAGGACTCTGATGTCAGACTAGGGTTCATGTCACTGTTGTGCCCCTCCCATTCACGCTCACGGTCTCCATTTCCTTGAATATAAATGCTTGGGTTGGTTGAATTCTTTCAGAATTAAATCAGATGCAAACAAAATGCTCTATTTTCTGTTTTTCTCTTTCACGTTTGCTTCATTCTTGCCCATCTGCAAGTTGATTTCCCTTTCTAATTTCTGCACATGAAATTTACTCCCAATTTAAGCATTAATTCTGACAGATTTTCTAGTGCTTCAGTCCCTGGTACATTTCCTTGGAAGAAGAAAGCTAATTGCTTCAGCTTGGGTAAGGTATCTACCTCCAGTTCACCAGCTGCGGTTGGAGAACAGGAGCTCAGTGTCTGCCTATGACCACAGCACCTATTCCTTGTTTTAAGTTTGGGGTATGAGTTTTTAGAAAAGAGACACAGTACTCTCATAACACTTTTGAAAATAAGAGTGTTATAAACATTCATAGACATAAATAAGAGATAGTGAATATTTTAGTTCTCCTAGCTAGAAACACCAGTTATATTAAGGAAAGATGAGGGTAAGTCAGACTCTTTGAAATGGTATTCAACAGGTTCATAAAGTGAAATCACTTGAAAGACTCCCTTTAAAATTTGAGATAACAGGTATACTGGATATTCATTTTCTTATAAGAAATGAAAACACTTGAAATGTTATTTAATACAAGTTAGATCAAGAGGTAAAATGGAGAAGTTGCAAAGTTTGCCACTCTGAATACTTTTTAAGAAACCAAATTTGATAGATTCTGAAGTGGTTTTGTTTGGGAGGATGGTCAATTAGGACAGAATTATTTTCTGATTTGAAAAGGATTAAATTCAAATACAAAAGTCAGTACTTGCTTCTTCTTGAGATACCAAATGATCTCTCTCTTCCTTTTAGTTATTCAAGACGTAAACAGATAGTCAGCACCCTTCCAATTCTTGTTTGATTGTGCTATTACTCCAGAGAAGGATGCACATTTCTGTTCAGTTCTCACTTAGTGTATGTCATGTGAGACTACGGGATAGACCTTGTGAATGAAGTCAGGAGGTGGAGATATGGTTGTTTCCTTGAAGGACCTCATTATAGAAGAGATGGCTGTGTGCACATTGGATGCATTTTTACCCATTGCTGTGATAAATGGCCATGAGCTATTTATATGTATTTACACAACTGTGGGAGAAATGGTCAGGTATACAGTGGGCACATTCAGCTGTGGTTGAGATGGCTACATACACATTTTCATGACTGTGGGAGCGGTGACTGTGTTCTGAGTGGGCACATGTACATGACTGTGATCATGTTCACATTATACATACTTACACAGAAGTAAGAGATGAAATTGTATGTATATATTTACACAACTACGGAAGCTATGACCATGTATACAGTGGACACATTTGCATTACTCTGGAAGAGACAGGCACATACGCAGTGAAAAAATTCATACAACTTTGGGTCAGGTATGCAGTCAACACATTTACACAATGGTGGAATCAATGACTTGGTATGTAAGATGTGAGAGAATTTATTCACTATGTGCCAGAGTTTATTTTACACATAAGCACATGGCTGTTACTTCTGCTTTGGAAAAAAATGACATGAAGGAAACGTGTCATTTCAAGGTCCATGTGCTGTACCTCAAAGTTCAGATTTATGGGTGTAAGCAGACTAAAAGAAAAGCTAAGCAATGTTCAGTTTGATTTGCAATGAGGAATGGAAGCTAAGATTACAAATGCAGACTAATCCAAAGTCACTAAGGAAAGGGTCTTCAGTTCTGGAAGATGGGTTTGAACTTGTTTTGGAGCCAGTTGTGAGGTGCTGAAACTTTTGGAGTCCTATTAGCAGGTTGCCTTTGGGAAAGTCTATATAGAGGGGGAAGAAGTGTTTTCCTATTCTCTCTTACCACTCACTGTAATTCTCATGAGAGTGTGTGGGCATTTCTCCTACCAGCAGCCAAGTAGACCTCAAAAAGATTATCTGGTGGGCACAAGCTGAGTATCCTAATTCCATTCCATTCCATTCCATTCCATTCTGACACTATCTACCTAGAAGAAGCAGTAGCTCCCACAGATATTAAGGGTTCAGTCCCACAAAATCCACTTCTTCAGATACCAGATACAAATGTAAGTTATCACACTTCTGACTAACCAGCTATAAACTGGGGTGTGCACAACCCCACCCCACACCCCACCCCCAGCCTCAGGTTTGGTTAACTTGCTAGCATGGCTCACAAAACTCAGAAACACATTTACTTGTTTATTATGAAGGCTATTATAAAGGATACATAGACAATGGAACAGATGCATAGGGCAGGGTGATTGGGAAGGGGCACAGAGCTTCCCAACCTTCTCTGGGCATACCATCTAGGAATCTCCACTTGTTCGTTCATCAGAGAGTTTCACAAACCATGTCCCTTTGGGCTTTGATGAGGGCTTCATTATCAATTAAGTCTTTGTGAGCATGATCAATTAAGTCTTTGGCTACCGACAATCAACTCAATCAGCTCAGGTTACAGGCTGATAATAAGGCTGAAAGCCCCAACCATCTAGTACCTTTCTGGTGGCCAGCTCCCATTCTGCTATCATCTTGGGTTCATCTCATTCATCTCATTTGCATAAGAAAGATAGCCAAATCACTTTATAGATTTCCAAGGTCTTTGGAGCTGTGTATCAGAAAAGACCAAATATGTATTTCATAATATCACAGAAGGACTCAAGTGGCAATGCTGTGTAGGATGAATTAGTGAAGCGAGAAGAAACAACATCAAGAATGAGGTCTCGTAGCAAGGAGGTGATAATGAGAACATGGAGAAATGGATGCACAGAAGAAACATCAGGGTAGCATTAGAATCCATAGCAAACAAGAGAAGACATTCATGTGAAACTGTTGTGGGGCAGGGCACAAACATGTTGGAACAAGGAGCACATTATAAGAAAATAATAAAAGATCAAGATGTCAAAGATGATTTCTGAGTTTCAGTTTTCTCTGATTGTGACACTGAAAGCACTAATCAAATAGGGACCGTCACTAATGAAAAGAGACCACAGGAGAAATACCAAAGGAAAGACAGATTCTGGATATGCTGGCCTTAAAGTGAGAGCAGAATAGAAATGAAAGTGTTCAGAACATCCATCACAGGATTTCCAACTTAAGCAATCGGGACCCGAGAATCACCACAATGTGTCTTTAAAGGAGAGATTTCCACCTGTGTAATAATAATTTCATTGATACCTTCCTCTACAGAACCAGTTTTTCTAGCTGCAAAGAGTAAGATTTTGCAGCTGTGGTATAAATAAGGATTAGTGAGTTCCTCCAAATGCTGTTGGCTTCCACACAGCACAGATCTGGCCAGAGATGAAATTTAGGTATGCAGGAACAGAATCAGAGACAGCAAATATACTTCAGGCTCTGTCTGTGATTTAAGAGACATGGACTTATGATCACAAGTTGGTACTGGCTGAGTTAGGAAGACACAGAAGATCCTAGCCAAGTGTAGAAGGCCAGGATCAGAAGATAGGGCGTAGATAAAGTAATGACTGCCAGTCAAGCTTAGTGCTGTATTAGGTAATCAGACTAATTTTGCCAATGGCAGAAGTTTTCATCTGAATTCACTGTTGAAATATTTGACATATAAATACCAGTTTGAGGCCTCTGGTATTGTGACTTTGCCACTCAATACTTGAGAAAGACAATAGCTGAGGCCGTCAGATCTGGTGACATTGCAAAGGGAGCTCTGGTTTGTGTTCAAGGAGCTAGTTATGGAGAAGACAGAGACAACAGAAAGACAAAAGGTTGCACTATTTTAGAAGCCGAAGGACCTGACTTCATATCCAACCTTTCTAAAATACCATATAAATAGTAATTATATATAATATATTATACATAGTATATTTATATGTAGTTTTCACATTGTGCTTTATTTAATATAGCTTCTGCCTCCAGAATGGCATAAGGGATATGTGAAATATTATAAGACTGTTACAGGTTATTAAAGCAAATGGGTCAGATTTCTATTTCTGAATATGGCAGAGTAATAGAGATCATATTTAACCGTCTATGTTAAACTACTTTTTAAAATATTTTACTTATTATTTTTATTTTACATGTATGAGTGTTATGCCTGCATGTAGGTAAGTGCGCCCGTGTCATGCAATGTCCACAGAGGACAGAAGAGGCCGTCGGATCCCCTGGAACTGGAGTTATGGACAGTTGTTAACTGCCATGTGGGTGCTGGGATTTGAACCTGGATCTTCTTCAAAAACAACCAGTGCTCTTTAACTGTTGAGCCATCTCTCCAGCCCCTAAACTACTTTTGAAAAAGACAAAATAGCCAAAAAGACAAAATAGCTGGGTGTGGTGGCGCATGCTTTTAATCCCAGCACTCGGGAGGCAGAGGCAGGCGGATCTCTGTGAGTTCAAGGCCAGCCTGGTCTCCATAGTGAATCCAGGCCACTTAGGGCTACAGGGAGACCCTGTCTCAAAAAGACCAAAAAAAGAAAAAAGAAAAAAAAGAAAGACAAAATAAATAAGTGAATGTGGGATGCCAGAGGACCAAAATTCGGTTCTCAGCACTTGGGTCAGGTGACATACAACTGCTCAAAATTCCAGCTATAGGAAATAGAATGCCCTCTACTGGGCATTCTATTCCCACACTCAAACATGCACATACACATACACAGATACATATACACACAAATAATTTAAAGTAAAATAAATCTTTTTAAAAATAAAAACAAATGAATGGTTTTCTGATACTGGCAAATGTGCAGTAATCTCTAAGAGAAGGAAAAGCAAAGTGAATCCTGAAATTGATGGAGCTTGGGCTGTGGAGATGGCCTAGAGGGTAAAGCACTTACTGCACAAGCTTGAGGACCTGCATTTGGATCCCCAGAGCCCATCTAAAGCCTGACTCATCAGTGTAATCCTAGGCTCCTATGGAAAGATAGGCGATGGAGACAGGAAAATCTGCAGAAGCTTGCAGTCCAACTAGCCTGGCATTCACAATGGCACAAAATAAGAGACCCTGAATCAGACAAGGTAGAAAACAAGGACCAACACAGGAGGATGTCCTCTGACCTCTGTACATATGCCATGGCATGCACTCACATGCGCGTGCACGCACACACACACACACACACACCAACCACAGATCATTTTAGATGCTGCAGATTGATACCCAGACAGAAACTCAGGCTCAGCCAAGCAGCATCCCTGAGTTGAATAAGCAGATTTGAGAATTTTAGAGAGGGAAAAGAAACTTCCTGAGACAAAGTATTAGATTTATACCTGTAAAACATTCATTTCAAATCTAAGCTAAGTACTAACAAGCTACGTACTTGTTTGTATAGAGAATTCTTGAAGTTGAAGACAGAATCACCAGAACGGAGTTGACAGATCAATTCATGGCACTCACTCAGGGCTGAAAACAGCTCCTGTTTCCAGGAGGCAGGGGAAAGAAATCTTGCAATATTTGGAGCATTGAGTTGAGTAGTAGAAGGCCCAAATTAATAAAGACTGCTGTGAAGGCTGGAGGGATGACTCAGCAGTTAAAGCACCCACATGGTGGCTAACAACAATCCTAACTCCAGTTCCAGGGGATCCGACACCCTCTTCTGACCTCTGTGGGCATTGCATGACATGGATGCACTTACATACATGCAGGCAATATACTCATACACAAAAAATAAAAACAGTAAATAAAATATTTTTAAAATAAAAAAAAGACTGCTATGGATAAAAATGTTTGCAAATAATTTATCCTTGCTCCAAGACAAGTTCAAAAGAGTTAAAGGAATGCAAACAAATAACCCAATAGCATAGATAACCACAATACCCATCACCTAATCAAAAATTATCAGGCACACAAATAAACAATAAAATAGAAATTGTAATGAGAAGAAAAGTCAGTGCAATAGGGTATGATCCATATAGAGCAGATGGTATAATTAACAGAAAAGAACATTCAAATAACCATGATAAATATACTGATATGTTTAGAAGATAGAGAAAAACCAAAAGCATGCTGGGAACAGATATGGAATGCTTCTAGAGTCAAATCAAGACTTAAAAAAGAAAACTAGGGGCTGGAGAGATTGCTCAGTGGTTAAGAGTACTGGCTGCACTTGTAGAGGACCTGGGTTTGATTCCCAGCACCCATATGGCAGCTAACAACTATCCTTAACTCCGGTTCCAGGGGATCCTATGCCCTCTTCTGACCTCTGCAGGCATTGCACAACACATGTGCAGTTACATACATGCAGCAATACATTCATACACACAAAATTAATAAATAAAATTTTTAAAAACAAAATTATCATGTCTAGTACAATAAGATGCACTAATGGAAGGTAAATATTTCATTTTTTAAAAATCAATTAATTTTAAGACAAAGGTTAGAAATTTCCAAAGTAAAAATAAGGGGAAAAAGGTAATAAACACACAAATAGAGGAGCAGCGAATTTTGGGAAACTTCACTGTTTATGTCCTGAAAAGAAGGAAACAGAAAGAATACTGACAATCTAATGGCTACAGTTTTTCCAAATTTGATACAAAGAAATTTAAAAAAAAATCCAAACCCAAACTAAAGAAACATGAAGAAAGCTTCATCAAGGTACATCTTAATCAAATTAAGATCAATGAAAAAAAAAGATTTTAAAGCACCAAAAAGAAAATGGAGAGAGAGAGAGAGAGAGAGAGAGAGAAACAGAACAAAGACGAACAAAAATCTGAAAGAGTACACCATCAGCTTACAAGCAATGGAAGTTATTTTTAGGCAGAAGGAAAATGATAGCAGTTAGGAAACTAACCCTAAACAAAGGAATGAAGTACCCCAGGAATTGCATTTTTATTTCTGTTTTTTCTTACACAGGGCCTTGCTTTATTGCCCACACTGGCCTTGAGCTCACTATATAGACCAAGCTTGCCTCAAATTCACAATCCTCCTGCCTCTGCCTCTCTGAAATTATAGGTGTATGCACCCAGCCCCAGGAATTATCTTTTTAAAACAAAAATAGCATATAGTGTTGTGAATTTTATAACAAATGTTCAAATAAAACAGTAACAGCCAGCATCTAAATCACTCAAATGACCCCTTGCCCCCATTTCCTTGTTTGGATTCCACCTCTGTGTGCAGGAGTAACCTATAGACTCAGAATAAAGCAGGACTGATAGGATGTCATTTGCCAGATTAGATTATAAAGGACTGACTTCCATCTCACACACACCCCGCCCCCGTTTCTTCTTGCTTGCTAGCACAGTGAAGCAATGTAAATCTATAATATCCTGTGCTGCCCTATAGCAAATAATAGCCTTGGCATGGCCTCTGGTCAAGAACCAGAAGAGCTTGAGGGTCCTCCAAAAGCTCAGCAGGACCAAGTCCTACCAACCACCCTATGAATGAGCTCAGGAACAATTCCTTTCCCAGTTGAGCCAAGAAATGGCTAAAGCTCTGGCTGATCCTTTGTAGTTTTGTGAACGCTCCTAAGAGAGAACTCATCTAGCTGCACCCCAAATCCCTGGTCCACAGAAACTGTGAAATAATGTGTTAGGCTGTTAGGTTTTGGGGTGATTTATCATTCATCAGTGTATAACTGATAAATGATAAACTAAGAGAAAGGAAATGGAAGTTTATATGGGAATAAATATGCAATATTTCCCTCTTATTTTTCACATATCTTTAAGACATACGTACTAAGTACTGAAGGTGACAATGACAATGGATTGTGATTTCAGGTGAATAAAGAAGTGATATGTATGACAGATTTTTATCTGGGATGATGAAAAGTAGACCAATAGTTTTCTGGGAAAAGAGCCAAATGTGAAATGTATGACTACCAAGAAGTATGGGGAAACTGTGGGCAATGATCTGTGCACTGTCTCGATTCTTGATGCTTTCCTGGGAATATACAAATAGCAGTTTTGAGCACGTGTTATTCTGTATCAATTTTATTTTTTAAAAGATAAATAAGGGCTGGGGAGATGACATCAATGCCATCTAAGCATGAGGACTAGAGTTCAATCCCCACAACCCATGTCAAGAAAGCTGGGTCTGGTGCCATGCACTTAAAATCCCAGTGCCGGGGAAGTGGAGACACATGGATCCCCGGGGATCTTTGGCCAACCAGCTTAGCTGAATCAGCAAATCCAAGATTAGTGAAAGACCCTGAATGAACAGTTCCTATGGGATACCCACGGATGGCCTCTGGCCTCTACATACACATTTACCCACACACATGTACACACACACACAAACATGTACAGATGCACATTTTTAAAAAGACAAAAACATAAAGAACAGATACAGAATCTTCTTTATTTGAGATAGGTTTTCACTAGGTATCTTACTCACAATGTAAACCAGGTTGGCCTCAATCTCACAAAGATTCACCTGCCTCTGCCTCCCAGGTGCTGGGATTAAAGGCATGCACTATCAGGCCTGGCCAGATATAGAATCCTAAGGTAAAGTTTGGTGAGAGATGTAATCATTGCAAAAGACTTCCCAGAAATCAAAAGGACCTAGTAGTAGAGTCAGGTTTTTCTGAAGTGGCAGAAGAGGTATGGGGAGGTGCTTAAGGCAGAGAGCAGAGTACTAGCGAGCCAAATAGCAGGAAGTGGTGTGCTGTGTGGAAGGGAAGAATAAGTCAAAGAGAGCAGAGCAAACAGTCTCCTTCCATTTTCAAGGTAATTTCTTCCCAAAAACCCCAATGAGGCAAATTCCTATAAGTCTGAAACATAATTACTTTTCATTTCAAGAGATGTCAGTGCATCTTCCAAACCCAGAATTAAGCTGCCTGCCCTACCACAACACTGATCCTTTTTGAACATATTGTGTTAGTAGACACTGAAGACGCTGGTTATGGGAATTTCTCTACATTATTCTTTAACAAGACTGGATGTATTAGTTTAGATCATTTATGACAATTGCATACCACATACTTAAATCTTTTCACTCCTCAAAAGGATAAATAAATCAATAAAGCAATGCCGATAATGCATAGATTATCACTACTATGAACTTGCAAACCAGAAACACTGGGAATACTACACCACTGGGAGGAAAACCTCAGGAGGCGGCTCGTTTTCTGGTGCTAGATCAATGGCTGCCTGAGGACAGGGCCAGGTGTGCAGGGTGAGATTGCCAAAGGGTGTGGGAAATCTTTTAGGGCTGTTCTGTTCAGTATAGCTAGTTGGGAAATACATACAATTCAAGACAGCTATTGTAGATGTGAATAAAATACATCATAAGCCAAAACAGACATTGTGTGAAACTTACAAATCTAAATTCTTGGCACTCAAAGAGGCATTAATGGGAAGTGAGCTAAAAGAGTAAATAAAACAGGTTAAGGAAAGGGTTCAAGTTTTCAGTTAAGTATTGTGGAGCTTCAAGGGTCTGGAAAAGTAGAGTGAAAGATGCCTTGAAGATTAACCAAGGAGTAGGCAGAGGAAGAATGAGGTGACACTTAAAGCGTCATCTTGGGGTAGCCTTGGGGAAGACAGGATGAGATTGTAGATAAAAGAAATGACAGTACAATCCCAAACACTTTTAATATGAAGAATTAATATGCATTAGGTCCTTCTTCTGTGCCTGGAATTGAACTAAATACTTATGAGTATTAAGTATCATATTTATTATGGAAAGAATACTGTTATTATCCATGTTTCACATTTGGGAAAAAGAGGCACTAAGAGAGTCAGGACCATGCCCGTGATCTCCCCAGTGTTCATCTTGTACAGGCACTGTCATGGTGACCGGGAGTCGAGGCCAAGAGACGTCCCGAGGGTGTCCACTTCTCTCCACCATCACTGCCCCAGCCCAGGACAGTCTTCTCTCTGCAACAGCCTCGAGCTGCTTTTTCCATTTCCAGGGGTGTCACCCAATGATTCCACCTTCCAGTCACATCTCTGTTCTCACCAGAGTGATCTGCAGAAGTATAAAGCTGATCACATTACCCTCATTCAAAGCTCACCCATAATCTGGCTCCTGAGGATATCTCCAGCATTGTCTTACTCTTCCTCATTTCAGTTTTTAGGATCCAGTCATAAGGCATTATACGCTCTCATTTCTAGGGCTTTGATCCTCGTTTAGTTGGAAATGCTGTTTTCCCTCTGTCCACCCTGCTTCATGAGCTAACTTCTGCAAGGTCACTTCTTCATAGAAATCTGCTCTAACCCCTGTACCTGCGTTTGCCACAAGCCCCTTCTACTGTGACTGGAGAGTACCCTGTGCCATCACTAATTACAGCATGTTCTAAAGTCATGCTTAATGAGTGGGTGCTGTACTGAATGCAAAGCTCTGTGAAGGCAGTGACTAGTCATTATTTTATTCCCAACACTTAACATGGTGCATGTACCTCAAAGGGCCTAGATGATGTTTTTCAACTGAAGTGTAAATGAATTTTGGGTGTGACAGAATATAGAAAAGAAATTCAACTTGAGTATCTTTTTTTTTTTTTTTTGTTTAAAAAAAAAATTCAACTTGAGTTTTTTTTTTTTTTTTTTTGTCTGTTTGAGACAGAGTCTCTCTTTAGCCCAGCTGTCCTGAAACTCACTTTGTATACCAGGCTGGCCTTGAACTCACAGAGATCCACCTGCCTCTGCCTCCCGAATGCTGGGATTAAAGGCATGCGCCACCACGCCCGGCTTTCAACTTGAGTATCTTACACCTGCCTGGCACTATTGGCAGAATATAGGGGAATTTAGGAGACTTGTTTTGGAGGTGGTTGTCAGGGAGACATTCAGTTGATGCTGGCCTATTGGATTTGATGATAAAATGCCATTCAATGTCCTGTGTACCACTCAAATGGCAGGACATGGGCTCATGTTAAGATGAGCCTGGGGAGTCAGAGTCGCTCATAGCATTTTAGAGAATTTTCCTCCCATTGCCTTGCTCAGTCATCTTCACATAGACTCATTATTGCCTTATGATAGTGAAACTGGAAGCAGATTAACACCAGGCACATTCCATACATCAAGGAGAAACTAATTTCCTCTGGTCTTTAAGAAAGTTTGCCCATGTCTTATGTACCCTGCTATTTCTCGCTTCAATAGGGAAGCAAACAGTGGGTTTCAGAGATAGGAGCCAAAACTGAAGTGCTCTTGATTCAATTACACAGCAAATAGAAATGTTATTTCTGATCTTGCAAAGAATAATTTTGGCTTTTCTACACATCATTATTTGATAAGGACTTAGTAAAGGGTAGATTTTTCTGGATGAAGATTTGTGAATGCAATTATAGCCTCAGAGCTATATCAAACTAAAGTGCTTCTTCTTCAGCCTGCAAGGACCTGACTAATGATTAGTAAGTGACTTTAGGGTTGGATGGGAATCTGCCATGCTGAAACAGTCTCTGAACCACAGGGCAGGCATGTGGCTAGTCTGGCTAGTAGATAGACCCTGCCAGAGGACCCAAGAGCAGTTGTTCCACAGCCTAAAAAATGACCCACTCATTTCTCTCTAGGTAACCATATGAGGAACTTATGTCTAGTTGGGCCAAAATTTTCTTCCTTTCTGATGAATAGCTTAGAGGTAAAGTGGGGGGAGAGAGGAAAGGGGGAAAGAGGAGAGAGAAAGACAGAGAGAATAATATTTCACTCCACTAAGAAGGACTTTTCTTAGTAATTCCTTATCACAAGAAGACCTGAGGATATATTGGAAGAGGCAGATACATCTGGATCCAAGTCCCAGCTTTGCCTCATGCAGGCTGATTTTGGATGAAAATTTGAACAGGCAGAGAGGTGTAATAACAGGAACAGGGAAGCCCAGATGAGCTGGTTTGAGTATAAACTCCCCAAATGCATTTTGAGATAGAACCCTGGAGACAGCAAAGTATCTAGATTTAAAATGACTTTTTTTTTTGAGACAGGGTATCTCTGTAGACCCAGCAGGCCTGGAACTCGCTATGGAGACCAGGCTCGCCTTGATCTCACAGAGATCTGCCTGTCTCTGCCTCCTGAGTGCTGGGATTAAAGGCATCTGTCACCATGCCTGAATTGGAATCACTTTTTAAATAAAGCCACTCTGCCTCAAATTTCACATGCATTTGGGGTGTCACTCTACAGTCCCAACAATGACAGAGGGAACATGAGACTATTTTAGGAAATAGCTCATAAAATTTAAAATTGGCAGAGTTATTTTTTGAATATTTTTTTAAGCTGCAGCTCTTAGAAATTCTAAGTATATACCAAAAGCAAATTTTTTCTTCCCGTTGAGTTGTCAACAGAGCCAATTTTTATACAGCTTCCAAAATTTTCCTGAAGTAGCTCATGTTGCCAGAATCTGTGCTTCCAGGCTGATGTGTCTAATACCATGTGTCAGAGTAGTGTTATAATGGATCCCAAAGATTTTCATCAGAATATGCTATACCCCAAAACAGCACTAGTGATGCCCCAGTTGGAAATGCTGACAGTTTCCTTAGAAGAAGCCATGTAGGCATTTAGGATATACTTAAGGTAGCAGCAGTTGGAGCCTAGTTAACAAATAGAGCACAGAAGGCTGGGGAGATAGCCAATAGGTAAAGTGCTTGCCCTGCAATCAGGAGGACCTCAGTTGAATCCCCAGAGCATACCTAAAACTGCTGGGTGTGGTGGAACATACTTGTAACCCCAGGGCTAGGGAGACAGGGACAGATGGCTCTCTGAGGCTCACTGGTTAGCCAGCCTAGCCTAATGAGTGAGCTCCAGGTTCAGTGAGAAATCCTGTTTCAAAAAATATGTTGGCTAGCTCCTGAGTAACGATGCCTGAGGTTTACCTCTAGCCTTCTCAAGCACATGTCTCCCACACATGTGCACACCCATGTGTGCA
The DNA here is from genome assembly GCF_000622305.1 of Nannospalax galili. Taxonomy (NCBI): domain Eukaryota; kingdom Metazoa; phylum Chordata; class Mammalia; order Rodentia; family Spalacidae; genus Nannospalax; species Nannospalax galili. Next base: position 1,847,416 of record NW_008347125.1, read on the forward strand.
TACAATACACACACACACACACACACACACACACACACACACACACACACACGGAGCACAGAAGATGCTGTATGTGTGGTTATGTGTGCTCAGGTAGTTACTAAAGTTACTGCTAGCAGAAATTCAAGCCCCAAGTAAAGAGAAGCTGTATCTTTCCAGAATAGTGAATGTGCCAGGTAACAAAAACAGAAGAGAGCCTACAACTTTAGGCAAATTAAAACTCTGAATACTCTGCCACAGGTAACAATTTGGGAGGTAATTAACCACATTAAATGAGTATTTGTCATGAAGTTTCTTCAAACAGTTCCCCCTGTCACTTACAGTATTTAATTAAAATTCATTACGCACAGCATCTCCTACATAAAGCATAATTTGTCTATTGATCTCAGTTGATTTACTTCATTATGCACAGCATTTTCAGAAGGAATTCACTCCTTCAATATTAATAGGCTACCTTAACAACACCTTATCTTAGTCTTCTTTGTGCCACTATAACAGAATACCACAGACTGGGTAATTTATAAAGAACCAGAGGTTTACTTATAGTTCAGGAGACTGAAAGGCCATAATGAAGGATCTGGCATCTGAGGGAGGGTCTTCTTGTTGCATCGCCCCATACTGGAAGGTGGCCATCAAGACAGCATCAGGACATGCACCCATATACATACATGTGCAGGCCCATGTAAGAATGAGCTACAGAGATGAAAACAGGAATGGAGCTATTCATAAGAAACCCACTCCCACCATCACTAACCTGCTCCTGAAAGAACAGCATCAAAGGCCCCACTCCCAGCACTGTTACTTCAGGGAGTCACTTTCTAACACGTGGGCTTTAGGAGACACATTGAAACCATCGCACATCTGAACTGGAAATAAGATTGTCCCACTTCAACTTTATGCTAGTCACACTTTTGTACAAACTACAAGCATGCACCTGTTTCTGTAGCCTTGAAATGATTGACTTTCCATTCTTAATTCAGGGACAGAATAGGACTGTGGTTCCTGCTTCCTTTGGGAAGCCTTCCCATCTGTAACAGCCTATAAGGACACTGAAAGAGTCCATGAGAAAATAATAAAACACAAAGCCTCTCCTGGATCCTTGGTGACAAGTTGAGAGAATTCTGCTGTACAATGTGGCTCTGTCCACAGCCACCATCCTCCCTCTAATCCTAGTTGGAAAAAAGCCCACTCTCATCACTGATAAGCAAAAGGGTTAGTAATGGGGAACTGGGTGTCAAAGAGGAAAATCAGCTCACCCAAGGAGTGCTGGCCTTGAGATCCACACAGCTAGAGTCCTAAGAACTCCAAATTCAGCCTCAATACTTCCAGCCTGGGACACGCAAGCCAGTGACGTCTTGTTATTTAGATGTTTGTAGAGGGTGGTGTGCTTCAGATTCTAAGAAATGTAGCCTAATGCTGTCTTAACTTAAAACCTACAGTTTAGGAGACAGTTAAAGAGACAGAAAGAAAACCAAAGGATAGATATCATTAGTGAGTATCTTGCATTGATATTTCACTTGCTCATTAGCTAAATGATTTTACCTGCTTGTTTACCCCAGTCCTTACAGCGTAATTTGGCAAAATAGACAATATGTGTGATTCAAGCTGACTGTCCTAATAAGAGCCTTTTGTGCAGCAAGGCCAAGTGGAGACATTAAGCATCTACATATACAGTGGGGAAATAGAGCTGAGCTGCACCTGTCAGTGGAAAGCCTGCTGGAATGTAAAGCAATGTCTGTCTCTCCCAGGATGTCCTCCTCTGTACTGTTTAGATTTCCAGGTGCCCTGCTCATAGAAGGCATTCCAGACATGGCTGTTGAATTAGACCTAAACAAGCCAGTGTCTAATAGAACTTTAAAAACGCAATCTGCTAAGTGATACTTAAAATCTGAAAATGATAGTAGGATGCTGTGATGGTTCAGTTTGATTGTCAACTTAAGAAATGCCCAGGATGTTAGTGGGGCACGCATTCCAGTGTGTGATAAGAGCCTTTCCAGAGAGGATTAATTGAAGCTGGAAAAACTGTCTTGAATGTGGGTGGTACCAGCTCATGGGCTGGGGTCCAGACTGAATAAAAGGAGAAAAGGAGCTGAGCACTAGAGCACATCGTTCTGCATCCTGATCTGCCGAGATGTGAGCAAACAACTCCACTTGCTCTGGCCATCGCCCAGCACACTGCCTCTATGCCTTGGCTGAGGTGATGGGTGGTATCCCCTCAAACCCTGAGCCAAATTAAACATCTCCTCCCTCATACTGTTTTTTGTCAGGTGTTTGGTCACCACCACAACCACCACCAAAAAATGAACACAAATGCCATTAGTAAGTGTATTCTCACTTGTACCTCATTGCACTGATAAAGGGAGGCCAGCTCACCTAAAAATAACAAGGTATAGGCCCCTGGCTGTTGCCAAGTGCTATTTCCTCTGCTTCCTCAGTGGCCTGGAGCCACTGAACCTGATGTACATCCTATCAGGAGTCTTTGAAAACTGCCTCAGAAGTTTCTGAACTTTTTCTTAGTAAGATAGAAAGGTACAAATCGCACTTAACTTTCTTTCTCTTCCTTCTCCCTTTCTCTCCTTCCTTCCTTTCTCTCTTTCTGATCTGTTCTTTGGATGGTGGGGCAGCTTGGCTTCCATTAGGCATCTTCCCAGAGAGCTCCTCCAGGACACATACAGGTACAGCTGCTCATTGCTTTGTTGAAGGACATGGGAGACACATCATCCCTGAGACTCACAGCTGAGGCTGAGGAGGAGGCAGCTCTGTCAGTCAGTGCCTGAAAAGGATCTATTGAAAATCATTAGCAGATTAAGGGAGTGAGAGCATTTGGGCCTGAGTTCCAGTTACACAGAGGTCAGCACAATAGCCCGATACTTACTGTGCTCTAACCTTGTGCCAGGTATTATGAACAACTTTTTAAATAATCTACTGTTTTAACATATGTAATAGAAATCCTGACCAACAGTTGCTTAATTCCCAAGATATATTTTTTTTTATTTACCAGGAAGTCTAGAGGTCATCAAGAAGAAAGACTTTTTATTCACTTATGTCATTCTTAGTAGATCAACTTCCATCCTTGATGTCATAAGATAGCTATTGCTGTGGCAGACATTATGTCTGCATTAAAAACAAGCATGAAGAAAAAATAATAGTAAGAGAGTGCACTTGTGTATTCCTTTTATATAGAGGCAGAAATTTTTATAGCACGCTCTTAGCCTCTGTTCCATCAATTTCATTGAATAGGACTAGAATACATTGGTAGTCATTAGCTGCACAGAAGACTGGGAAGGCAACAGGTTAGCTTTTGTCCTTCTCGAGGAAGCAGGCAGAGATTAGAAGTCGCTGTTGAATTAGCGAGGCAACAGTGTCTGCCTTCCATGAAGTATTTATTTAACCCTGACTATAACCCTTTGAATGCAAGAACTGGTGTTATCCTCAGCTTGTAACAAGGAAGTGGAATGAGTAAGAAAAACATGTAAAGTCACCTAGCAAAGAAATGTCTTGGTTTGGGGTTTTAACCATTGCAGACAGCTGTGCAGCTCAGTAGTTAAGCCATAAAAACAGACTATTTCATCAAATCTGAACACAAGGTGTGCTGTTTTCTAGCTGTCTATTCTAGGAAGGTATTGAACTCCTTTGAGCCTCAGTTTGCCACTGATAAAGTAGGAATAGTGACAATACTCAGCCTGAGTTCACGGTGAAGGTTAATGATTTAACATTTGTAAATTACTAAGAATTGCCATGCAATCAGTGTTTGAAAAGTGTTAAAAAGAAAAAAAAGAAGTGTTATATCAGAAATTATGAACTGATTACAGAGTTCCAAAACTGATCACACACAGAGAATAAGTGTCTGAGAGATGCCCAGCTCTCAGTGACACATCTACAATGGAACTTCTACACCTAAGGCTCATGGAACATAGTGGAACAGGGCTAGAGAGAATACTAATGCATTTCTCAACTCTCACCAGCAAAGTTTCCTCATGCAACAGTGTGATACACAGAAAAGGCCACAACTGGTCAAAGTATAGAGAATAAGAGACTGCAGAGAACATGTCCCTGGATTGAACTCCTATATTAAACCTACCCACCCACAGTTCAGGGACCATTGTGGAAGAGGGGGCAAGAGCCATTGGTGCATAATCATAAGGAAACAGTCTTCCAGACCTCTGGACACTTGCTTATATGAATTTACAGCAATGGTGTCAGCATGCACAAGACCCATACAAACTCAGACAAAAACCCACCATAGAACTGGGGAAATGGGCAGCAGGCCCAAACCTTAGCCAAAGAATTATTGGCAGCTGATTACTACTGGATGAGGGAGAGCTGATACTTCTTTAAGGGACTGACTCTAGATAGACTAACTAGATTCCAGTGGATGAACTTGCACTGAGGGACATCTGGGTACACTAACTTGACTCGATAGGCCTTAACATATATGACAGAATGCATGACTGTCATGGGGGACTATGGAGGGGGCACAGATGGAGGAGCAGGTATAAAGATAATTAAGATATTTTGCATAAAGCGCACAAAAATTCGATAAAAAATATACATTAAAAAAGAAATTATTAACTAAGCAACTTTATTTATAGTAGTCCTAAACTGAAATAGCCCAAATGTCTTCTGACAATAGGATGAATAAGTAAACTATAGTCTCTGCATGAAACTGGATACAATCCACAGCAAAAGTGATGAGTTAGGAATACACCACCAGCATAGTGAGAGCAAAAGAGAAGAATCTATACCTAAAAGATTGCACAATGTATGACCATTTGTATGAGGTTCAAATGCAAACAAAGTCTAAGTGATAGAAAGTAGATAGGAATTACCTTGGGGGAGTCACGTGATGAGAATACATGAGAGAAGTTTTCAGAAGCTGAAAGGGTCCAAGTGCATTTGAGCTATGAAGGCAGTGGCCTGACTGCCCCAAGGCAGCCCCAGCCATTGGGGCCAGTGTTAAGCGTGACAAAAAGCCTCTGAAGAAAGAGGTTGAGACTCCAAGCAGTTCAGTCCTAGGGGGTTTGTTAACTTCTAATTGTGTCTAGGTCCACGGGCATCAGAAATCACTTGCTTGTAACTTGGGCTTGTTTGAGGTGAAACCCTGGGCTATCCCTTAGCCAGGCAAAAGACCTTTACATTTTATAAACACCAAGACAAAAGACTTCTTTTCAGTCCCTTAACAAGGAAGGGACAGAAAGCTGGGCTGAGTTTACAGGTCTGAGGGTGTAGCCTGCAGCAGATACTAAGGAAGAATCCTAGCCTTGTGTCACTGGTCAAGCACCCAAGTAGGGCCCACATGTCTTCCTTGCCCTCTGCTTAGAAATGTCTGGGAAATCCTGCCAGAAAAGTGAGGCATGGCCTCAGAGATACTGCCCACCAAGGCCGCCTGGGGTCTGAGTCCAGGTCAGGCACTATCCCAGGCATATCTCAACTAATCCTAGTCCCACTGACCTAGGGTTACTACAGGGGTCCCCTGGCTGTGGGCTGCAGGGCTTTACAGGGAACACAGGCTAAGCCACAGGCACATCATCATTTAGAACACTTGAACATTCAGATTTGAGATTTTCTGCATGAGATTGTTAAGGCCTTGCCCAGAGCCCCACAAATGAGTCTATGGAAGGAAAGTACCAGAGAACATGATATTGTCCCTCAGAAAACTGCTTGACAGCTAAGTCTACCCTTTGAGATGCTCTTCCTCCCTTGACATTGCCTACTGTGCATCCAAGAGAAGTTACTCTGCCTCCTGTATCCTTGCCCCTTCCACCATCCTACCCTGAGGATCTCCACTGTGGCCCCTTCTCATCAGTACCTCCTAGGCCTGAACACCTCAGGCCTTTTCAACCCAGAGGAAGTGAGTTTGGGTGGGTCCTTGATTGACAAAACTAGATGTTATTCCCAAGAAAGAAAATGGTACAACATTCTCTACAAAAGTTATTTTCTCATTAGCATATTAGCATTCACATCAACAGGGAGCTGATCAAGTCATCAGTACTGACTGTGTGGCGGGAGAAACTGAATCATACAAAAGGTCTGCAGATTCTGATTCAGTGGCTATGAGATGAAAGCTCTGACCTCTTTCTGGGCAGAATGGTAGCTGATTTCCATAAGCAATGCACTCAGGACAATATGGTTTTCTTTTCTTAAACATAGTTTGATGGCTTAGGGGCACACACATTCTGTCCAGACATATGACAGTTTTCAAATACCATATGGTTGAACCACAGTCTAGTTAGCAATGGGTTTGCAGATGCTACATGAAATTTCTAGGGCACTGGGCACCCTGAGAAGCCCCTACCAAAGACAGAACAGGGAACTTTGTGGGGGCGGCTTTACTCAACCTAAAGAATAGAATGACTAGCTTTGATATTGAAAAACAATATTTCTCTCCTCTCGTTCTCCCCACCCAATGCCTACCAATGTTCAGTCTGTTTAATGTAGGGATATTGATACTGGTCTGTGTTTAGGCCAACTCCTAAGCTGGTCAATATTTCAAGAGCTAATGTCTCTGGCCTATATCATGCATACAGAGCGGAAATTCTGTGCCAGGGACATAGTTCATTTGGTAGAGTACATGTCTAAAATGCTCAAAGTCCTGAGTTCAGTCCCCAGCATCAAACAAAACCATAAAACCAGGGATGGAAACTTAAATCCTAGCACTCAGGATTTAGAAGTTCAAGGAGGATCAAAAGTTCAAGGTCATCTTCAGCTACATAATTAATTTCAGGCTAGCCTGAGCTACATGAGAACCTGTCTCCAAAAAAAAAATGCCTACAATTGAAAAAATAAGTCAACAGAAATAACAAGTCTGTTTAGAGTCCATCTGAAATTTCATGTTAGCTGTTCATTCTTATGAACTCAAAAACAAATCAAAGGGCGTTACAGCCCATCATAATCCAGCATTCAAATCAGAAAATTTGTTTTCAAAGGGTAGAAAATCCATGTTTTTACTTAATCTTTATTGAGCCTGTTCTCTGTGTCAGGCACTAACACATGAAGGATGAGTTTCAGTCTCACCAGCTCCATGGAGACATGCATACAAGAAAGAATTGTGCTCTAGAATGTGCATTACATTTGATGCCAGTATCAAGCACCACAGCCTCACAGAGGGGAAAGGTTCTTTGTAGTTCGGAGCATATTTCCTAGAGGAAGTCAGGCTCTCTGTTCTCAGAACCAGGATGACAAAACAGGTATCAGGGAAGAAGAAGCCTGCATAGGAAGAAAGGGGCCAAAGAAGAGAGACAGGTAGATGGTCCTGGCACACTTCAGGAACTCACAGTGATTCCAATTGACAAGGTCACATGAGCCCTGGGACAACTACAGTGCCCAAGAGTTCGGGATCTATACTGAGGAAATGATGGTGCCTGTGGTGGGATTAAGGAAAGAGGAAGGAATCCTAGAATCAGACGTTTTTAAGATTATGCTAAGGCAGAGTGCTGTGGCACATGCCCTTAATCCAGCACTTGGGAAGCAGAGGCAGGTGGATCTCTGTGAGTTCGAGGTCAGCCTGGTCTATATAGTGAGTTCTAGGTCAGCTGGGGCTACAGGGAGACCCTGTCTCAAAAAGACGAAAAAAAAAAAAGATTATTCTAATGTCTAATGATCCACACTAGACAATGTATTGAGGGAGGGAGAGAGGGAGGAAAGGAAGAGGGAGGCCTGACTGCATTTTGATTAAATTTCACCAAATTTGCCAAAGCTTTGTCATATGTTTTCTTGGGTACTTGATAACCCCAGGGTAGAGAAGGACATGGTCAAAGAGAAACAAGAAACAGGCTAGCAAGTAATCTAGCCACCTGACACTCTAGCACTGGTCCAAGTTGCTGCCTATGGAATCCAGTGACAGGACAGAGTTCAGGGTGCTGATGCATACATGGGTCAAGAGGCTCAAAACATAATCTGCAGCCTATAGTGCCTCATAACTCCTCCTATCAGCCTGAATGTTCTAGCCATTAGCTCCAAATCTGTCTTCCTTATAGGCAGGAAACCAGGGATCAAGCCAAATGCCAACCAGCTCTTTCAAATATCAAAGAGATATAAACAGTGATACTGATCTCCCATCCAGGACAATATACATGGAAATATATAATTTTCTCTCCTATGAAACATCTGCTTTCATTCATGACAACAATCTGTCAGGTCTTCTTACAACATGGAAGTTTGAGTCTCACCGAAATTTGGAATCAACCACCACTTATAAACACTCACCTAGAGCAATAAGATTCTTAAGTTGGCCTCATGCCCTTACTTTAGACCTCACATCTGGGCTAATTCTAAGAGCCGTTCTTCCTGGAGTCAGTTCATTTCACACACATGAGACTGTCAGTGCCCAAGTAGGGCACACTGAGTCTGCTACATAGTGAGTCCTAGGCCAACTTGGGTAAGACCTCATTAAAGAGAGATTCTCTTTTCCCTCTCCCTCCCTCCCTCC